>NW_028263377.1:15135358-15451469 GCF_051168715.1 Poecilia mexicana | reverse complement strand
AGAGACCGAGAGTATTTTTGCAGAGCTGACTTTTCATCCCTCCATGATTAATCATTCTCATCGCAACGCTGCGCACTGAAGTAGAGGCGCAGTGGAGCTGGCTCTTACACACACGCACAAATTAACTCCTGTCAATGACTTAGACAATGACACTGTGTCTCGTTTCCCTTTTCGCTTCCAAAAGCATTCATACGCCTGGAACATTTTCACATAATGTCACCTGACAACAAAAAAATCTTCATTGTATTGCATCGGGATTTTATATGACGGACTGACACAAATTATTTAGTATTTCAGGTATTTACATCACTCAGAATACAGTCATCCTTCACAGTAAATCATGTAAATGGCAGCATTATGCTATGGGGTGCCTTTCTTCAACTGAGACCAAAAAGCAGGTAGGACATGATTGGAGGACAGTACTGTTAGGAAAGCTGCAAGAGGCTGCAGAAACTGGACTAGTCTTTATTGCAAACATTAAAGCACAACATATACTGTTTCAAAGCATATATATATATAAATGTGTTTTTTAATAGCCCAGTCAAAGTCTGGGCCATCAAACTTTAGGTCTTTAAATATCCAAAGTTGATTTGAAACATAAACCTGATGACCTGCACCTGGAATTAGAGTGAAAGGTTCTGTAAAGTTATATTAAAAACATAAGCACTCCACACTTCCTAGAAAAACGTTGTAATTTTTCCTTGGCCATCCAGTTATGTGGTGGACTATCACATAAAATCTCAATAAGACACAGTGAAGTTAGTTGCTGTAATGAGACACATGAAAATGCTCATGAGTTACGAGCACCATAACCAGGAAGAGCCATAAGACCGTAACATGTTGCATAATCTTCTTTAAACTACGTGCCTTAGCCCGGCCATAATCCATTCATCCATGCCTGCTGCTGTAACACACATGTACTCTAGCACACACAAACACTTTTTATGATCACTAAGACTTATTAGGATTACTCAAATGTGGTCAGCTGAGTTGGAGCAGTGTAGCTGTTGTATAATAAACTACAGTTTAGCTTGTTGATACTATAAAATTGCGTTTGTGTTTCAGAGGTATTTTTCCCACTGTTTCCATTTCTTGTTAATTACGATGTATTTAGCATGCACACACTCTACTATTAATCACCTGGCTAAAGTGACTAGCTTTATTTCCTCTATAGACTGCTGCTGCACATTAGTATCAGAGAATTGGTACTCTTCAAACATAAACATAAAAACACTCTAAAAGTAAATGCTATTCCTTGCTGTTTATTACGCACTAAACAGGTTCATTAAACACAATGCAATGTGTGATATTTATTTTAACGTTCCCTGGATTAAATCTAGAAAATCTAGCATTATGAATTATGTTTTAACCCCCAAAAAATTGCAAACAGGACTAATATTTATTAGTAAGTAATGCTTAGATTTAATTGGTTTATTCCTGCTTAATCCACTAGGAGTAATGGGCTGGCTGGTTTAAAAGGGGTATCAGTAAAGAATGCTGAGGCTTTTTCCTCATATCATCTGTAAACTCAAAAAAACCGGGTCACTATTTTCAGTCCGATGTTTGGTTAGATCTACTACCGCCTCTTCACCAACAGCATGAAATATTTCACGGTATATTTGTAAAATATAAACCTGGACAAATAAAACTGAAACCCTTAAAATAACGTTTTGTGGCAGCGTCTTAACAAGCTATTATCTACACTTCAAAATGACATGTTTGCATTTGCCCAAAGACATTGATAGAGAGGTAAATCCTTCTAAACCCCAAAATGCATTTTCATTAGAAAAGAGAAAAATGATCAAAACAGGTTTTCCTACTGTACATTTATTGCTAAGTCTTGTAGCAACACAGAAATAAATTGTTTAAAATCTTTGGTCTTATGTATTTATACAATGTTTTCATTTTCGCAATTTGTGTTGGATTTTTAAGCCTGGATTAGAATAAAAAAAGAAATAGGGCACTCTTTGTGCTGAGTAATATTTCATTTGACATGACCTGATATTGATGGTTTGACATATTGACACCCACTCTGCCCACAGAGTCTCTGCCAGACAGCAGTGTAGTCGATCAGAGAATTAGGTCTGGGATTCCAGCTCAACGATCTAAGAGCAGCCATAGCTGAAAGGTCTGAGCTGAGCTTCAGTGTTAGGTCAGTTGACCGACCACGTGCAGCGACATTCATGCAGAAAAAATGTCACAGGCACTCAGTCCATTAAATAGCCATTCTGTCTGCTTCTGCTTAGTGCCCACTTGCTAACTTACAGCAAGGCACCGTTTAAACGAGGTGGGATTTATATGAACAGTATGGTCCGCGGGAAAAAAATGAGAATTCCTTGTCAGTGTTTTATAAAAGCACAGTGGGGGTGTGTTGGAGCCACTAACTGTGTTCAAGCCTGCAGAGGCAAGTATCAGACTGCAGGTCACCGGGCTGGTTGAACTCTGACGGAAGCGCCTGGCAACAAATAGATGATGGATGGCTGGATGAGGTGTGAAGGGGAAGACAGAGCAAATGTGTGGGTGTCTCTGTGTGACTTGTCGACGTTGGTGATAGTACTGCAGTAAACACAGACCTTAGTGCTGCTGCAGAATGAGAAACTTAGTTTCCCAAGCAGCAAAGCAGAGCAGCCTGAGAGGCTGTGCAGCAGAGCTGAAGGATGTGTGTTAGAGAGAGTGTGTACATTGTTTGTTGGAGTTATGCAACTTGTGGGAGTGCGGTTTATCTAGGGCTGCATCTTGTGCTACCACTGGTGTGATTTTTGCGAAGATGTCTGTGGGACTTGAGTTGGCGGCTGCCTTCATGCAGTATTTTCTTCTTCTGTTTCAGTTCGGTGGTGTGTGTTTTTGCTCGTGTTAGCATTTTACATCTGAAGTAACGCATGTGGAAGGCTACGGCCTCCCAGTGTCCCGGCGATTTTTCTAATCACTTTAATCCATGCCTGTGTGCATTGTACGCAGCATGAGCGGAGTGACTCACATGCAATGAACTAAACTCGGCCACGTGTGCAGTGACACGAGTGATCACAACAGCAGCATACTGTGTCCGCAAACAGTCATAAACGATTCCAACTTAGATGACTATGTCAGAAAAAACACACTTTTCTAAAGCCATAACCTGAGATCAGGCGCTATTGTCAGAGGCTGCGTTATAGTGCACAGACAGATTACTTGTTTCAGGAAAAGTTGATATAAGTATTTTCAATAAGTGTGGACAAATACAAAATGGAAAATATTTGGATTTAAAAGCTACGGTATATATCCTGTCATATTCCATATCCATCCAAAAATAACAGTCTTCTCACTCTATCCATACCGTCTCTGGTTTGTGGATTTTACATTTCAAGCCACATTACAGTAAAAAGTTATCCACCATAAATTCATCTTGAAGTGTCATGGTCATTCTTTAAAATGTTTTTCATAAATGATCAAGAACTTTGATACTGGAAAAGATGAAAAATGTGCCAGAACTTTGTTACTGTCTTTTTGCACATATAATCCCAAACTGCACTTTTCGCCATTAGACAACCTGGTCTTATTCACACAGACGGGATATAAAACGCTGTCAGTAAGCTCAGCTTCTTTCATCTGTCTGTCATAGACACACTTAAAAACATTATGCATTTTAAACATGTGACCTGTTTCTAAGCAGTTGTTTTTATTGAATTTTTTTTTCTATTTAGAAGCAGGTTATGGCAGCAGAAGCACAATAACAAGGTATAAGATTTATGGAGGAAGCCAGTGAAAATTGACATTCAGTCTCACACACAGAGAAAACAAGCAATGGTGAGCAAACACAAGCGGTTCCAACCCCCCACACGTCCTGACCCTCGCCCCTGATTTCCATTTCTATGGTTCGCTCCCATCAGGACAGGGGCTGCTGCGGCACCATGACACCCATTGAATTAACTGTTGGAGCTCACTGGTTGGGTTGGTTTTACCAATTCGTCAGCCTCACGGCCAGCCTTATATAACCGGCCTACTTTTATACTCCTGAGCATGAACGCTATTGTAGCCTCACAACCAGACACTCAAGAGGACATTGAGGTTCACTGGAAGCAGAGGGCGAAAAAGATGGGTGAGAGGAGACGTGGAGAATGCAAAACAGAGAGGACAGAGGTGGACGGAGAGGGATGAAACATTGATGTGAGGAGAATCTCAAGAGGGTCTGAGGTGTTGTTATATGAGCCACTGAGGAGCTGAAGGGGAGGAGAGGCAGAGAGGAAAATCTCTCTGAGTAAAAGAGAGAGAAAACCTTTTTAGTGGGAGAGGAATAGGCAAGTGAGCCCTGCAGGGACATTTTCTTCTCATCCTAAACAGCAAACATTCAGTCAATCTCTCAGCAGCCCACACACAAACACAAAACAACTACAGGGGTTTCCTCCAAGAACAAAAGTGTGAGTCATGTCAACAACAACTTAAAGTCGGAGATGCATCAAAAGGCAGCTTGTTGACAATTAGGCTGCATGAATTTCCACCCATTTAGCCAGCCGCACAATGCAGACGCAATCATACTTCAGACATGGGCCCGAACAGTGACTCATAAAATGACAAACTGCTTTGTAAAGCTATAGTTATTTTTAGCTGTTTTAGAATATAGATGACAACCTAGCTTCATCTTGGCTTTGTAAGTCTTTTTAATCTGACTCATTCAGATAAGGGCATGTGTGTCTTTTTGACACCTTTTAGCCTCCGTAGCATAGGCAGGCAGGTTCTATTCATGTTATTTATATACCCTATATCTGGCAGGCCTGAATATCCCTACTGAAATTTTATTTATTATTTATGTAGTTTCCCTGGCAACATAATTACTTGTATAATAACAAAAGGGTAGAGATAGATGGGCTAATTTATCTTTGAGAGGATTTGTATGACATACAGTGATGAGAAAGCGAGCCTGCTCTTGCAACAAAGTGCAGCCCAGATTTCTAAATAAGGTATGCAAGGCATGCATTTTATTAGCATAAAAAGTCTAACACAAAGTTTATTTCATCACATCATTGTGTCACTTTTTTTAATCTAGCCGTCCCCATATGCGACTTCTACTGCGCAGATTTCATTTGGTGTCACACAGAGTCAATCGCTGGAAGTCATTCATTTATTCCTGCTTTAATTCAGGACCAATTTTAACCTCTGTTGTGAGATCAAAGGTCAAAAGTTTAATCGGGAGGAGGGTCGCATTGTAACAAATCATTACAATTATGGCATCAGCATATAAATGAATTTTGGACGGGATTTTTGTCCTGTTAAATGGAAACCATTTTTTACAAATGTGTACTGAGCTATTTGAAACAAGAGAATCACAATATTCATTGAACATGAATATTCAATGAGTATTAATGTTCATTGAATATTGAACATGTTAAAACCTTGACTTATTAATGCTATATGTATGAGAGTAATTTAAAAAAAAAGATATTACTGTATTTATCACTGATTCTATAACACTAATATGAACAGATCATCGTTGTTTGTTGAAAAACTGTTTATTTTTCAACAATAAGTTCAACAAATGGATGATGAGCTGGTTGAAATACTCAAATGTTTTATTTTGAAACATCCATTTAAACATTTTCCGTTAGTTGAATGGTGCTCATTAATCTCCCACAGCTGATCAACACTGCACTGATTTAACTCACCTGGTCCCCATGTCACTGATCACATCTCGTCTGCATTTAAGCTTCCTGATTGTTCACTGCTAGCTTCTTCCATTTCACACCACTTAGTTCTGCCTTGTCCTCCTCATGCAGTGAATGTAAATTTTTGATGTTTGTTTTCCGTTCTACTCACCATGCTATTTTTATTACATTGTCTCCTTTTTGGTCCAGATGGAGCCTCACAATGCACAACATCCAACTCTTGTTTAAAGGATAAACTTCTAAAAGTGTTGTAAGAACTATCTTGCGAATGTGCAAGAAGTTTTCGAGTTTCTCTGATTTTCATCTCAGGCGGTATGCCTAAAACAAAACAAAAATATATATATATATTCTGAACATTTGAAACAGTTTAGTAATGAATAACTTAATGTGTGTGAATTGTGACGTTTGCTTTGGTTGACACGTATAATTTGTTGTCAGGTCAGAATACGGCCTGATGTGCAGGAATTACGTAAATTTCAAAAGGAGCAGAGGGAGAAAAGCGACATTACCACAACGGTTGCACGTTTCTGGGCCCGGCAAGAGAGACGAGGTATACACACACACACACACAGGCAAACCTATACATGCACATCCTTTTACTGCTATACAACCTGTGGATTTTGTATTGACTTTCATTCATCATAGTAAATGCATTTATGCTGAACCCCCAAATTTTTCCTAACCTCAACCCTGATCCTTACCCAAAACCTAACATAAGCTCAGTTCATAACTTAGTTCTCAACTCAACTCCTAAACCCAAAACAGCACTTCTTCTTATGGATCCTGGGTCTCAAGCCCCATAAGGAGCAGTTGGTCCTCATGGTCCTTACAATGTATCAAATTACACACACACACAAACACACACTCACTCACTTTTAGTCACTGATTTCCAGTCCTTGGGCTATATTGCTACTGCTGTAGTTGACAGCGGTTGTTGCTTATACAGTATAGAAGTATTAGTAAATGCATTATGCAAAGACATGCTTATATAATACTACCAACCCCATGCGCCGTACACACTCACTCATGCACCTGATTTGCCGCAGAGATACAGTATTCATCCTAACACGGCTTTGATGTCAAAACCGAGACGAGGATTCTTGCAGCGGCAGCGGCACACAGTGAGAATGAGGCCAGCGGCGGAGATAAAGACACGGCATAAAAAAGAAAAAAGAATCTCTGCAGGGCTCGGGGTGTGTTTGTGTGATGGAGATGGCAGAGTGTGGGGGTTGGTGGGGGATACACGTGAAGACAGAAGGGAGTTACACAGGGATTAAGACAGAGAAGTAGAAGACTATGTGTGTGTTTGAGAGCTGTGGTTCGCACACATGAAGGATGAGACACAGCAGCTGAGAATGCATATCTGTGTGACATAGTGACTGGCATTACGGTTCAAGGATAAAAGCTAAGCTTTGTTCTTTGAAACGTGCAGAACCAAGAAAAAGTGGCTTTTAATGTGATTAATTCTCATTGTTTTTTGCACATGAGGAGCCACAAAAGATCAGAAATCTATCAAATCTATCTGGTTTGAGATTCTCACTGTGTGACAGCTGTCAGGAAAAATATAAAATTTTCATAGTAAAATTTCGAAAAGAACATATGAGCCAATCTAACTGCCTACATTTGAAACATTCTAGCAACAAATTGTCCCTATCTTGTAAAATGGTGCTGTATTTTGATCATTAAACACTTACATTTATTTTAATGCTTAGGCCAAAATTATAGACTGCTTTTAACGTCATCTTTTATCCAGGTGTCCAGTAACCTCTACTGCAGCCTAAAATGCTTCATAATTAAAAAAGATTACATGAAAACTGGTCAGGAAAACAATAAAGTCTCTGAAAGTAACAGTAATGAAGCAGTAGGAACTACTGGTCAGTCATAGCACTCGTAGTCTTCTTTACACTCTGTTATTTACAGAGAAAGTTTTGATTATTTATATGGGAAATTGAAGTCCGTGCAGCATCAGTGATTCTCTCATACTGAGAACAAACATGCAAGACCCTTCCTAGTAAGAGTAATTCACCAAAAAGTAGCTGCGTAGTTGTATATGTAAGTGTACTCTATTTTGTTACACTTTACACTTCTTCATATTTACATTATCCAGTCAATACTGTAAATGTTCTGTGCTTCACATGCTTGACACAGTGAGACTATTGGTGGCAAACCATCAGCTTCTATAACCACCGAATACAAATATGAGGAAGTGCATAAGATTTATAAAATAGTACTAATATGAACTGAAGAAGTTTGTTTGGTTTTGAAGACATCAAGAGAGTTATCTACTGCAGGTTAGATATTAACTACTCCCAATCTTCTAACACAACCTAATTTCACAAATCCCAAACTTCTCCTTAACTCAGACACATTTTCCCTCCCACATTGTGGGTGTGCTATTTCAAACATACTGTCTCCAACATGCATATTAAAGCTCATCATGATTATATTGCTGCTTGTGTTTCTTACTAACACTGCCAAAAACCACCATGATTGCAGGTTGCCTCCACGCTAACACATTCCACATAACAAAAGGGCCCACTGCAGCCACAGCGGGCCGTCAAACATTCCTGTGCTGTGGTGCCACAGCGTCACTGCCGTCGCTGCTGACCTGACATAAAAACAAGGGGGCCTGGGGGTGTGTGTGTGTATGGCGCAACACACTGTGTGCAAAATAAAAAGTATACCCGGCCCATCGTCCAGAATGGAAATCATTTTCTGACCTCTTTTGCGGAATATGAGCTGGACTAGGAAGGGAGGGAAGCGGAGTGACAGAAAGGAGGGGAGACATGATTAACAGTGGTGATTTTGCTGTGCTGCGTGTTGTTTTGGTTGAGAGCACTGACAGATAAATGAGCCATGTTTACCACTGCGACAGAAGCAGAGGGTGAGCAAAAAATATTGTGGGAAGCTCCCCCCTGCGTATGGAAGCTCTTTAAGTTGATCCAGGAACAGCTGCGCTCACCTTATTTGACCTCAGGAGCAAACGTGCATCAACCCTTCTGGTATTTTCTGGTCTGAAATCGGATTTAGCCTGAGACGGAAACTAAAAACAATAAGACGAAGGGCAAAGGGCAGACACAGAGTCATTTGTCAAAATGCTGAAGGGTTGGAGCTCCGTGAACAGGTGCAGCTGTTGGCGCTACATGTATCACCACGTGACTGTCATTAGTGGGATGTTTACCTTCGGAACATGCCCTGTTTGTATTGTACTTTATCAAATGAATCCTGAGAGGAAAAGTTGTTTTTGTTTCCATGTGAGATTTATTTTGGGAGTTTAGTCTGGAGTGAGCTTTTTTTATTTATTTTATGTGTTTGTGGGGATTTCTGACAATTTTTCCAAAGGAAAAAAAAGAAAACGAAAAACTAATTTGTGAGATGTTCGATGAGAAGACCTGGATAGCAGTCACGCCTCCTCTGATTTATGCTCGCCCTTGTCTTTCCTGGCCTTGCTGTGTGCACTGGTGGACCGTCACATTGGAACATGAAGGAGCCATCTCCAAACACAAAATCTTGATATGCTGAAAACGTTAGACATTTCTTTCACTGGAAGTGTCCATGGGCCAGAAGTCCAATACCACAATCCTCCGACCACCAAACTTAGCACAATGCAGTGAGCCCAGAGTTGTTGTCATGGTAACAGTTTAAGCCAGACTCTCCCAAAGGACTTCATACACATTACACTTGAGAGATTATTGCATTGGAAATGTCTCCATTGCTGTACCGTCCAATGATGGTGTGCTGTATACCACTGCATCCCACGTTGGCATTGTACTTATATAATACAAGATGCTTAAACTTAAAGGTGTTTTGCTTTTAAAGCTGTGTACTGCACTGTTTTGAGTCTATATCTTGGAGTTACTCTTTCTTTAACTTTTAATTAACAAAACCAGTTGCAAACTTCTGTTGTTTTGGAAACCAACAATTGTGAAAATTAACTCTTCACACTCTAAAACCAGCTAAAGCTTTGAATTAATCAGCATTCTTCCGTCTAGTCCTTTAAATATATATATATATATATATATTTTTTTTTTGTTTGTTTGGTTTTTTTTTTGTTTTTGAATGTTCAAACTTATATCTTCAGTGAGGTTGTGGTGCAAGGTGCAAAATTCTTAAATGCAAGGACTTTATTTGCACTAATGCCTGTATTTTTTTGTTGTTGTTGTTGTTGATTTGTTTGAAACGTAACCAACATAGTAAAGATACCTTACTGTTGTTGTTTCCAGTTGCTATGATGAAGGCAGCGCAGGCAAAGAAGCTTGATGCTGACGTCTCTGCCCCTCAGTTGAGCATGAATCACACCAACCAGGAGACCCCAGGGACCAGTGAGATGCAGACCATCAACCCGGGTGAGGAAACGGAAACATCCTCGACATGACTGAGCAATACCCTTACTTTTACACTGAAGGATAAAATAACACTTGAACACTTGAGCTAAGTTGTTTGTGTTATGTATTTTCTGTGAAATAATTATCTCCTTGTTCTATGTGTTTTTTATGGTGTTATACGGCTGTTAGACTTTGTTACCCTGAAGTCAAACTGACCAAAGTAATCAGTAAAAGTTGCTGTACAAAGGCCTACAGGACCTGATCCATGTCCAATCATTTTATTGCTCCCATTGCCTCTCTGACTGATCACTTCCCTTCATGCGTCTTACCCAATAAATTAATTCCATATAACTTAGTTCCCGTAATGCTGCCAGAAGGGAAACCTCTTGGAACAGACCTGATATTTTCTCTTGGCACCTCCTGCTGATGTCTCACCAGAGGACAACCGTATTTCCTCGTTCTGTCTCTTCTTTTATTATCGCAGCAATACATATAATAAAAAAGGTCGTAGCTTTTCCATTTAGGCAGACAATGAAGGCCGGAGTGAGGAGTGAGGAGTGACTTGGCCTTGGCGGCAGCACTTTCTGTCCTGTTTACCAGGAAAGGAAATGTCCCTGTCAGGGAATCAGAGAATAAAAACAATGTTTTAAATGCCAAGGATCACTGGTGAATGATTGTTGTCTGTATTACGGAACACATTAATTATTATTCTCTTGAAATATTTATCATTTATGTAGATGTAGCACGTTTCCTTGTTCAATAATATGTATTCAACACTAACAGATACATTTATCAGCAATCCCTGTGGTGATCAAGCATTGTCTCAATCTTTTCATGGATCATCCTTGAATGAGTTCATGAAATTTGACTTGCAAAAATAAAACCCTACACGATGCTCAATGGACTTTTCACTTCTTTGATTTCCTTCGTTGAAAATGAAAATTGTCTGAGCTGTTAGCCTTATGTCCTGACTGCAGATTAACCTGAAATGCAACATGCAGTAAGTGCCCCACCGCCCCACAAACTGAACATACCTGAGAGGATGCTCTGTGGTCCCGTGATGGGAGGATCTCTCCATCCTTTCCTTCTCTGATTTCGTTAAAGTGTGGCCTTTAGAGGATCTACGTTCGTCTTCCTGCAGCAGCAGCTGCCACTGGGTAAGCTGATAAAACCACCCATTTTATTCTGGGGACATCTGATACTGAACCCAGCACTAGAGAAACTGGCATCAGTGGACCAGACTGAAACTGGATCCCATGGTGCTAGAGTTGAAGCGGCACAAGGTCGACTCTGCATAGCTAAAGATCAAGTGGGTCTGGTTTCCAGGCGAGAAGTGGAAGTTAAAATTATTGGGTACAATTATGAAGAGATAACCATCGTATCTATTTGTTATGTGGGAAAATATTATAATCTAATTCATACTCCAGAAGCACTTCATTATTTTATTAACACAACAAGCATCTTTCAGATTGGTTGAAAATTTGGGTTCAGTCCGATGCAAAACGATTCTGCATCAGTTGCCAAAATCATGGTTGTGTATTATGAGGCCATTTATGAGCTCTAATTTTTTTTAGTGTGATCTTCTGCCACTGCAGTGAACGATGGGTTTATTTTAAAGCTTTTTGGACATCAAGATGCTGCGTATGCATGGGACCCAGGAGCTGAAAATAATTCAAAACATAAAGTAATAAGCCAAACTTATTATACAAAACGTCATACTCCTTTTAAAAACATGTAACTACTTTTATGAAACAGCAGGTTTAGCTATATAAACTGTATCCACAAAGATAGACGATGTTTCTTTATTTTTTAAATCATCTTTTAATAGTTTACGTTTCTTTAAAAAAAAACAAAAAAACCTGCAATTTTTACTTTCCTCCCAAAGTTCAACATTAACCTGGCTTTTCTTCTTTTACACTTTTTCAAAACAATTACAATTTATAGGAATAAAACACCATATCCAGGTAAAAGTTCACTACAAACATGACACTTTTATTGAACTTTTTTCATCCTGAATCGGTTACAGAAACAACAGAGTTAACTGTTTTATTATTTTTTTTATTTTTTTATTTTTTTTTCTAATCAAGAAATCAAGTTTCTATACATATGCATGCCTCATCACTGCACAGTCATAGCTGTGAAAACCAATACTGCCCCTGTCAGCTGCCCTGCTGGAACAGTCTGAAGGCAAGAAGGATCGGGAGAGGAAAGCCTTGGAGGGTGGGGCGTTGTTCAGATAGGCTGCCCAGGGACAACAAACTCAACATAGAAGATTTGTGCAAATTTCACCACAGTCTACTTGATTTGTAACACAGAGACAATATCAGTCAGACGATTCTCTTTTTTTAAAAAAAAAAAAAAAAAAAAACCCTTTAAGTCTTCAAACCCAAGCAGAGGAACGTATTCTTAGGTCCACTGAAGATGGCATGTTGTTTCCTTCATTGGGAATCACTCTCTGTTTGACCGTCCTCTGATTTTAATCTCTTTACTTCACAACAAGCAAGCTTGCTTTTGTGTTTTCCAAAGCACAGACATTACGTGTGTCTTCTGATATACACTGAAATCATGATTGCTGTCACATGACCGTCACATAAATAGTTAGTATTGAAAAGTACGTCTGAGAAAGATCTTATATGTAGAAATGGTGATTAAGCATGCACAGATAGGTAGTTGACGAGTGCAAAATCTACAAAGTCACAACATGTTGTTATTCTTCCTTTTTTTTTTTTTTGTAATCCACACCGAGTGAAAACATCACGAGAATTCAAACATCCCTCCTCGATTGCGAGAAATGTACTGGTGACCATGAAAACCCCTGAGGACTCTTCTCCTTGCACTGATCTGTTTCTGACCAGGACTGGCCCAGACACGGCTCAGGCTGAGAGGACAAGCTGTGTCTGGGTACGAAGCTGGCCTGCAAGTAGTCGTCCTGTTTTAGAGTAACCAGAGTTTGAGACATAAACGTACAGCAGCAGTCAGGGGCTAAACCCCCCGCACCCCCTACCAAACTTTTCTTAGCTCAGGGCTTATGCAAGTTCAGATAACACTACCATGGCTTTTGGTGATCTTACATTGCCTCGCAAAATTATTTATACTTCCTGAACTTTCACATTGCAACCACAAACATTTATGTATTCTATTTGGGATTTTATCTGACAGACAAACACAAAGTAGTGCTTAGTTGTAAAGTAAAGGAAATTGATGCATGGCTTTCAAATTATTTTACAAATAAAATTCAGAAAGCTGTTGCATACATTTGTAGTTAGTCCTCCCTAAAAAAAAAGTCAAAGCAGAATCCACCAAATTAAGAGTCCAATTTAAAGTAAATATCAGACCAGCTGTTTTGTGAAGGAATGCACCAGACAGATCAATGATCAATTATAGGTTTTTAAACAATACCATATTGTTACTCTGGAGGTGGTGCAGAGATCCTCAACTCAGGTGACAGAATTTGTTGGACTTTATTGAAAACTGACAAGAAAAAAAAAGAAGACATTTAATCTTATCAGAAGAGATTAGACCAAAATGGAGATTTTAAGCCCACATGGAAAATGCTGAATGTAGCAGAAAACTAATACTGGACATCACCTTGAACACACCATCTCCACTGTGAAACACAGCACTGTGTCATTATGTGGACATGGAATACCGGAGGAAAATCATAGAGGCTCCAAAACCCTAACTCGTGTATTCAAATGCATGCCACTATTCACAGTTTTTGAAAATCTTTCATAAAAATAGAACTAATAACATTTATCTCTCCCCATCTCAGTTGTCTTTGCTTTATGTTGGTCTGTCATATGCTATGATTTGACAATAAAATATGTTTAATTTTTTGGCTGCATTGTGACAAACTGGGAAAAACGTTCAGGGAATAAAAATACTTCTGCAAGGGACTGTATTTAGTGTGGTCGACCCACCCTGCTCTGCTCTGAGTTTCATAAAAATAGTCTTTGTTTACTGCATGAAGTGCCAATGTTATTCACAGCTATTTGTCTTTTTGTTTTTCTAAAAATAAAAACAGCAATCAACAGGTACAACCAACATAAATCCCTTTAAATGAATCGCAAAATATTCATGAACAATAGTCCAAAAGGAAAAAAAGTAAAAGCACATCTAGCGTTGGCAAAACCATTTTCAAAACTCTAGCAAAAAAAAAAAAAAAAAAAAAATTAAAGACACCAGCAAGAGAAAACTAAAAGCATATGAAAACAAGGCAGCGCATGAACACAAAGCAAGCAAGTTAATCCAAATTAAAATCAGTTCTCCAGTGCATAATGGGTGTCTAAACTCAGCCTAGTATTAAAATAAAAAGGAGAAGAAAAAAAAAAACGTAAACGAGCAAGCAAAGCATTACAGCACTACTATGTACACAGTTTCTCAGGTGAAACAGAGAGCTGGTGTCACGATGTAGGGAAAGCGTGTAAAACAGAGACTCCAGTGGAACATGGAGTCCTTCTTGGCATAGGGACTTAAGCTATGAGAGACAGGGAGAAGGTGAAGAGGAGGAGGAGGAGGAGAGGCTCCCACATCATGCACATAGAGACTGGAAGGCTATTTTCTCATATAGAGTGACTGAAGATCTGGCCTCACCACCATCCCTCTCTATATGCCCCCTCCTGCATCTTCTTCTCCTGCATTTGATCCTCTTCTTTCCACCACACAGTGTAAACCTGATCTCTCTGAGACTCCAGAAGATCTCCACACAGCAGAAGCAGCTCTAAATATAGTCTGCCGCTTGTTCGTTGACGAGTGGATCCACACCGGCGTTGTTCCTGTCATGTCATTTCTATACCTCACTGCAAAGAATTTTAGCACCAGAAAACAACTTGTGAGCCCTCACGAAACCACAAAACTCACATACAGTATATGCACACAAACACAGACAGAGGAACCGGGAGCAAGAGGCCGATTCATTTCCTCGCTCCGCTTCCTGCTGATCTAATGTGACGGTTTCTCCTGGCTGCTTCCATCCGCCACTGGCCGCTGGAGATGCGTGGAGAGTGCAGAAGTCTGACCCAGATTCCCAAAGCTGCACCTCCCCTGCTGACGACTGACGCCTTCCTTCTCCAATCACGATCCGCTCTGCTCTGCTCTTTTCTTTTTTCAAATCTCTAGTAGCGGTTCAATAGCAGCATGATGGGTCAGGTCCTCCAGATTTACTTTTGTCGTGTCTGTGCTCACTTCATGTCACTGTCCCCTTTATATTTCACAGTTTGTATTCACAATGTGTCCATGCAAGTGGGATGATGACGCAAGGTGAAGAGAGTTATGTGTTGTAGTCACAGACAGTGCAGGGAAGAGGAGGGGGAAAGGCCAGGGCTAACAGTCCAAAGGAGGAGGAGGAGGAGGGTTTGGAGTGTGAGAGCTGTACAGATCACACAAACACACTCATTCCCGTATATAGACACCAACAGAGGGTGACTTGTTTTTAAGAGAGCGGCACTCTGGCTCAACCCTTACAGTGTGAACGGATGGAGGACAGAGTTAAAGGTTTCCGCTCCAATGCCAGCACCGTAAAGCAGAAAAACAATGCACCTGACAGGATAAGAGCTAGAACAGAACGAAGAGTTTGCTTTCACAGTTTTCAAAGATGCCTGCAGTGCTGGAGTGTCAACGGAACCAGTCATACCAAAAGAGAGAGATAATGTAATAATAATAATAATAATAATAATAATAATAATAATAATAATAATTAATAATGTCAGATAACATTGTGAGTTCTGTTTGGCCACTATCATACTGGACACATTTCAGTTCATGTTTTGCAACTCTTCCATAAATACTTATTGACTAGAAAAGTTTTAGCTCTGTCCTCCACATGCGGCCCTCTCTCAGTCTCACTCACATTCATTCCATAATTGTTTGGCACACAGTCAGTGATAAAGTCTGTACATGAAAGGGCCCTGCAGGCAGACAAGCCTAAAGTCCAGTCCAACTAGATGCCTGCCCCACCCAAACAGTCCTGGACCCCTTCCTCCTTCCGTCCTCTTCATCCCGCCATTTTCCACCAAACGTCGTCTTTCCTCTCGTTCACCACAGCTGCCTGCCAGTGTAGGTGGGAGGGGCAGAGGGCACCTGTGGATGAAATAAAATTGGTGTGTAAATGATAAACAGCCTGGAAACATCATGTAATCAAACATGTTTTGCTAAAAGGGTTAGCTGCATTGCAAAATGCCATATTTCCCCTGGTCCTTTTACACTGGCTTAAAGTTTTATACGGGAACTTTGCCTCCAGACTAAAGAATATTTGGGTTTAACTAAAGGCATGTTGAATGCAATCTTTGTTTTTGAATTTTTCATACATTTAAGATGTGATTTTCTTTTTCTTTCTCTTTTTTTTTTGCACATCACAAAATATTTGTTAGCAAACATGCATTTATATTCTTCGATGCAAAGCAGGTTAAATCAGTAAAATCAGTATTCCATTGCATTAATTAGTAATATTATATAGACTAGTTAAACAATAGTTAGGCTACTGAAGTAGGATTTTAGTTATGTTAAATCCCAAATTATTCAAACCACTGGCAGATTTGAATTTTAAATTATTTTCTTCAACCAAGAACTTGGTTTCTGATAGGAAATGAGACAGGTATTTCTCAAAGAATAAGCAAAGCAAAAGGAGTTTAAACTTCAAAAAATATAAAAACTGTGAAAGTTCTCGGATCCTTAGCTATCAAATTCTTCTTATAGCTGTGTACAGACTGCTGTTTTGACATCTTATCTTTGGTGATGAGCTCCAAGTCTTTGAGATTGGAAGGGCTCCTTACTTCAAGTAAAAAGAAATGTGTTAAAAGATCTCTCTGTGCATAAACCTGCCGGCGGCATGGATAAGTTTGGACTTAACGGAAAATCATCTATGAAAGTGGTCTTCCTCTGCCAGCCAGAATGTACACACCTCTTGATTTTACAGTCCTGCAGGCAGTTGCATCACTCAACAAATAAAAACAATTCATGGGCGAGTTAAAGACACTGAGGCTCCCTCACAATCACTCGCACAAATCACTTTGTGAGTTTGAGTGATGAGCGACCAAACCAGTCCATGCATTAGCAGAGACATGAGCATGCAAGCACACACCTCTCTCTCCTTGTGCAATGACGCGTGATCCATAAGGAACTAACGTACATGCAGTCTTGTCGGCGTGATGGAGTGTAACAGCGGCGTGTAAGCGGCGTGTACCTGTGACTGGGAAGATGTACTCACCGCTCCCCCGTTCAGGATCATGGTCATCTCTGTGGGCTGGTAGACGTTACTGCGGAAGGGAGCACTGGGCCTGGCACCCGTGTTACTGTTGTGTTGGCCGGCACCGCCACCGCTCCTCAAGCCTAAGAGGCGTACACAGAATACTCATTTTGACTCATCGTTTTTGCTTTTTCTCCTGAAACACTTCCTACGCAACAGAAATTTTCCTCCAACACCTATTTCTAGGCTCTCAGGCAAACCTTTCCTGGAGTTTAATTTTTCACTTTGGCCTACCTTTCCTGGAGTTTAATTTTTCACTTTGGCCTACATTCGTCCTACAAGCTGCCCTATGGAAGTAAATATGTGCCATCAGGATGTGAATAAAAAAATGCCTCTGAAATTTGAATGTTGTATATTAGTGCTTACTTTTTACTTTTTTCAGTGTTAAAATTAATTCAGAATATATTTTTAACCTAAAAAGAAAATTCAGTGTCATTATTTGTACATGAAAAAGAAAATTCAGTGTCATTATTTGTACATGAAAAAGAAAATTCAGTGTCATTATTTGTACATGAAAAAAAAATTCAGTGTCATTATTTGTACATGGTTGCAATTTTCATTTGTTAAAAAATTTAAAATCCTATTTCAAAGTGATCAAATTTTCAATATACATATTTTTTCAGTTTAATTTTTCAGTGTTAAAAAATTCAACATATAAAAAAATTCAACTTTTCAAAACTCTCAAATGCAATAGTTTCAGTGTCCTCAGATTCAACTTGGTCAAATTTGCCGTCTCAAATTCAGCGTCAAAAAATTCGCTGGAAAAATGGCAATGTTACTTCAGGTCACAGACGATTCCAACACCCAGCCAATGACATGACTCAACCGTCACATTGAAGAAATACCAGCACCACCGAGGCTGACGACAATGGAGGCGAACGTAAACCCAACGGTGAGTTTAATGCTTTCATATTCTGTAGCATATTTTATTTTGCTGATGAAGTTTGATATATTATCTTAAAGGTTGATTTAAAACTCGGGTTTGGGCCGTTGTTAATCTTACATCATGTAGTGCTGGCATATTAGTTCCAGCTACCTCCTAGCATCCCACAACTTCCTCCCCGCTGTCCCACACACGATTCCTCCCGTTTTATTTCAAAAATAAATGCCACTTGCGCCAAGTCTAGAATATTTAAAGAGAAGTGATGGGTGACGACTTTCCGGGTTTTGTTAGTCGTAATTTTTCGGGAGAATTAATAAATTTATGGTCATTACAACATCATCCAAAATACTGCTTCTCTTATCTAACAAGTGACGATATATTAATTTACATTCTTTTACTTTTCGGTACAAAACGTCGTTCTGTTACCTAGCAACATTATTAAAAAAAACCTCCTTTGTTTTTTTAACTAATTTTGAATCAAATATATGCTTGAAAGTACATCTGCTAACTTATTTTAGATTAATTTATTAAGTCATTCATAAATGAAGTCACATGAACAGGATGGGGTTGTGATTATAATTAAAGTAGGAAGAGTTCACAGCCCCTCCTTAAGCTTCAATTGAAGCATACAAGGCAGCCATATTAGCTTACTACATTAGCGGTAGCATCTGAAAAATTACGACTTTACTAAGACTGCCTGTCTCAGTCAAGCTTTAAGCTTTAAATCAACCTTTAAGATAATGTATCAAACTTCATGCGCAAAATAAAATATACTACAGAATATGAAACTCACTGTTGGGTTTGCGTTCGCCTCCATGGTCGTCAGCCTCGGTGGTGCTGGTATTTCTTCAATATGACAGTTGCGTCATGTGATTGGCTGGGTTTTTTCATGTACAAATAATGACACTGATTTTTTTTTTTTTTTTTTTGGTTAAAAATATTCTGAATTCATTTTAACACTGAAAAAGTAAGCACTAATATACAACATTCAAATTTCAAAGGCATTTTTTATTCAAAGTCTGATGGCACATATATTTCCATACTGTCCAGATAAAGGATGCCCTCTAGAATGTTGAACGGTGGTGGTGTACCTGCTGTGTTCTCGTCGCTGTATCCGTAGCTCTGGTTATCCACAAACTGCCGGTGAGACAGAGGGATGTCTTCATCAAAGCTCGTCTCCCTCATACGTGTTGAGTTCTGGGAAGTGTCAAAGTAGTCTGGGGCGGTGGGTTGCGGTGGGGGTCTCAAGCAGATGTGGGATTCGGGAATAGCATGGAAGATCAGCAGGAGCCAGCCCTGAGTCACCAAGGCTATCGCCAGTGCGGGGTTGTTCCACTCTGGGGACCTGCCGAGCCAGTCGTTACCATACAGGTAGAAGCCCACCCAGGCCACCCACAGCAGCAATGACAGCAGGCATGTCACCAGCAGCCAGACAGCATTGCAGCGCCACTGACGTGTTTTTCCACACAGAGCCAAGGAGGCGGCAGTAAGGGCAGCGAGAAGCAGGGCTAGCACGTAGCTGCAGGCTAATGAGAAGTCCAAAGGCATGTACTGACAGGCTGCTCTACCTTCCCTCAGCACGGTCAGAAGTAGCCACTCAGCGGCAATGATGCCCTGCACGGCACTCAGACCTAACGCCAGACCCGTTAGAGCACATCCGCCGGGGCTTCGGCGTTCTCGGCCGAGCCTGCGCAGACGAACCCCCTGAACCAACAGGCAGGAGAAGCAGACAGCAAAAAGGAGACCCCACAAAGCCCTACGGATCAGACAGAGAGACTCATCCTGCTCGACAAGGTAGGCAAAACTGAGGCCGAACAAGCCAAATATCCCCAGGAGCAGGAGGAGAATGGGCCCTACACCACAGCGCTTCTCTGCTTCACTGATGTGGCGCAGACGACACAGCAGGACCAGAGCGAGTAGGATGGCCGCCAGCGTCCCACCGGCAGCCACAGATTCGACAGCTACGCCCCAGATGGATTCCAGGTCGCACAGGAGAGTGTAGGGTCGCCCGAGACCCCAGCCGCAGCCTCTTGGGAGAGCCTCGGAGTCGTCCGGATCCTGACCGTGGGCATGATGAGTAACAGCCAGCAGCAGGAGGAACACAGGTGGGAACGCCATCTTTGAGAGGTGAACAGAAGTGAGGATGGACAGGAAGATTGATGCAGAGCATGAGGGCAGAAAGTGGAGACAGGAAAAAGGTCATGAGTCACAAATGTTGGTGAGCCATTAAAGCTGAGCCGTCAGTCATTCCCGTAGCAATCTTCTGTCCTTGAAACAAAGCAGACGATCGGCTTCTGCTGCGTTTTAGAAATGGAACAAAGGACCAAAGTTTATGCTGGGTGACTGACTGAAGCTTCTCTGAACACACAAACAAACTACGCATTGTGTTTCACCGGTGGCAGGTTGTGGCCATTTTTCTTTTAAAATATTTCTACAGCTTTGGGGCAAAAATAGCAACTCTTAGAGTGCAAGCGGAGCTCAGATCTGCTGGTTTCAGCCTGTTCACCGTGTAAGACTGGAGTCTGAGCAGCTACAGCACTGGGAAAACAAGAGCTGCAACTTCATGAATATTTCCACGAAAAAAATACAGATACACTGAAAAGATTGTGACTCACTATCAGGCTTCTTGCAAGGTGTGAGACGCTGCATAATGCACTACACACAAGAACACCGCACCTCCAGCAAAAATACAAGTACTTGTTAGTACTTTTTGAAGTGTGCAACATCAGTGCTGTCAATCTAACAGTTTGCCCTCTGTCAGGATTATTGTTCATATCATACACATACTGAGTTTTTTTCATTTAATTGTTTGTTGGCTTTGCAGAGATGATCTGTGCTGTCGTCTCACCTGACACACTGTGTGTTTTGTGGAAGGCTGATGTGTGTTGAACAGCACCACAACACCAGACAGATGAACATATCCTCTTGGCAGGTTGCTGTCACAAAATGTCCTGGCATTCTTTGTGAGCTAAACAGTCGGCTTTCAAAAAGTGCTTTCTGCTCTTTTCTATGCTTGCAGATAAACTTTCAATTGTTTTCCTTCAGGGAGATGTAACTTTGACATGAGAAATGTAATGGTGTCCACAAATTGACTACAGCGGTATTTGCATACCACATGAAGGACACTGGATATCCCGAGCTTTATATTCCCACTCCCAGTGTCAGTGAGTCAGAGTGGGTTACGCAGGCAGACTGCTGGGGGGGGGGGGGGTAGTTCAGGATCAGATAAACATTCTGGTCACACATGCAGGCCTGCATGTAACTTATACAGACTAATACTTTGCTATAATGGGGAGACTACACAAAGAAGACAAACCCCAAAATTACAAAACCAGGGGTGAAACAAATACCTGTGCAATACCAGCCTCTACATGAAGTATATTTTGATAGTTCTGGGTTGGACTCACTTTTTTCCTTCAGGTCTGACTCAATTCTTCAAGGTATATCAATGTTTTATCAAGGTGTCAGAGATTTTTGACCCTATGGATATGATAGCACAGGACAGCGACAGCAGTAGGAGTTTGTCCCACAATCGGTGGGTTGTCGGGTCGATCCCCGTTCTTTGCATAACTCACCTTCCTTTCCTGTGCCTTGCTCTGCCCTGCGGGGCACCATCAGTGTGTGAATGTGTATGTGACTGAATAGCAGGGGGATGCACTGGAAAGTGCCATACAAGTACACACCATTTACAGTTGCTGCAGATTTGTTGGCTTCACACCAATTATGGGAATCTCCCTTTCCTTTAAGATCTGGCCAAGTTGAAGGACACAGAGTACAGTGAGCACACCACCATGTTCAAGAAACCTCTTTGAGATATTCAGTGATGTCTAAAGAATGGTTAGTTGGTAACAAGGGGCCCCAAGTGTGCAAAACAAATATCCACTACTACACCAGTATACCACCACCACTGGCCTGAACTGCAAAATGAAGGAATTCTTACATGTTGTTTTCCCCCAAATTCTGAACATACCATCTGAATGGTTCAGCTGCAATTTAGACTCATTAGGCTCCCAATGTTTTTTAATCTGTTATCCTATAAATCAAGCCGTAATGTATAAATTTAGCCCCCGTTTCCTGTTTTTAGCAAAATGGGTTTGCTCTTCTGCTCCTGTTGCCCATCTGTTTTTACATGTTGTGCATTCATAGATGTTATTCTGAGTACCTTGGTTGTAATCTGTGGTTATTTGAGCTACGCTTACATTTCCACTCTGTCCATTCTCCTCTTCGCTTGACACCCACAAGGCCACCTGCTGTTTTCTAGATATTTTCCTCTCTTCCAGACCATTCTATGGAAACCCAAAACACAGTTGTGCCTGGCAATCCCGGCAGACAAGCAGTTTATGAAGCATTCGAACCAGCCTGTCTGGCACTAACAACCATGCCATATTCATTAAATCCCCTTTCTTTCTCATCCAGATGCTGGGTTTTAAAAATCTTCACCACATCCAGATGCCGAAATGCATTGCCTTGCGGGCATTTGATTGGCTGATTTACTAAACTACAAACAACTGTAAGCCAGTTTTAAATGTAGTATGCCTAGTAATGTGCAATAAAGGTTAAATTAAATTAATCACTCATGGTCTTACAAGGCAAATTGTAGACGAATTTAAACTTATACTTTATTATATTTCTATGTGGGGGAAAAAAATCCTGTGCTTAGAAATAATTAATTAATCAATAATAAGGCATCAACAGACCCTCTGTTGTTTTTACCTTGAATAATCCATTTAGTCAATAAGAACTGTGTCTTCTCCTGCATCTTTACTGCTGGATGTCGATCACAGATACTACACTGTAGCTACCAGTCGTGGCATAACGAGCGTCTGTACATATCTTCTGTGGTCAAATCATGAAACCATATTGTAATATTTTTGAAATGCACTTCCACAATTGGAACAAAAACAACAACAGGTTCAAAGGTCAGATTTCCACTTTTAGACTTAATGGCTTCAATGTAATTCTTTTTTATTACGTCCACTGCACTTCACCTCCCCCCTATTTACTTATAAGCTATAGCTATTTTGTGCCCCTACATCTATTTTTGAACAGGCAGCTGTTGTTTTCAAGTGAACTTCCTAGGAAGCCCCAGGCCTAACAGTGCAAGTTGCATGCATGTGATTGTGTACATGATTATCAATTAGGGGTCAAAACTCCCCCTTTTCCTTCTGTCGCCTTTCTGCAATACTGCATCAGCTCGAAACCACTTATTATTAATCCACCATCAGTCAAAGCTTTTAAGCACAGATTTATGCACAACGAAATATATGTGGCACATCACATCTGATTAGTCCTTCTTGTCTCTAAATTACAGAGGACAAATGTAGGTAAAAAGCTCTCTCCTTCCTTATTGTATCTTCATCACCACCTTCTTTGTCTCGGTCCAACGACAGAGGCAATAAAGCCACGTAGTCAAGACGGATGCACAACAAGAGGCTGAGGCTTGCGTCCTGCACACTATTGGCTTTTCCACTCACTCGTCCTCCTGCCCCATCACTCCCTCTTGCACAGATGGTTGCACTGGCTGCTTTTTGAGTGGGACTTGGCAGAACCTGTGAGCCGGAAGCCACCACAGGCCACACACAGGCGCGGTCACATGAGAGCCATCAGCTGCACATGCATGTGTAAAATCCCACATGTTAAGAGTGACATGCACATGCAGCACATATGCTACTTAAGTCCTCACATTTCTTTCATATTAGTGAGCCGTGTGAAAAGGGAGGATGATATTGGCTGCTCATCCTCGGCGGCCTTCTGCCTCGCCATGCATGTTCCTTTCTGTCGCCATTTCTGTTCTCCGTTTCAAATTCTCTGTTCTGCTAGACGTCCGTGCCCCTCCTCCTTCAACACGCTACTCGTTTAAAAAAGACCTCCAAACACTCTTCATCTTCCCCTTTCTTCCATCTTAGATCCTTGTGGTCCTTCCTCCTCCTCCACTTCCTTCCACTTGCCTTTATTCGTTCTTTTTCTTATGTAATTCAGGAACAATCCAGCTCCAGCCAGTTCTGCTGCAAGTGCAAACAGCCGGGTGGCACTGAGCTCCTTTATTCTACACCTCACAAGGTTGCAAGCTTGCTTTTGTGCTGCATGCATGTCCAACATGCCTCTGTTGGCATGCTGCAGGTTTGACATTTAGCTTGGTTGCACGCATTATATGTCCTTATGAGGACAACATGCATGGTTGAAACACAAATCCCCATTGTGACGCAAATGCAGCATGCATTCTTTGCAGCACTGAACAGGAATACAGGCTCGAGGGGACAAATGTGCAGCACTGCAGTCATTCAGACGAGCTCCAGGCTGGACAGAGAAGGATGGGGGACGGGGGGGAGCGTGATGAGTCAAGTGGTCCAGGACAATTACAGACTCCTATGATTATCAGACGCAACACACAGCCAGATGCTGTCTAATTACTGTGGTAACGATCAGAACGATTATTGCATTTTAACGACTTGCTTCGTGTCTTTCTGTTCTGCAGCAGTTTTGGCCAGATTATTTCAGCAACACACAAAATATCAGAGTTTCTAAAAAATGTGCAATATTCGACCGGACCGCCGCTTACTCAGATGGAGGGACGAGTTATTAGCTCACAAGTTAATCACAAATAAAATGAAACCGTCAGTTTTGTGCTAAGCTTTTTTGACTTCTTCCAGGAGTGAAGTTGTGTTTACTGCCTCTGAATTTTCATTCAAAAGAAGCATGTCTAGTTTGCTTTCTGAGTGAAACAGCCATTGAGGGATGATTAATTATAAAAATGTCTAATTTACTTAAACCAATTTAATAAATGCTCCCTGCTAATTGCTCCGAAATGACTCGTTAAATGAAGAGCAGTATCTACAGTGTATGTAATAACTCCCAGGCTTCCATTATAATGTTTCTGGGGGTTTCTCCAAATAATTTTCCGCAGTACACATTAGCTACTTTTGGAGAGCGGGGACCTTTTAATGATTCTGCCTGTTGAAGGAAGTTATCTTTTGTCTTTATGTCCTGGACAGATTACCAATGTCAAGGTACAATAAGGTTTTACAATTTTGAGACTGCAAAGACATTCCATCAAATCCTTCCTACAATTTAAAGCACTTTTGATGAGATGCCAGAGAAAGCACCGGGTTGACCAGAGGTTTTTCCTGCTGGAAAAAGCATAGAGTAACATTGTACACATTTTATGCCAACTGTTGCTGTGCACTACGTGTTAGCTGGCTGAAAGCTGTTAGTCCAGGTTATCATACTGTAAAAATCTCATACTGGCTCCATGTATGGGTGACATTTTGGCTAACTCAGTTTGGTTTGTTGGGGTTTTATTAGTTTCGAGTAGAGAAAGCATCTCTGTAGTGAAAGCTGTGCGTTATTTAGTTTAAATGTTGGTTGTTGCTCAGGAGGTGTGAAAGCAGAAACCGAAATAAAAACACACAAAGAAATATCAGTGTAGAGATATCCTAAACATTTGTCTCCTAGAAGTTAAGATGTATAGAAACAAGCCTTCACTGTGATAACCTTTATACAATAGATGTAAACACAAGATGGTTTTCAGTTTAGACTTGGTACTACATCAAGGTATCCCAAGATTTTACATTGCCCCTCCCCAACATGTTGCTCTGCCATGGTGGTTACCAAATATTTTCCATATTACAAAAATGCTGAATTCTGCAGTTTGGACAGTTTTCCTTTTGCAGGAAACAAAAGGAAAAAATCAATCACCATTGTTATGGCAACAGTATTTTAAAACTACATGACAAACTACAGAAGCAATTAAAAAAAAAAACGAAAAACAATAAAACCAATGTTTTGGGTTACACATATATATACCATAAATACCATCAAATGTGTTTATAATGTTATCACACTGACAGCATAGAGGCTCACACCTAGACAGAACAATGGCAGAATAAAGATTTGTTCTGCCATTGGACAAACAGTGAAGCTGTTTGTTTTGCTGCAGCCTTAGGCCACATCAACTACTCTCAGGTTGATTTTTGTCTCAGATAAATTGCATTTATCTGAGACAAAAAGATTTATCCAAACGGACAAGCACATTTTAATTGCTGCATAAATGCTCTAGCAAGTTAAAATTTCTCCTTGTACTTTTGTGCTACATCACTACAGAACTCTGTCATAAGTTAAGATCGGTTCGTAATTATTTAAAATTCTTTGCTATCATTAGTGGAAACTAAATGAGAAAAATCTCTTAGGATCTTTACCCTTATTATATTTTGTTTTTGTTGTAATCCCTTGTCAAATTTTGTATTATTGTTATTTGTTTTTTTGTCATTTCAGTTTCTGTATTAGAAGACTGACTTTACCAGAGAGAATGCAAATGTGTATCTTTGCACTGAAAACATTTAGCTCGTCTTTTGTCCTTTGCAGCAGCTAGTGAGATTTATAAAAATTCAAAATAAGAGGCAAAGGAGAGTACGGATGAGAAAATGTGGCAGTAGACTACCCACTAAAGTCTGAGTCATTTTAATTTTGAAGAAATAACTACACTCAGCTAAAGGTGCATAATTGTTCTTTTAATAATCTTAATGTAAATGAAAACAGATGAGTTCTTGATACAGAAGTTTAGGCTGCCAATTGTTCCAGGCTCCAATCTCGTGCAGTTTTTATGCTCTGCATGCGTAGGTTTCCTCTGAGTACTACTGTTTCCTCCCACATTCCCAAAATATGCTCACTTGGTTAACTGGTGCTTTTAAAATGAATGTAGGTGTGAGCAAATGTGGTCCTTTCCCATGGATTTTTTTTCTTTTTAGACCAAGACATAATTGCTGAGTTTTGTAACATTTGGATGCAAAGCTGCTTTTAAATGTAGAAGGAGCCTGGAAAATAAGGCTCAGTTAAAAAAATAAAAAATCCGAAAGGAGAAACGCAACAGATGATTAAATGCACGCTTAAAAAGAATGAGATATTTCCAACCTCCTGGGAGCCATTTTATGGAAACTGTCAGTGCACATATTCATCCCCTGCCTCCTCAAAGATCCCTGGTCCCCCTAATTATACCTCATTATCATGTGACTGGGCTTACAGCAAGACCATATGCTAATTGACTTCGCAATTAGCAGAGCCAGTGTTACACGTCCACCCTCTCACCCCCCCTCCCTCCTCTTCTATCATCATAACAGATACAGTATGGGATGACCGGACGGATGTGATGGCACGCAAAAATGTGTATCCTGAGCATGCACAGCTCCGGTGTCATGTGTTCCGCTTCACTGCGATATGATTAAGCATCTTCAATTATAGATTGACATCCGGAAAGAGGATGAGTGGTGGGCTGGTGGGGGGAGGGGGGTAAGAGGGGATCAGACTGGGTTTGAGAGCGCGATAGTGATCAGAGGAGCAGGAGGAGCGAGGAACAGCCGGATGCTCGGAGGAGGAATTGGAGTGAGCCGCTTGCCGTGAGCAGGAGCGTGTGTGTGCGTGCGTGCGTGCGTGCGTGCGTGCGTGTGTGTGTGTGTGTGTTGGAAGAGGGAGTGGGGGCATGAACACAAATGCATACATGAGAGATGAAGCAGCGAAGCTCCAACATATAACAACCTGACCTTATAAAAAACACATTTACAAGCAGTTCCTTACAAAAGGGACATTTTACACATCAGGTTCCTTTATAATCCATGAATGCTGTTTATTGGAATTTTTTGAAAAATGATAAATGCTTTCCTAACTATATATAAATAAAATCCTAAGCATGTGCTCTGATTTCCCTAGTCAGTCGATCACATTTCAGAAGTCACTGTGCGTAATTTTATCTCACAATAAATACAGATGCTTTGTAATGGCCAGTTTTATTTCTGAACACATAGCATGGAGAGGTTTAAACCACGGTTAGGTTATAAATGAGTACTCCAAGCTCTGAACCACTCAGACAGCTCCGTTCAATCCATCATTTGAAAATGTAAAACAACTGCAAACCGACAACGACACAGACAGGCAAGAGGAGCATTACTAACAGAATCAGTCGATAGACTCTTGGTAACTCTGGTGAAGCCGCAGAGATCCAGAGGTCAGTTAAGATAATATTTGTGGATTATTGCCAAGAAGATAGTCATTGTTAAAATAAAATCATCAGAAGTTCAATTTACATTTTGCCACTGTCCTTCTGTTGGACAAGCAAACGTGTGAAAGAAGGAGTCAAATGAGACCAAAATGAAACTTTTTGGCCCAAAACACAAAACGTTGAGTGTGGCAGAAAGTCAACACAACACATCACCCAGCAAACACCATGCTTACAATGAAACGAGCTCACTGTGGAAGTGCTTTTATTCAGCAGGGACAGGAAAGCTGTGAAGACGGACTGAGCCAAACAAATAGGACTACCGTACTTATTAGAGTTCGCAGAAAACCTGACACTAAGGCATAGGTTTACCTTCCAGCAGAACAACAGCTCTGAACGTACAGCCAGAGATACAATGAAAGGGCATAGATCACAGCCTAGTCCACGTCCAGACCTAAATCCACTGGGAATATGTGACAAGAGTTGAAAAATGTATGTCCTCATATGCATGAAGTCCAATCTGACATAACTTGAGCTAATTTGAGATTTCAGTCTTAGTGCGACGCTGTTGAAGACTGACCCCAAAAGAGTTTCAGCTCTACATGCAGTGAAATGCAAGGCAATAGAGAACCTTGGAGGAGCTGCAGAGATCCATAGCTCAGGCGGAAGAATGTGTTGACATTACATCCACAAATCTGGTTTGAAGAAAGCCATTGTTGAAAGGAAGCCAGTCAGAAATTGTGTTTGTAAATGGATGGAAGAGGATACCGACAGGACATTAGAGATGCTCTTTAACCAGTCTGACTGATCTACGGGATTTTGCACAAAAATGTGCCAGAACTTGTCTCTGTATGTGCAAAGTTGGTAAAACAAGTTGCAGCTGAGATTGAAGCAAAAGGAGATTCTTGACTCTTAAGGCTGAGTGCATATGCGCGGTACAACAATTTCTATAAAATAAGTACATTTAAAAAGCATGTATCATTTTCTTACCACTTCATGGTGATTAGCTTGAGTTACCACATATAAATTCCAGTAAAACACACGGAAGTTTATCGTTGCAAAATGGGAGAATGAACACACTGTGTAGTAATCCGTACTGGGTACATATGGCTTCAGCCCAGAGGACGCGGTCGTGTCATCTTTTCCCAAGAGGGGGCTAACTAACTGATGAATGCACAGTCTGATAATAAACAGCTCCACTCAGCTGAATATTTATTCATGAGGGAAAACAGAACACAGTAAAAAAAATAAAAATAAAATAAAAAGACCCAGGAGCTTTTGGAGAGCAAATCCTGCACTGACAACAGGCTCATATGTCATATATTGACCTACAGAAAGTCTGACATCCATTTCCATACAAAATGCCTCAGTCAAATTAGACTCTTATGTGCAGCGCTGGGAGGAACACATCCCAAGGTGTCTCCCTTTAGGTTTTAGCTGACCTGCAAGAACAGCTAAATGCAATCACACATTTAAAGTAAGCTCTTTCTCTTTTCTTTCCTTTCCTTTTCTTTTCTCTTCACACCCCCCTCATCTCGTTTAACAATAAAGGCCACATGGGAGGGTCCCTGGGGGTTCCAGAAGAGTGTGTTTGTTTGAGGGGGTGGGGGGACAGCAGCAGCTATGAACCATTGTTATTGAGGTGCGTGACTGTGTGTGATCCAAAAATAGGGAATGGTATCCAGCCTCAAAGCTGGAGAATAGAGAAATGATTGACACCCCTGAAACCCCCTTTCCTCCGCCCCCCGCACCCCCCCCCCCCTAGTGTGTGATGAAAATGGAGGCGCAGCCAAAAGACACAGACGCCTTTATCTCCGTGAGAAAAAAAAGTGCAAAAAACATCGACTGGAGCCCTAAACAGATTTGTGTTGAGGTTTTTTTTTTAAATTATTTTATTTTTGTTAAATGCACCATTACGAGCAAGAGCATATGTGTCCATACCGCTTCTCCGCGTCACACACCTATGCATTTGGTGCATAGACATCGCCGTTTTTCTCCCCCAAAATACTGCAACTGATGCGGCTCTTATCTTATTTACGACACAGCAGCCGGATTCCAAATAAAACCAGGTCTTCTTCAGGACATTTAAAACACAGACCTCTAAATAAACCAGGCGCACGGACGTCCACACTTCTCCCCCACCCCCACGACTGAATCAATCAGCATTCTACGTTCAGCACCTACCTTGATCGATGTAAACAGATGTGATCTAGTATAAAGAGGGATTCACAGTCGCCAGGTTTGATGGGATGCTGAATATTGTTTTAAAAATGTCACATTTCGGACTGAGCTCTCAGTTCGCTGGGTTTGATGCTCCTCTGCCGCTCCACATGGACTCCGAAGCAGACGAGTGCCCGGAGATTCAGCCAGTGTCCGCGGTCCTCAGAGCCAAAACAAGCATTGATGCAAGTCCGAACCGGAGAGGGTGTCAGGGTCAAAATACAAGACAGGTCCCGTATCCTTACAAAGAAGAAGAAGAAGAAGAAAAAAAAAATCTAAATCCTTTGTTTAACGGTGCGCATCTTCTCCAGGATAGAGAGATTGTAAACGAGTGAAAATCCCCCCCATAACAAACCGTGCCCCTCCTCCTTCTCTCTCCGGTTATTTTGCTGATTCTGTCTCTGAGTCTCCGGTTTGACGCTCGCAGCTCCCCGCTGCACCTCTCCCGACTGAACGCATCACCAAAACAGCGCTCCGCATAACGTGCGTAATGGTAATCCCGCTACGCAGCCAGGCGCGCACACAAGCACGGAAAGTGACATCTCTCCACACCCTCAGCGCGGACTTCTCTCTGTCCTTTCCCTGTTAAAGCGCCTCACTCTGATAAATGACTTGTTTACTGGCATGTGTTCAGCTTATAGGTTACCTCCCAGCTGGAGACGGCGAGTCAGCTCCTAGTGTGGACGCTGTTGAATTTCCACCGAATGCCACCGCAGCCATTCAAACCTATTCACAACTCTTGAACTCTTGAGGAGGGATAAATGGATTTCATTGGAATCCAAAAGACAAAGTAGCGGATGGAGAGAATCTGTGAGCAGCACTTCTAAAGTCTTGCTGTATGTAATTTGGATAGGTGTAGACTTTGACTGGGTCACCAACACATACTTTGATCTATGCGGGTGTTGCAGCTCGTATTGTCCTGCTGGAAGGTGAACACCAATCCCCTTCTCTTCCATTGCAGCATCTAACATGTTTTCTTCATTTTTCTTGCATTTAGCTACACATTCAGCGAGATTTGAACGCATCATTCTACACGAGTTAATTCATTCTAAGTTACTACTATGACTTTCAAACATTAACGTAAGTTTTATATTATTGATTTACGTTATTAATATTTCATATCCTTGCCTCGGGAACAAAAAAAAAATGCAATTTCATGCACTCCATTGTTTTAATAGCATACATAAAAAAAATGTTTATGCTTCCACCGGTCATCTCAGAGGTCTTGACGCAGCAACAAACTGCTGCGGGGATTATTATTTCTCGATTTCATCACACGTTTGTTGCCACAGCTGCTCCAGTCCGTCTTATCGGGGAGGATTTCAGTGGTGACCCCCCTCCTCCCCCCACCACCACCACCGCCACTACTGCACCTCCTCCTCTCTGATTCTTGTTCTGCCTTCATCACAGCACGAATCTGTTGTCGTTTTCCTGCCATTTCAGTTCATAGCAAACAGAAGGAGCCTCGTCACATCTATACAGGAAGCTGATGTTTGTGCTGGATTTTATCACAATTAATCCACCGATTGAGTGTTAATCCATATTTTGGACATACAATCGGAACCGGTCCAATTGTAGCAGAAAGTTATACGCACACTTACATTTGACACGTGCAGTTTTTTATTTATTTATTATTTTTAGCTTTAATCTCTTGTTTTCCTGCTCTCCTTCTTTTCGTACTCATAAATCCAGGCAAAAAGGGGTGACACACAGTCTCTGGGAGCAGGAAGGAGGCGTATCATATGGAATGGCAGCTGAGGATGTGAGACTAATGTGACAGGTGCAGCCTGAGAGAGTGACAGCATGGGAAGAGGGGGTGGAGGAGGGCCATGTGGAGGAGGGGTCAGTGCTTGAAACAGGAGGATTGGGAGAGATTAATGGTTCTTTCACTTATCAGCGGACAGGCCCTTGCAGTATATCACTGGTAGTGCTGCCATTCTCATTATCTTTATATGAGCCGTGGAAGATGTGAAAAGGGACAGGAAATCATTGAACAACCACACGTATTTAATCACGGTAAATTGATTTCAAAGAAACATCCCTCATCATGTTAAAATAATAAGGTAATTGAGAGGCTTATGACCATGTAATTACTGCACATGGGCATTACTGAGATAGCCAGTTAGATTTCACATAACACTCTGATATATAGTGCCTGAAAAATGTGTAAAATGCTTTTTAAGTAAATCTCGCCCTGTCCAGGACCTTTTAATCAGCAAACTATAATTTCCTGCTTAGTTGCCATTTAAAATAGGAAAGGCAAGCAATCAGGCTCCTCAAGGTAAATGGATGATTCATGTGTTGATTTAATTTAAAAAGAAGAAGGAAGAAAAAAAAAACAAACAGCTGACTCAAATCCAAAATTTACCCACATCTACAGTAAGAGAAATCACAAAAAAAATGTTCAACATGATATTAGACTGCTGCAAATTAAGATTAATTTATTTTTGAAACCATTACACAGATTTATCATGAGTGCCTATGCAACAACTTTCTGCAAAGACTGGCTGCAGAATAGAGAGTAAAAGAAATCTTTTTAATTATTTTCCAGTTTCCTTTTGAAGCCAGAATGCAGAAAATCTTTGAACATGTTTCATGTGTTACAAGGTGATTAGTCCACCTTTTTCAGAATATAAAAGTTATTGCAACAGAAATCTGAGCCAAATACGTTTCTTTTCTTGGTATCTAACCATACAACCAGCGAAAGCAAATGAGGTGGACTAGCAGCTCATGTCCTCCAGGTCATGTTACTGTGAAATAATCCCTCTAGCATGTCATGACGATCATGTGTGGCAGTCATGAGGCTGTCATACAGCAGCAATGACTTCAGTCAGAGGCTTCTTTAGATTTGCTGCAAGACTGACTGCCCATGACTCTCTGAAGACACTGGGATGATATACATAGCAACATTTAATTTAGCTTTGGGAAATGGAACTGAATTGAACTGAATGTCAGACAGTGAGAAAAAGGATCATATGTCTTTTCATTGAGTGCTGGCAAATATCTGGTTTCAGCTGCTGTGTTTGTGTGATGTATTTTAGCTTCAGAAATTCACTTAATCTGTGAACTGGGAATACTAGTTTGTCTATATTCCAGACCTGATTGCTTGAACTGGCTGGTTCAGTAGAAATTGAACGCATACGTAGTGCATGTTCTCATCATTAGTTTGACGTTTAGACAAGAATGTCGGAGTATTTATAGCGGGTTCTACAGTAACTTGGATCAGAGTGAACACATGTGAGGCTCAGTCACTGACTAATATAGCCGTACTGACAGCCTGTACTAACTGTGGCTCAGCCTCGTGAGTTATTGTCTGTTAAATAAACCTTCTTTTGTACCAGAACAGCAGGCTCACAGGTGCTGCCCCGGTTTATTTTTGACTCATCTACTATATATATGTTTGAGTAATCTCTCTCTTTCCATTCATATTCATTTTCAGTATGTCTTCTCCCCCCAGGCCCCCCCACTTTTCTTTCCTCTTCCTTCTCCGGAGGTTGCCTCGTCTCGTCGTCAAGGCCTCCTTTTGGCCTCCGCACAACAAACAGCGCAGTGACAGCAGGGTGGCCGACACGGAGACACGCACGCTGCATCTGTTTCCAGCAACTAGCATCACAATGAGATCCTGTGACCTTACAGGATGCATTAACTATGACAGGATGCAGGTGTCCAAATTAACAGGAAGAGTGACTAATTATATAGAGTAACTTTATTTCCATGTACGTATCCCACTTTACTCAGGCTGTAATGGAAACGATGTGAGTTTGAGATATCAGTGCTTTGTCAGGAGTTGTTCTGCTCTCATCTGATTCACAAGCTCAACAGATATTCCAGTTCTTCTCAGCCTTAACAATTTTTAGGAAAAACCGCTTTATAATACTTCTCACCAGCACAATGCAGTAGTGACCAATTTGAGACACAAAAATGTCTTTTTGGATTGTCAAATCTATCAATTTTAGATGAAGTTGTAGCTGAAAAGCTTCCTTGTTTTATTCTCAACATATCCATTTCCATTCTTCAGAGAAAAACTCCATGAAACTGGATTAAAACGCTTCAGGATCCATGTAGCGATTTATCAAAGGTTCTTTGTCCTGCACAGTGCTTCCTAAAACTGAAAAGTCACCATGAAACTTGCTACTTTGCGTCAAGTACAGTTGTTATTTTCACTGTCTACGATTAGTGCTCACTTTTCCTTCTGCCATCAGGGACCAGCTGTTCGCTATTCAAAATATTAAGGGCTTTTTTGACATTTTAAGTTTTTTCATATAAAATCCTGCTGTGGAAATTCAGAATTTATCACCATGCTGTGCTACTATTATAATCATACAGCTGCTCAGAAGGAAATACACTCTTGCTTTTTCCCTTAATGTTGGTAATTCAGTTTAAGCGGGATAATCCAAATCTCATCCATCCGCCACCCTGTCTATTCAGTTCACACTCCAGTAGTTGTCGAGGTCAAGACTCCAGGCAGCAAAACAGAAGAAGCCAGGATGATGCAGATTCCAGATGCCCGAGAATCAAATCAACAAATAAATTGTATTGAAGAAGTAAAACATACTTTTTAGTTTCACCACTATAGGCATGGGGTTAGCTGACCTCTTTGAAGACCTCACCATGCACCATATTTTCATTCAGTGAGCTTTGCAGATCCTTTGGTGAGCTTTTCAGGTCTCCCAGTGGCCCTATCAACATGGTTTAACCCACAGAAGGTCGAAGTGGGGTCATTGGAATAAAGGCAACACCAGGATTTACCTTCCTGCTCTGTCGCCCAGTCTCTAGGTCCCACAATAATGAACAATGGTTTACTCTGAATCATGAGTTGATTATTCATTTCAAGAGAACTAAGCTAGTCAAAAATGTGTGGTTCTCATATGCTTTAATTCTGAAATCTGGTGATGATCAATTACACTAATGTGATCAGTGATGTTTTTTGATGGTAATCTTACAATTTGAATCAGTAGCCAAAATATTGAGGCACTCAATAGGGCACTGGGACCCCAGAGCCTTATTGGGATCCCAGTGCCTGGGATGCCTTATTGTTTTGTCAATAAGGCACTGGGATGCCATATTGTGCTGTGAAAATACTGATAAAATTTGTTTTTTTAGGTCAAAATAACTAAATATTAAACAAAAATTCTGAGTATTATCACAAGTTAACAAGAGTAGTTGATAGATAAACACCTTATAAAGAAATTTCTAAGCATCTTTGCTCAGCTTTCCATAGTCTGGCTAAAATCAAAGGAGCCTGTTGCTATGAGACAACAAAGCTAACAGCTACTCAGCTGTGCAGATTTTTAAATGTGCCAAAATAAAGCATGTGTGCCATTGGCTTATTGTGATACAAACTGTAATAAGTGCTAATAAATAGTTTAAACCTTCAACTTTCACCCAATTTATGAATGATAGCTATATTGGATACTAAACAATAGTATGTGACTTTAAAGTGCAAAGCACTTCACAAGTAGTATTCAGTACCCGTGTTGCCACCATATTAAAAGATCCTCTACCAATGAGTGGTGCAGTAAATGCCAAAAAATGTCAATGCAGTACTATTTCTTTTTTTTACATCCACTAGTATTTACACATGGATAGAAAATAGTGAAGACTTTACTGGATGTGTTAAATATGATTAAATTATTTACCCATGTCTGTCCATGTGCGACCCTTCTCTGTTTGTCTCTGGTCCAGTAGGTTGACTTCACAATAGACACACTCAGGCTCACTGTACTTATTCTAATGAGAAAAAATAAATACATCAGTCCAACAGCTTCTGCCCCACAGTTACAGACTGCAACAGAAAGAGGGGCAACCTGAGTGTGATCGTATAGTCGAACGTAACATAAATTTACATTGTTTGTTTGCATAACTAATATTATCTTTAACACAAATAGTGATAAATATATATGTTTTTAGTACAGGAAATATTTAACATTCAAAGACTACCACACAATTGGTAAAAAATTAAAATGAAAACATACCTCAGAGGGAAAATCAAGTTGATGGTTACCATCAGTCCCACAGTTTCTGCCCCTATACATGAAAAAAAATACAATAACTACAGAGAAATGGTTCCCAATGAAGAGTTCATAGATATACAGTTGAACATATCTGAAATGCACAACATTCAGTATCATAACAGTTAAAAGTAAAAAAAAAATTAAAGAGTAAAATAATAATAAAAATACATCAAACTTATATAGCACTTTTAATATAGACAAAGCATCTTTGTATATATTTTAAAAATGCTTAAAATATAAAACATTGCAAGATTACGTATGAAACCCTGTATCTAACTAAATTAGCCTAATGTTAAAATATAATACTTGTAAAGAAAGCACATACCACAGTTACAGATGGCAACAGGAAAAGGGGATGAGCTGGCAGTTACTGGTTCCTATGGTAACCACCAACTGTCAAGAACAACATTTACCTATACAGCAGTAAATGTGAGGACAAAATAACTTTTTGACTAAACAAAATTAATTTGAAGAATGAATAAACCAGTTTTGATGATCTCCACATCTATATAACGTTCAAATATAACGTTGTTACACACACTTATTGTTTTCTATTTCATCTAAGTCGAATGCTCTATTGTTGTCCTTAGTTTTTGTGTCAGCTAAGATTAAACAAACTTGCCAGACACTCTAAAACTATCTTGGAGAGACGAAGTTCAGTCAAAGGAATATCTGGCTAGACTTCAGTGGGACCTGAAATGGTAATGCACCTTTGTGAATGTAGTTGAGCCAATGGACATAATGAATACATTTTAGCATGCTGTTGTGCTCTAAGTCTGTGAGCAAATGCTGCAGAATTACTGCTAAATATTGGTTTATAAAAAATTCATCATGAGCAAGTTGGTATGCTGGCACATTTATCCCCAACTGGATTTAAAAATAATAGCACAGAGTCATTCCTTTGTCTCCAGGGTCCTATTCCTCCCATGTTTATATAAAATTCATAAGGCACATAATGGGAGACTCACAAATAGTCAGCAGAAGCCTCCAGTCTCTTACATAACTTCTGCCTGGTCAGATATGATCCAAAATGCTACAGATGATTCTACAAAAACAGATAAATATACATTAGTCATGAAGACTAAGTCCTGGTTTTGTAAAGTTTTCATCCAAAAACGTGTTAATTATTTAAAGCTAAACTCAGCCAAGAGAGAGGAACATAAGGCCCAGTGAAGATGGACCCATTTCTACTGTATATGAGTGTTTTACATAAAGAGAGATATTAGTCTATAGCAGTGTTATATAAAACCGTTCAGCTTGTCTAATTCTTTTGCTTTCAAAATTTTCTTTCAGCCCAAGCTATAACCTCTTGAGGTCTAGTTTTATCTCCACCCGTCTGAACAATTACCCAGTGAAGTAGAAGCCGCTCTGTCTGGCATGGGGTAGAGTCTGAATGGGGGTGGGACGAAAGGAAGTAGCTTTTCCATTGATTTAAACTAAGAGACAAGCTAATGTGGGATTAAAAAAAAAAAAAAAAAAAGACTGGGAACATAAATTTTGAGAATGGACTTACTGGAAAAGATCGGGTGACGTGTTTGAGCAAGTAGTAATGAACTAAGATGGTCAGGTTTTCCAACAATGAGATGTTTTTCGTTAGTGTGCTTTCCAACACACACAAAATACATGCAAGAATATGAGGTCACAGCATGTGACTGTTGTTGGGTTTGGGGGGAATTAAGGATTACTGAAGTTGTGGGATTTGGTCAGATGTGGGCTCTGCTGACGTATTCAAGAAAAATTTAGTTTCCTTAAAAGTTTGTCATGACTTTTTCCATTAATAGGAATAGCATCGCCATTTACTTTGCAGCCCTTGTGATCGGGTTGCTAGTGTGTCTCAGTGTTTCTCAGATCTCTCAATATGTCCACTCAAAGACTGGCTTCTGTTGAGCATCAACAATGCAATCACCAGATCGTTTTTTATATAGTTTTGTTGGCTAATTGTTGGCTAATGTCAGCACTGTGTCAGTTTGTCAGATAACTCCCACATAGCCCATATTGTAACTTTATTTTTTTTCCCACATTTTGCCTGGTTTCAACTATAAACTTTAGTTTATAGTATTTTATTTCATTGGACAAACCGATGTCCAATGTGAAGGGAAAATAATGCATAATTCTCAAAAATGTTTATACATATAAACTCTGTAATCTGGGGATTTAGGATAAGTGTGGAGCTGTATGTCTCTACAAATTTTGCATATCTGCTGAATGACCTTTCTGCCCATTCTTCTTTGCAAAACTATTGTCACAGATTCTTGACTTGATTTCGGTCTTGACTTTGACTGGGCCATTCTAACATATAAAATGTGTTAGTATTAATTACAAAGTGTGATATGTCAGTATTAATTGTACATATATTCATATAATCTTTTATCTTTCTCTGTTGAGAACTGAACTGGTAGAACCGGAGAGCAGGACCACACTCAGGAAGGAAGGTGCTCCGTCAAATGAATCTCCTCTGGACGGCCCAGTAAAGGAGCACGGCCATTTTTTGGGAGCGAGGAGCCATCTCCCTGGTGAGTACCATGGCAACAGCCAGCATAGGCCCCAACTTTCTGAGATGTTCTTTTCAAGCTCCCAATCTAAAGTGGCAGGCCAGTTTTTTTTTTTTTTTTGTTATGGGCCTTCTATTGCTTTCAGTCTCTCCAGCCCATTCTTCTGTTTCTTTTTTTTTTTCTTTGCCTGCATGACATGGCCCCAGCCTTGTTCACCAGCCCATCGAGGCTGTGAGAAGACTGCTGAGGGTGAGTGTCCGTGGGAAAATGTTGCCAGACAACACACTGGTATGTGACAGTCAGGCCAGGCTAATAATGTCTGTGTGGGACAAAATGGGAAAACATTACCATGGACGGAGCAACTCAGGCCAACTTTTTTGAATGGGTAGTTCTTATTACTGCTAAATTATATTTTGTTTATTATTGATCTTCTTCTCTTTCAAAGTTTCTCTGTGGAAATCTTAAATAAATCCCCTGATTAGCTAAGCTTTGATAAAGAATGTGGGCTGATTCATGTTTCCATTTTATGATTACAATGGTTTAGTGTTCATACTTTGCATAGTCACACCTAAACTTTGTTACAAGAAACCTGATCTGTTATATTTAAAGTGGTCTTCATGCTTTATTAAGGTTTTTCAAAGTTTATTTTCTATGCTTTGTTTTTTTTTCTTTTTTCACTTCTGCTTTTCTTGATAGTTTGCAGTGTGCAATTTGTGCTTCTAAAATGAGAAAACTGCATAAAAACTGCATGTTTGATATTGGAGGACAAAAATCTGCGTGAGTGGAAATACTTTTGTCAGTAGATATTTTAGGAACAAGCAGAGAGTATAGTATAGATTAGATTGTTTTGTAGAATATTAACATACATAATGTTGTACATTAATATCCATATTTCTGACCTTGGCAGTCACCTGATGATTGAACAATATCTCAGATATCCATAAATCTACAAAACTGCTTAAAACCATTTTACATTACTATAAATTAGAGACACTGCACTATAAATTGGTCTTGGTTTTATGGTTTATTACATTCATAAAACTGTGTTTACCAGGGCTCCTTTAAGGTGCAAGTCAACCATTACATTGTTGCTGAAATACAGAACTTCAAAGGTATTGGAAAGTATGTTCACGTCACAAACATGCTGAATAATTTACAGGTCATACAACCTCTGAGTACTTAACACATGCAAGAGGAAAGCTCTTTACTGACGTCAACAGAGAGCCACCTTGTGGATAAAAGATGAAGTGCACAGAGGAAGAAAATCCAACAAACTCCAGTGTTTCTTATGTTATGGATATTTTAAAAAGACACACGCAGAAAAGCTTATGACTGAGGTTAAACAAAAAATATATAGAACGGATTCCCTGTTTAAGTAATTATTTACCTGCATTAAGCTAAATTCATAATGAAGCTTGATGTGTTCCCTCGCTTCACCTTTCTAACGTGAACCCATCAACGTCTGCAGCCAGCTGAGGTGGCGGGATACTTTTTGGAAGATGTAGCCTTTGGTGCAGTCAGCCCCTTCTGGCTTACTCACCACCCCTGTGAGAAACAACACATCCCTGTACATTGTGAGCAAGGGGCTGCCCGAGCTCATGGAGCAGTCGGCATTGGCCCGGGCAGCGGTGCAGCCCATTTTATTGGTCATCAGGTTGGGGTACGTTTCCATGCACTGAGGCAGCTTATTGTACACCAGCTGGTTTATAGTGAGCTCGCCCTGGAGACTGGACATCTGTGTGGATTCCTTCCAGCCGGTGACAACAGCTGGCAAATCTCCAGACATTAAGATGCTCTCTGCAAAGTCTTTCTCTGGCAGACAGGCCGCGACGACATCTTGCTTAAAGGTTATGCGGTCGCGGAGCTCTATCACAGCCAGGTCATTTTCAGGACGGTCTCTCACGTAACGAGGATGGACGTGAATTAGCTTCACATACAGCGTCTGCTCTCCGTCTTCAACGTTGCTGCTGCGCTTTCCTGACGAGACAATGGAATGGACAACATCGGTTTTTGGTGTTGTGCAAAGCACCGAATTCAAAGAAGCATTAATGTTCACTACACTTACCAACTGCAACCGTGAAGGAGCTGTATTTATTGGCGCACTGAGCTGAAGTCAAGACGAGGTCCTCCTTCAGAATTACTCCACTACAGAAGCCCTGAGACTCTGAAGTCTTCAAGAAAGCCTGGTAAGAAGATCGAGATACTGTGTGAACACAAAAAGGGCATCTACAGGAGTTTGTGCAAGGTGGTCCATTAGAGTAGGCTCCCCTTACCTGCCAAGGACACTCGGATAACGTACAAGAAAGTCCATCAAAGTTACTGGTAGAAAGACTTGACTGTCTGCTCTTCCACTGAGACAGATTGTTCACCTGACCACACGGGTATCTGACTAACAAGGGAAGACGGTTCTGATTAGATTAGATTAGTAAGCTTCTGTTGGTAAAGACACTCTTACGCATATTTTAAGGAAGCACCTAATACACACTGTTTTCTTGTGCGACATTTTGAAAATCTACGAAAAATTTACAAAGTTATCAGGAACACAAATGTGGACCTCTGCAGGTTTGGTTTATCTTTAGGTACAATTTCCAGATGTCTACAGGTACCACATTTATCACTTCAAACGATTACAGTGATCCCTCATTTTTCATGGGGGTTGAATTCCGAAAATAACCCGCGATAAGTGAAATCCACAAAGTAGTTACCTTTAGTTTTTACAATTATTATACTATATCATTATACTGCAGCATAAAAAAAACTATATTGAGAAGCTTGTGGAAGGAAACCCAAGACATACAGGTTAAAAGTTTAATTTGATTTAATGCCAAACAATGTCAATAAATTCTTTGTTAAAACAAAATGTATCTGCTTTTGTCTCCTACACAAACTGGACTGATAGGTTAATTTAGTGAGTCAATTTATCCAAAATACATTTTAGGTGAAAATAGATTACTCAAGTAAGTATAACCTATGGTAAGTAAGTAGGAAGCTTAACTTTGTCTTAGTTGCAAAAAAAACACACAAGGAAAAACCGACAACATACCTGCAGCTTCACACTTGACCTTGTCTTTGACCCTCCAGCCTCGGGCACAGGAACACTCGTAGGACGTGTAGCCCGGTTTGCAAAACTGTGAGCAGCCCTTGTCCTTTTCCAGCGTGCAAAGAGTCTCATCTGGTTTGCAGAATGTAGCAGAGTGTGCACACTAATGTGTAAGTAATAAACAAGCAGCAGTTTTTACATGATGCCTACAACAGATCTGCACCTTTTTCACAGTGGACTCCCGTGAAACCCGACTTGCAGACGCAGTCATAGCCTCCAACACTGTCGGAGCACATGGCTCCATTCTTGCAGGGGTTTTCAGCACACTGGTCTCCATCTAAACAGAGAACACGTTTGTGAGAAGAGGCAGCGCATTGTTGAACACGAGGTTCTTTAATGTAACTTACCAATGTAGACAGACCAGAAAATGTCCTGGAAGAAAAATTGCACATGATGAGCGAGAGAAGCAGGCGCGTGAAAGGTCTTATCTGTCAGTTCTTAGAATGAGGACGCTTAGAGGAATTTAAAATGAAGGGAATACACAGCAAGCTACTAACCGTGCGATACGAGTCCTGGAAATACTTCCTGGCTTCCTCATAGCTGCACACCCTCTCCATGCAAGCCTGCTCCAAGTTGGACGCTCCAGCATTTCTCTTCTGACGGGAGATCAGCGAGGTGGCCTGCTGCTTCTCCAGAAATACTGAGGGAACAGTGACTTTACTCAGCATGGCCAATTCATGTATAGAGCCAGTAAGCTTCTTTGGAAATTAGCACATTTTTTGGAAAGGAAAGACTCACATTCTGTAATTATTGTATTGTAGAACGGTTCGTGCACATTACAAATAGAGGGCAAACAGTCCATCTCATTCTAGTTCTTTAAAATATTTTTTTAATATTTGTCAATCCCAGCTAAAGCCGGTCTGCATTTACACTTCTAAATAGCATCTAAAAACCCTATTTATTATTGTTATTATTTTATAAAACAGCTGAAACATGTTGAGACATGAGCAGGGATCGATCAGGCTGTGACAGGGTGAAAGAGGATAAGTTTTTGTTCATAAATATAACATTTTAAGAGTATCTGTGCTTCTGTTTACTTAATGCCTTTCACAGGTCAGTGCTACAGATGCTGCCATTTTGTATTTATTCTGACCCACTCTTGAGGCTTACAGCTCCATCTGGTATTTGTGGTGGCCTTTTTCACCTTTCTGGGGGGTCTGAATGGCTGTCACTGCCCCGGCAAGGAGACAGAGCACAGCAGCGTATGTAGTGGAAGAACGCATGGTAACAACCCAGACGTCTGACGTGTCGGTACCGCAGGGATCGATGTGCAATCCTGGAAACACAACAAGGGGATTACAGCTATGATGATGAATGCAAAAAAAATAAAAATCTGTTTATCCATCATTGATTATCCGTCTATTCATACACACATACATCCTTACAGCTTACCCACTATAAAATCATTTTACACAAATTCATAGTGATCCGTTGTATTTAGACTTTAACAGTTGCATAAAAGCAAACTAAATGAAATCTGAGAATAGGATTTAATTTATTAGAAATACTATATTCATGATTTCATTTTTAAAACTTTGCAAGGTTCATTCAGGTTCATTCAATATGATGTTTTTATCCACATTTCATGGAAATATTTAATGCTAGAAATTTGACCTCATATCTTTTGTATACAGATGTTGATGAGAGACATCTGACATGATTCAGCATCCCATTGAAGGGCTTCCATGATTGTGACGCTTTATTTTATTATATATTCTGAAACAAATAATCTGTCCATGTCTCACTCATTGCGAATATCCTTTTTTATCAAGCAGCTTTCTGCAGTGCGACACAAAATCTGCACAAGTTCTTTTTTAGTCATTTATTGCGCAATTTTAGGGGGAAAACCCCTGTGATATAAAATACATATCTCTCGTTTGTTTTTGACAGGGCGGGTTATTCTAGCAGGCCGAAAACCGTTTAACATTGCCGACAATGATGACAATAAAAAGCGAACAAGATACCCGATACTTACTTGGAGAAACAAAATCAATCAGTGACCTGCTTCTTTCCCCCCAATTGGTTCTGAAAAACAGCAGGAACCCACCGGACGGATTCGGGCCTGTCCGTCCAAAGTAACGGGCTCTGGTCACATCCCAGACATCCGCCTTCCTCTGTTTATTGTTTGTAGTGCTTGTAATGACAACGAGACGCCAGGAGAGGACACTGTTACACAGTGTTGAGACAGGAGGAGCCATGACAGAATCTGACGCGATTAAGGAGTTACAGTGAACATTAATGTAAACGATGTTACCATTTAAAACGGGTTGTTTTATTCTTCATAGAGACCAAGAAGCTCGTCAGAGTTGGTAGATGGATAATTATACAGCAATAAACAAAGAAAACTTGTTGAAAACAAATAGCAAAAATAATTAGCTTAATTTTCGTTTTTAGTCCAATCATCAACAATGTGCTTCCAAATATTGAATGCAGGTTGAAGTTGCATTCAATATTGAAACTTCACACACCTCTTTATGAGGTGTGTGAGGTCATTACACCTCACAAAGACAACAACACTAAAACACTGTATGTCTTTGTGAAGTCATCATACCTCACAAAGACAACAACACTAAAACACTGTATACAATATCTTTGTGAGGTCATCATACCTCACAAAGACAACAACACTAAAACACTGTATACAATATCTTTGTGAGGTCATCATACCTCACAAAGACAGCACTAGAACACTGTATACAATGTCTTTGTGAGGTCATCATACCTCACAAAGACAGCACTAGAACACTGTATACAATGTCTTTGTGAGGTCATCATACCTCACAAAGACAACAACACTAAAACACTGTATACAATATCTTTGTGAGGTCATCATACCTCACAAAGACAGCACTAGAACACTGTATACAATGTCTTTGTGAGGTCATCATACCTCACAAAGACAGCACTAGAACACTGTATACAATGTCTTTGTGAGGTCATCACACCTCACAAAGACAACAACACTAAAACACTGTATGTCTTTGTGAGGTCATCATACCTCACAAAGACAACAACACTAAAACACTGTATACAATATCTTTGTGAGGTCATTATACCTCACAAAGACAACAACACTAAAACACTGTATACAATGTCTTTGTGAGGTCATCATACCTCACAAAGACAACAACACTAAAACACTGTATACAATGTCTTTGTGAGGTCATCACACCTCATAAAGACAACAACACTAAAACACTGTATACAATATTTTTGTGAGGTCATCATACCTCACAAAGACAACAACACACTGTATACAATGTCTTTGTGAGGTCATCACACCTCACAAAGACAACAACACTAAAACACTGTATACAATATTTTTGTGAGGTCATCATACCTCACAAAGACAACAACACTAAAACACTGTATACAATATCTTTGTGAGGTCATCATACCTCACAAAGACAGCACTAAAACACTGTATACAATATTTTTGTGAGGTCATCATACCTCACAAAGACAACAACACTAAAACACTGTATACAATGTCTTTGTGAGGTCATCATACCTCACAAAGACAACAACACACTGTATACAATGTCTTTGTGAGGTCATCACACCTCACAAAGACAACAACACTAAAAGACTGTATACAATGTCTTTGTGAGGTCATCACACCTCACAAAGAGAAAAAACACTAAAACACTGTATACAATATTTTTGTGAGGTCATCACACCTCACAAAGACAACAACACTAAAACACTGTATACAATGTCTTTGTGAGGTCATCATACCTCACAAAGACAACAACACACTGTATACAATGTCTTTGTGAGGTCATCATACCTCACAAAGACAACAACACACTGTATACAATGTCTTTGTGAGGTCATCATACCTCACAAAGACATGAGAATGTGACATGATTTTATGTTATTTTCAGAACATCAAACACACAGTCTATTTGTTCAACAATCTAGATTTAAAGACCAAACATACTTGATTCAGAGCTGATGTGAGAATCAAAGATGCTTATTTGAAATGTTTTGCAGGTGGAGATTTCAATGTAATTACTGCATGTTTGGACATTTGTGCTAACACCCACTAATCATTAATATGAGGTGTATGCAAGACTGGTCCAGGAAAGTCACCGGCTATCACATTGCATCACAGCCAGTTTGCTAAATAGTGGAGCAGCTTAGGATCTCACCACTGCCAACCAGTCAGTTTTTAAATACTTCTGAAAAAACAACAAGAACAACAACATATTATTACATTTGAATAGTTCTTCTTTTTGTGCAATGGTCTCTGAAACCTGGATGAATTTTTTCAAACAACTTTAAATTTGTAACCTGATAGGCAAATTAAAATTAAAGTGCAAAAGGCTAAAAACAAACAAAAGTCACATCGGGAACAGAAAAAAACAATATGCAAAAAAGAAACAATAACATATCATTTTACACATGTAAAATTACTTATTTATGATGCTGTGGTATGGACACTTTTTCAGTTTACTATGTTTTCAAACTAAACCTTTTGACTATTAAGATAGAAAAAATGTTTACCAAAATATACAGCTTAACCCTTTCATGCATGAATTATGATCCTTTGTGTCAGGATTTTTTTCCTTTTTTTATTTTCTTAAGGCATAAGAAATGGTAGGGATTTTTTATTTTTTTTATTTTATTTTAGGTGAGCAATTTTAATTTTCTCCAAATACAAAGCTGTTATTTGAAAAATACACCAGTAGTATTGTTCTTTAGAGGTTATCTGATGTCACAATATTTTTTTTTACCTGCAAGAGTCGTCTATAGTAGAAGGAGGGACTGGGTCCGTTGGTATGCTTTTTTTGTCTGTCGGCCATATTGGATTTAACAAAAATAATTTCTTGCATTTGCAGCTGATGGCCAGTAGTTTATAGTGTATTTTATGATGCATTAGTGTCCACTTCAGTGGTCTTTGTGCATTTATAACATAAAAATCCACAAGAAGCACAAGAAAATGGCTTTTAGACAGCTGTCCACTGTAGTCACCACTGTGCATGAAAGGGTTAATTCTTAAACACTATATATTCATGAGGAAAATCTGTTTTGAAGGCATTCAAATTTCACCCTCTCTGATTTCAATTTAGAGTACACAATGACATCTACATGCTAACAATAAAGGAAAACAGAAATTTCGTCATACAGAAAAGTAATACACCTTAAAGACAAAACATTGTCCATTGCTGCTATAACCCTCAGATGTGTGATCTCTCTCTCGTGATTCAGTGTGTACATCTGATCAGCTAAAACTGGTGCACAGGAGCCTGGAAACAACAAAAAGCGAATTCAGGCTCTTCACAAATCAGATCAGGAGGGAAATTTTGAGTGTACAAAATGATCATCTGGAAGCTGTTGAGAACTTGTTTTAGAGGCAGCTAACTTCTGGTGTCAGGATATCAAATCTATAGTTTTGGTAAGAATAATATTTTTAATTTATTTTTTCCCTCCTAAAGAATTATCATCCAAGGGTGCTATAGAGTTATTAAATATTTGATATCAGACTCTGAAACAATGATTAAACCCATCCAACAGTAAATGTTTCTGAAACTGGACCATATATGGAGCCAGAGTCCCTTTTTAGTGGTCATATTTTAATAAGACTGTTTGCAAGAGCAATGCAATTTACACGCAGGGCCGTGGGGGCTTTGGTCTTAGAAGCAACCGTGTTAAATGTCTCCATCTCCCCAGTCTAATAACAGAGGAATAATAGGAGCCTGCTCAGACCAGCTGGTCCCTGGTGCTGGACGGGGATAGGAGCTGAAGTGGCCAGAGGAGGGAGAACAACCAAACGCTGGTGTGTGGAGTAGACAAAGAGTATGTTAAAGAATGAAGAGCTGGTGCATAAGTGATTAACGTAGTAATTTCTCTGGTGAATCGAATCTGAGGTTAGATCCATAACTGTGGCTCAGTAGAGATTTGTGCAACAGATATCTGTCCATGAACACATGTTGCACAGACTGTAGCTTTGCACATGCGCCCTGGTAGGTATATTTGGTGGTGTATATAGGCTGGCTTGCAGTGTGCAGCAGTGGAAAGCACCACCAATCATCTGATCCATCTCCTTCAGACTGTTTATGTTTTATTCAACATTACCCTCTCATATTCTCTCTCTCTCTCTCTCTCTCTCTCTCTCTCTCTCTCTCTCTCTCTTTATTGTAGCTCCCATTTATTCCCTCTGCACTCATTATTTTTTGAGTGCCAGCTCTAAATTGCAGGGCAGCACTAAGGAAAGAGCACATCATTGCACATGTCTCGCCTGCTCTTCTTCAGTCCAGTTTTATAAGCACACAAAACAAACACCCCAGGGGGGCATCACACACAATATCAATAGTTAATGTCACCTCATTCTCGACAGCTTACAGATAAATTAACCAGGGTGAAAATACCTGGAGTTCCCCACACACAACCATACTTTATGTTTAATCTAAATGTTGTTTAGATTAAAAAAAATAACGGCCCCAGACTCGCCTCCACAAAGACTTTGAATGTAAAACCAGACGCGCCTGGCGCTCAAAACCTGTTTTGACCCAGGAGAAGGTTCCATTGGTGTGGACGCATCATTAGGCGTTTTTTGTGGTGTTTTGTGTGTGTGTTTATGTGTTTATATCTTATGCAGGTAGGTGTGTACATATGTATGCATGTGTGTATGTATTATTTATATCTGGTTCAGAAACTATTTTTGATTTAGAAGAGACACAGGAAATGGGAAGATTATTCATGTCATGAACGAGAGGATGGAAAAGTGCCAAGGTCTGATTAAATAAGTCAAACTTTGTCATAATCCTCTTCAGTCTCATGGCCACCAAACAAGTGGTGTGTTTTCATGTATTTGAGTTTGTACGTTTGGTGATAGTAGAAAATGTGAAAGTAGAACTTTCACATTTTCTAAGGATGCTTAGAAAATGTATCTGAGCATCTATACTTAGAAAATGTGAAAGTTCTACTTTTTATTATGTTTTATTTTTTTATTGGTGAAATGTCTACCTGAAGTATAAAAACAATCATCATCAATTCATCATCATCACATTTTTAGCAATAAGGCAATTCAAAGCCTAGAAGAAAAATAAAACAACAAACAAGATAAAAAAGAACATTACATTGCAGAAGCAAAAAAAAGGAACAGGGTGCAGAGTAGACCAGAACCAGAAGACCTGAGTGGTCTGGATGGTCGATACAACAGCAGCGACAGGTGACAAAGGGTTTGTTAAGAAGGTGGATGACGGCGTCTTCCTCTCCAGGTCCACAGCAGAAAGCAAACTCCAGCAGACCCATATAGTATATGCGTTTGTCTGCTTACTCATAAGCCAACAGAAGTTTCTCCATGACCTTGACATGAAACATCTGGGCAGCGGTTCTATAGTCATTAATGACTGATGGGAGAGCTTTCTTGGGTACCAGAATCAAGCAGGATGTCTTCCATAACAATGGAACCTTATTCTGGGTCAAGCTAAGTTTGAAGAGGTGTTGCAGAATCCCACAGAAGTGCTCTGCACAGGCCTTCAGGACTCTGGGGCTGAAACCATCTGGACCCTGTGGTTCAGCTGCCTCTTCACCTGACGTCGAGATTCAGAAAAGTAGGATGGAGAGGCAAAGGTAGCATCTCCTGATTTTGTTGACAAACTTGTCGTAGATGGAGGCAGGACAGGAGTAGGAGGATGAGCTTGTTCCTGAACTAAATCTGTTGAAGAATGTGTTCAGCTCATTTGCTGAACATTCATCTGTCTGATCCTCCTTTTGCTCTCCAGGGTTAGGGTTTCCTGTACACTGTCTCTAATCTTGACTTTGAGATGCTTCTGCTGCTCCTCAGTCACTCTCTGTCTCGTTCCCTGAAGTTCTCTTTTTTAAATGTTTACAGTTCCCTTAGCTCACATAGGGTTTGTTATTAGGGAAGTGACTCACTGTCCTGGTGGGACTATAGACCTGTTGCCCTGACATCCCACATCATGAAGGTCTTGGAGAGACTCCTGTTGGCCCACTCAGGTAAGGAAACACTCACATCTGTGATTGTTTCCTGTACGCTTGAGGCTTGAGCTTATCCTGAAGTGCTCGTTTCTCTTTTTCCAGTTTCTCGAGGAGATTTCTGAGAGTAGATTGTCTTTTTAACAGAGATTCATTCTCTTCTTCTTTCTGCTTAAGACTTGTCTCCAGGTTCTCCAACCTTTTCTGCCATGTCTTTCTCATCCTAAATTCGATCATTTCCTTGTTCACTTCTGTTTTAGTTTTCAATCTATATTCAAATTCACCTTCTAACACTCTGATCTTCGCTTGCAGTTCCTCAACGGTTGGACCACCGGTACTTTGCTGCAGCTGCTTTAGAGGAACAGTGCTCAGTCTCCTTAACTGTAATGTGAGCCGACGGCTTTCTCGACGATACATTCCCTTTTCATCCTCAATGACTTTCTGCCTCTTCTGAAAAAACTCGATTTCTTGAATCAGGTCCTTCATTTTGTTTCTCATGCTGTCTTCATTCCTTCTGAATTCTATGATCGTCTTTTCAGCTGCCTGAAGTTTATCTTTAAGATATTTTACCTGTACTTTAAACTCTTCAGCCTCCCTTTCAGCTAGCTGCTGCATGAAATGCAATTCCCGTTTTTGTGAAGCGCTTTCTCTGGATAGTTTTGAGGAAATATCTTCATATTCCTGTCTAAGCTCCAATAAGTCTTTATTAACAGTTTCAAGCTCTATTTCCTTTTGGGCGAGTTTGTTTTGTAGTTCCGCTTTTTCATTTAGACACTCCGTGCGTAACGCCATCTGGACATCTAGTTTACTGTTAAAACTGTTGATTTCTTGCTTCATCTTCTCAATCTCATTTTTGTAACGCTGGCCAGTGTGCATTTCCAAATTAAGTTTGTGCTGAAGTTCTGCCAATTCATTTTGATACTTGTTTATCGACTCATTTCGTTCATTCAAGGATCGAGTAAATCTTTCGGTGTTTTTCTTTATCACTTCATCTTTTCTTTCTAGTTGAAGCTGAAGATTGTTCATGGTCTCTTTAGCTTTGCTTAGCGATGCCAGCTCTTGGGCCACGGCTTGGTCAGCTTGCAGCTGCTGTCTGCTAAGAGAGGAGAGCTCCAGACGCAGATCATTGATGACCCTATCACTGGAAAGAATTTTATGCTCTGCCTTCTTTAGAGCATCCTCTTTCTCCTTTAATTTCTCTTCCAAATGTTTGTGTGTGGCCAAAGTGCTGCTGAGATGTTCCTTGAATTTGCCCAAAGCATACATTACCTGTTCAACCACAGGTACCTGTTGAGGGAGTATTGCATCTCCCTCAAAAGCCGCAACACAGTTCAGAAGTTCTGTGTGAATCTTACGATATTTCTGTTGATTTTGTTTCAACTCTTCTTGCAGCTTACCCTCTGCAAGCTGGCACGCCTCTTGAAGAACCAGTTGGTTCTCTTCCAGTGAATGAATTGTTTGCTCTTTCTTTTTCACAAGACTCCTCAGGAGCGAGATTTCGTCTTTCTGCACATCCATAATCTTGTTATTATCCATCTCCCTCTTCTTCATTTCTTGTAGGCAAGCCTCTTGTCTCTCTGCGTTTGCGTCTTGAGCAGCCTTCTTGTCTTTCAGTTTGGCGACAGCCTTCTCGAGTTCTGCATTTTTAAATTTGAGCTCCTCTGCCTTTTCTTCTGCTCTCATTCGTCCGTCTTCTGCCTGTTTTCTCTCCTCTTGGGCTATGTTACTCTCTTGTTTAAGGCTTAGTATTTTCTCATTGAAACTGCAACACTTCCCCTGAAGTTCAAAAACCTTCATGCGCAGCTCAGACTCCGACCTTTCCAATTCCGGGATTCTACCACTGTTTGTCTCACTGACCCCTCTGTGGTTTCTGTTTGCCAATTCACTTCTTAGCTGTTGCTCCACTCTTTTATCATCCAAATGTATTTTTGTTAACTCCTTAACCTGAGACTCCAGTGCTGCATTTCGCTCTTTCAAAGTGCTGAGAGAGGTAGTCATAAATTTAGACCCATCCGCTGCTCTCTGGCTCTCATTGCTTTCCTCCATCTCGAAAGAAGAGGTTTGTTTTGGTGCAAATGGCATCCCCGTACTACCCGATCCGATGTTTGCCCTACTAACTGCCCTTTCTCTTTGAACTGGACTAAAATTGTCCCATATTTTCTGAAATCTGTCCAGCTTCCTCTTCACAATCTCCATTTCTTTGCTTAGGTTAGATATCTCATTTTGAAGAAACTGGCCGGGTCGGGGTTCTTCATCTGTGTTGCTGCTGGTATCTGTAAATGAATTCAGCACAGATTGCCATTGACCATCTTTGTCCAACTGTGACTCTGCAGGATTGTGTCTCTCCAAATGTTTAGTTTTATGCCTTGCCCCTAAGTCACGTGTAGGCTGTTCAGTCTTGTCGTCTTCCTCTTTGGGTTTCAGTCGTCTATGACCTTTTGGAATGTAGAACTCCTTTGCATGCCCTTCTTTCTGCATGTTCTTGACATCCAAATTTTCCTCCATGAGGTCTTTTACTCTCATCTCAAGATGGTTAAACGCTGTGGTCAATGGTTCCATGTCAGAAGCTTTCACTTTCATTTTATGTTTCCACCTCTCCAAGTCTTTAAAGGCTGAATTTAGACCGTAAGTACCAGCCGTATAATTTCTCAAAATATCTGAAACCTTCCAGACTTCTTTGTTTTTTTCCTTGATCATAACTTTGGCTTGATACAGTGCCTGTTCTGCGTTGTTTGCCCTCTGTTCTGCATCTTTTAGCTGAGACTCAAGGAAGCAAATGACTTTGCCTTTCTTTCCTTTTGTTTCCTGCTGTTCAAAGGCTTGCACATTTTTCTCAATTCGCTTAGTGTAGTGCTCCACTTTCTCACAGAGGACGTCAATTGTTTTATCCCGGTCTTCGATGGCCTGGTGCAAGACACCAACAGAGCTGTCCGTCAAGTCAATTTTTGCCAATTGTAGATCGTGTTTCAGTTCAAAGATTATTCTCTGCTGCTCAAAAATCACGTGTTCCTTCTCATGGAGCATTTTCTTACATTCCTGCACTCTTTCACTGGCATCAGCTGCAATTTCATCAAACTTTTCAGTCATTGAGTAAATATCTTTTTTCAAGTTTCTGAATTTATCTTCTGCTGCATCCTTCTCTGTCCTTAGCCAGTCCAAAGTTTGATCTGTTTCTAGGATCTGGCCCTTTACGTAATTTAACTTCAGTATTATCCTTTCTCTTTCCATTTCTGATTCCTGAAGAAGGTTTATCAGCCGTACCTTGTCATTTTGTAGTTCTTTATTTTTACTTTCAGTTTCCTGAAGTTTATCTGAACATTCCTCAAGCTCCTTCTTGTTACTCTTGAGCAACTGTCCACTCTTAGCATTTAGGTCGTCACCATAGATTCTGAAGCTGTCTTTGAGATCCAGATTAGCCACCCTAAGTCTTTTAATTTCTCTTTGCAGCTTCTTGACCTCTTCCTCTGTTTCAGAAATTGTCTGTTCATATTGTCTTACCTCCTGTTTCAGCATACTGATCTTAGTGTCTGCTTCCTGCAGCTCCCTGGCCAACTGCTTTCTTTTGCTTTTCTCTCGGTCAATTTTCCCTATTGACTTGATCAATTCTGCCTGTTCGCTTTCTAGCTGTTCTTTGAGCTCGTCAGTCTCTAAATCAGCGACATGTTGGCTCCTCTCTGCTGCAGAATACCTTTGAAGTCGTTGCTCCAGCATCTCCACTTTTGCAAGAAGTTTGACTTCAGTTTTAACTTGCTCTTCACCAACTTTCTCAAGGAGGCTTTGTGTTTCACAAACTTCATAATTCTTTATCTGTAGCAGAGCCTGGAATACTTTGAAAATATGTATGATTTTGTTTGGAGCTTTACCTTCAATGTCCCACTCTTTGGTGGAAATAAACATGTCCACAATCATGTCAACTTTGTCCTTTTTCAAGTTGCGAAGAGCGGGTGGGTCAAGGGACAAAACTCTATCCCATTCAAAAATGGCTTCCATCCTGACAAGTCTTGTCGATGCTAAGATTTATTTGTACAATAAACTACAACTGAGCAGATTTGTTACTGAATCAGTCGGGGTTTGTGAACAGGTATAGAGAAACACAGCAAATTTACTCACCAGTTGTAAGGGCAATAAATCTCAAAGGACAGTCATAAAAAAAGAAAGATAAAAACCTTCAGTTTCGTTGTTGGACTTGCTATCTCAGTTGTTTGACCAGTGTCTGTTTATGTCAAATCACGTTTCTAGAAGGTTTTCCCTTTACTATAAAGCTTACTTTTACTGTTGGTAAGATCCACCAGTAAAATACTCCAAAATAAATAAATATGGCAAATATTGTATGTCGACTTTTGAAAAATCGGTCTGAATTTCAATTTTTTAAATAAATTTTGTTAAAAAAAATTCCATGAGATCGGTGATGATGTCATCAGTGTCCTTTGATGTTGCCTATTGACTAATATTCTCCGCCCCTGAATTCCATTACTTGTAACTTTTTCCCCTTTCTAGTGTTCAAAGCTGGAAGGGGTGAGAGTCACATGGGAAAAAAAATAATAAAATAAAATAAAAAAAACTGAAATTGTAACTGCAAAAATGTAGCCAACTTCAACAAGCCAATGTAAGAAACAAAGTAAAATGGGCCAAGTAAAATAAGATGGTATGACCATAATTACTTAAATTTGGGATTTTCATGAGGTGGGTCTAGGGTGCAATAACTAACAATGGATTAAAAAAATGTAAAAGTCAAACTCTAGACTGCATCTAGCTAGAATTGAACTGTGTAAATATTTTTGTATTTCTTCATTTTTTGCAGTTTCACCTTAAAACAGTCAGCGATTTTAGTTGAAAGAACCCAAACAGTTTAAATTTATGATATTCCTCACTCTTTGAAAAAATGCAAACAGATGATAATGACAACAAGAATTTCCCTCCTGCCTGGAAGTTTTCGGAGCAAGATAAATTTATGTTGCCACCTGTCCACCTCATCTGTAGGCAGGATGCTGCTTACAATTAGCACTTTCTGTTTATTATGTACTGTTTGACATGCACCCTGTGCACATATGCTGCTCTCTGACATTAGTCAACCTTTATATTAAGAATGAAGTCAGTGGGATCAGACCTATTTTGCCTACCAGCCTGATAAAGCCTCCAGAGCTGAATTAACTTTTCACAGTTCTTCCAATTTGACCTCAAATTTGGACTTGTGAAGTTTAAATTTGATCCTCTCTTTTTTGAAGTGTTTTTTTATGGAAACTTATTAAAGCCTAGCTGTGAAATCTCTGCAGGTTCTCTGTGCTGCTGCCATGGATTCCTAGCTTTAGTTTTTACCCTCACTTATTGTGTTGTCTGAGTTTTGTTTTTTCTTAATTTTATAATATAAACTTTCTGCTTTTGCTCCTCACAAATGATTTTTTTTATTTAATTTTTCTACAGTACTATAAAATGTATTCGCCCTTCACAGATTCAACATTTCTGTCACACTTAACTGTTTAACACAAAGACAATCCAAGTAAGTACTCTCTCTCTCTCTCTCTCTCTCTCTCTCTCTCTCTCTCTCTCTCTCTCTATATATATATATATATATATATATATATATATATATATATATATATATATATATATATATAATTATTATTTATCAGGATAAAAGCTAACATAACCTTCACATATATTTTCACATATTCCCAAATGTGAAAATATAATTTCTCCCTAAACTGAATAATTTCTCACATTTTTTGGAGCAAAACCAGTTACTGTCAGCTAATATTTCACTATCTTGCACGAGTCGTTTACATCATGTTGGGGAATTTTTTCACATTGGGATCTGGTTGACGTCAAACCACAGAATCTCAATTGAATTGAAGATTGGACTTTGACTAGGTCACTCCAGTCCTGAATCAACAAAGTCACTGACCTCTAAGGGATCTCTTCCTGAGAGAGCTCTCCGTCTCTGTGTCTTTGTGTTTCAGCTGCCGCAGGTGAAATGCATTGGAACTCGTCTGCCACCTCATAAAGAGCTTCATTCTGGAGATGCCAGATCCCTTTCGACGCTGGGCCCTGATGTCATGTGATCTTGTCTGACTGTGGGAACTTAAGTGGTTGTGCTGTGAGCATATTGGGAGGGATCTAGTGTTTAACTAAAGTCGTGTTTTTCTGTTCGCAGTGGAAGCCGGTAGGGGTTCTCTGCCATTTTTGTTTCTCCTGTTTTGTGTTAATCCAGGGAGTTCCGGTTTTGTATTTTCTTTTAGTGGTTCTTTAGAAAGTGGTTGTTTTATTTTATAGTTAAAAGGGATTGTTTTGTTTGTTGTTTTGGCCTTGGAGACCCTGAAGCTTAAAGCTTCCCTGTGTTTTCTGCCTCCCGTAGTTATTTTACCAGATTTGTAAAATAAACTATTTTGTTGCATCAACTGTTCAGATTACTGATTTTTATGTTAAACCCAGTGCCAGAACGTACCTTAGGGGTCTTGGGGTGGGGTTATAACAGTCCCAGACATTCACACTGTATGATTTTCTTTCTCTAAAATACATCCAATCATATTTATTAGGATCCTGAAACACATTTCTTGTCTTATAAGATAAATTTAAAACTGTATGTGATATTTAATCCAGTTTTCTTTATCAGACATTAAAATTGATTTGAAAACATTTCACTGTAAGCAAAAATAAAATCATAAATACTTTTTGAAAGGACTGTAGCTTCAAAGCATTGTTTGCATTTTATATGTTTTTACAGTCTGTTTTTGCTATTTTGCTAAATCTTGTCCACTATGACAACCTGGCGGCCATCTCAATGGGTTTTTATTTGGTTAAATGTAGGTTTAAAAAAAAAAAACTGCTTGGAGGTTCCATGTGTTCCCAGTGCTTAGCTGTAATACCTGCTATTTTCTGTCTCTGCCTTATCACCACCTTCCGGCTTGCAGTTCAGCCCCACCATCTGGTTTGATTTTTACAATGGAGTTCTGTTGTTCTTTAACAACATTAGCCCCGCAATAGTCACCACATTGTTCTCAATTTCCTCTGTATAGTACCTCACCTGCTTCATAAGCATCTTAATTTTATTGGCTCATGCTCTTTGATGGTAGTAATGTGATTTTTTTTTTAATCCAAGTCCAGCTGAGCTAAACTCAGACGTAGCCTGAGGTTTTGAGTCATCTGCTAGTAAGAACTCATAGAACAATTTTCTTTTCTCTTCTCAGTTTGAGTTTTTTGTTGGGTGAGTGAGTTTGAAACTTGATTTTTATTTGTAAACTTGAGGATTGAAACCTTTTCTTGTCTTTCGTCATCTGGCCCATGACCCTAATGAAGGCCACAAGCTGAAGCAAATTGTTCAACTATCTCGGTAGGATTTGGTTTTGTTTTGTAGATTTTATTGCACATATCCAAAAGGACAACAGACTTTTAGCTTTGAAATGGACAGCATTTACGTCACTCACTAGGAAAAAAATATATCACATTCTCCTCTTGAGACCTAATAAGAAAGTAAAACTGTTTTTTTTGTCAACACTGACACAATATTTTACAACTTAACGGTTTTTAAACTGAGATATGTAATTTTGTGCTCTAGTCAAGATTAAAATTAAGTTGAAACTCTAAAAAAACACATTCTGTCTTCTTACAACTGCTTCTTCAATTAGTGAATTTATTAATTTACGACTTAGAAGAGTCCGCCTTAAGTGTCAAGACACAACAGCAGATTTTGTTAAAAGATCTTCAGTACTATAATGTAACTCCAGAGAGTTTGGGTGAGTAGGATGATGATATGAAGGGAGAAAAGTATTGTACTCAAATCTAATTCAGAACTATTGAACGCCGTAGGAAAGAGAATTTGACCTCTTTTTCCTACCTAATGAAAGGAAAAGGTCATTTTTTACAGGGTGATCCTCTAAACAGTGTAGCGTGAGCTCAATCTATTGCACTTGAAGGCACAATGCTAGGAGAAACCACTTAATGCAGGTTATTATATTACAGTCTGCATGTACGTGCACTGCAATAACCTGCCTTCTGGAAGCTATGTCATTAATCATGTTTCTCTTTTTATTCTCTCACAATGTGGAAATTGCTTGACATTCACAAAATTAGTTTTGTTTACAGAATAAGATAGGTAGAAAAAAATCTATTACAGTAACAGAAATTTCCACTGTTGATACTGTGTCTCGTCTTCCCTGGATCCATACTGGTAAAGAACAACATATACATGAGCTTTTCTTAAAGCCTGCAGACTGATTTCTAAGTGAAGACCTGCTCATCAGTTCTAATAATTCAGAAGTGATGCTTTATGTTTACCTACCATAGATAAAGCATTTAAGTTTTGACTGCTTGAATGACATCTGTGCTAAATGTTCTGCAAAAGAGAGAGCAAAATGTGTCAAACCAGTGAGAAAGGGTTAATACGTTTCCAAGTGGTGAGTGTGTCTCAGTTCCTTTAAGCAGGTCAAAGCAATCAGGAAAAACTGTATTGTTGGTACATGTGATTTACAGCGTGGACGTCTCAGTCAGGATTGTTTTGGACCAATCTGGGTCACGCAAGGTTAGGTATTTGCTTACAGCAAGTCCCAGTTTGATACCAAGTTAATAAAATCAGTTCCATGTATATGCTTGAAACCCAGAAGCTCTATATTCAGAGGAAACAATCTCTCCTTCTTGTTTTTCCTGAACAGCAGCAGGTAATTTAACCCAAGTGGAGTTTAACATGCTAAACACACAAAGGTAACATTCCGAAAACATGTCACTAAATCAGGCATAATTTTATCATATTTAAAAAAACATATGTATATCTGACCTGACATATAGATCTTGTTGATGAATTAAGTGCAGTTTTCTGATGTGCTAGGCTAATGCTAACATGCTTCCTCTCTGTTTTGATAAATCTCTTTCTTGAACTTCAACCCCTGCCTCTTCTTTAAAGTATGTACACTGAAAAAAAGTGAAATAGACCCTGTAGCATTAAAAAAACAAAAATCAACAATAACTGATCATTTTAGTATCTCCTACATTTATTATAGTTATCTAAAAAATTCAACAACAATGATGATTTACCATAGAGGGGTGTATCATCATGACATCCTTGATTTTCTTTACTGGTTGTGTGACCAACTGTTCGACTGCATGTTTAGAAAAATAAACATCAGAACAAATTTTAATAATAAGAACCCGATTTCTTCTTTCTCCTTTCCTAATTAGAAATCCCAGAGTTTAGTTACAATAAATGTGATATTCAGTGAAGCTGCTTATTTATTCTCTTCTTTTCCACTTCTGCTTTCCCCCAGTCATTTTATTGAGCTTTTGAAAACAACAAATGCATTTAGTTTGATTTCCCTGCCTGATATCTGGCAGCTGCAGACCAAACTCCAGGCTATTTCCACTGAACTCATCCAGGTGGATGTTAAACTCTCCTTCCACCAGGAAATATTGTGCTTCTTCTCCTCCTCCATCACATTTACTGTAGCTGCAGTGATCTGTGAGCAGCTGGTCGAGTCTCACCTGTGAATGGCAGAAAAAAGGTTGCAGAAATTGAATAATAGCTGCCCTAATATTTGAAAATATGGATTAAAAAATCTCGATAAAAACCTTTTGCCTGTTCATTCCTCCCCTTTCATGCATTTTTGTAGATTAGTTTTATACGCTGTGTCCTTCATACATGGCAACCAAAGGGAAGCTTTCAGCCTGGAAATACACTAAAAAACGGGTATGCACATCCCTTCAAGGGTCTTTTACAGTTGAAGAATCACTTTTTATTCTGTTCCACATTTCCCCGTAATCAATTCACGTCATCTGGCCATATTTTATTTAACACATAATTGTGGTGCTCTCCATCCGACGTCCCCTGCAGCTCATTTGTTCCCATGAAGGAAGAAAGAATTAGGAGCATGTTCCTCCTCTCTCCTTCACTCACTACGTCCCATGTCTGAAGCACGTGGCAGAAACAGGCCATCCATTACTGGACAGGTTCTGTAATCAATTCTTCATTTCGCACAGCGGGGGGCTCATAAAGGATCAAGATGTCATGAAATAACCATCACACGTGTAAAGATGAACATTTCTCCTTTATATATATATATATATATATATATATATATATATATATATATATATATATATATATATATATGTATGCTTTCCACTGGTGTGACACATTTTCTTCCATAAAGCAAACTTTTTACTCCACTTTCCCTGTGCAAAATAGTTTGAACTCATCGGCCCCCGAGTCCTTATCACAGCCCCGTCCCAACTTTTATTACATACGGAGGAGAAAATTAAAATCTGGCTCTGTTTCTTCAGACCCGGGGGGAAACGCAGTGTAGACCCTGATTGTGCTGAAGAGGCTCATATAGAGAGCAGAGACTCAGCTGACAGCGCTCTAAATGGACATGTTTGACCGTGCACATTGCCAAGGCTGCTTTGAGAGCTACTCTGTGCACAAGTGGCAAATCCTGAAAGCCTAAGGCTGTCTGGACTGTAAATCATTGCATAATCAGTAATGAGTGCTAGGCACTGGCAAAAAGAAATTAGTTATACGGCATATAAATTAGTTATGTGGTATGGATGCGGGAGGTGAAAATAATACAGAAATGTTGGAAATCATTTCATCTTAACTCAACAATTTATGAATACTCCTTTTTCATATAATATGCATTTTGGAAACATCAGTACACTAAAACCATAACCGTTCTGTGAAAGGCAAACTGAGAGGGTTTCATGGTTGAAAGTGTCTCAGATTCAAGCTGTATTATTTTCAACCATAAGGTTTTTATGCCACATTATTCAAAACAGAAAACAGCATGTTTATAATGATTAATGTTTGAAAGTAATGTTGGAGTACCTCAGAGTTCCACACTGGGTTCACTGCGTTTTAGTTTGTAATTAGTTTAATGGAGTTAACGACTTACATGCAAAAAACAAGTGGCAGATTGAAAACACAAACAGGAAGGACACATTTGTTTAGTTTTTAATTTTAGATCGCTTTGCAGAACAGATTTAAAATTGCCAACACACTACCAGTTGTTCACTTAAGGAACTGAATATAGCTTAGAAAATATGTCAGCTTCACCGCTGTTTTCCCCTGGCAATGTCCTGGTTCAGGTTTCCTGCAGTTTCTAAAACATCAAAAGTCACCAGTTGTTCACTTCCAGTTGTGACAGAAATGTTTTCTACAGGACAGTGGACTTCAAAAGATTTCAGGCACGACAGTTAAGGGACAGGTGGAGATACTGCTTATCATCCCTTTGTCATATTTCCCCGCAAAATTGTGCCATGAATAACGCTGAAACTCCCAAAATCTGAACTGCTTCCTGACAACACAATAAGTAATACAGATACTATTTAACTGTTAATATTCATCCCATAATTATGAAGTTGGTCACTGCTGCTTGGTTAGGTCAGAATGCATGAAAAAAGCTGTAATGTTGTGTAGTAAGGAGAACCTAAAAGCTAGAGAAAGCAAGCGACTGGCTGCAAAGAAAACAGAGTGCTTGAGTTCAGTGAAATAAAGCCCAAAAACATACAAAAGTCCAAACAGAGGCAGCAGGGGGAAAATAACACATGACAACACAGGAAGCATAAATGGGACTGACAGACGGCAAACTAGGGATGAATATAGAGAAGAAGACAAAGAAGATATGGCAGGCACAGAATGAACAGGGAGGAATAACGAACAGGGAGACTGATAGCTGGGACAACCGAGTTTTGGAGGATGGATGGCAATAAATAGACCAAGGAAGAATAGATTATTAAACCAAAATAGCAAATCAGGATCAAATGCAAGACATGGAGTACCGAACGAACACGACAAAACCACACAATGAACACAAGTTCCTTTTTCTGTTGAAGCATAAAAAGGGAAAGAAAAAAACCACTCCAGCAGGGAATACAATTCAGGTTGATTGTAATCCTGTGAACCATCTAACCATCCAACATAGAGTGGAAGTGACCTGAAGGTCACAAGATCTGATAAGAAAGCTTGGGAGGATCTACCATCAGGGGCCCAAAGGATGGCACAGAGACATACACAACAAAAGGGAGTGATGCTGAGGTTGCAATTGGGCCAATTGGGTCATTTTGAACTGTCTAATGAAACACAGCAGCCTGGACAGGTGACCAAGCCTCAATTCTCTCTCAGGTTTAAACAGGTACTCGACTCCATCTGTGAGCTGAAAAGACAGACTGTCCTTTAACCCCAAACACTACAGAAGTTGGCACATAAGGAGCCAGTCTCCAATCCCCTTGGAGAGCACATGGAGTTAAAGAGACAGCGCGCATATAAGAAGTTCAAACAGGAGCAATTAGTACAGGTAATGAGTGGAAGATAGGAGGATTTCGGGCTGTGAAAGCCAGAATCCTTACAGGTTGGTAGATGACCAAAATGTTATCCACAGGTGTTTAAATATTTAGTTACATCTGTGTTTCTGGTTTTTGTCATTTCTTTATTGTTTATTTAATTAATTTCATACTTATTGTGTGTTACCTAATTGGCTTATTATTATTTTAGGCATTCAGATTTATATTTAAGGTTTCAGATGTGTGGTTTTCCTTCAGTTTATCTTTCACCTGCACTCAGGTTGTCCATCAGTTTTACATCATCTCATCCCTCAGCTGCTTCTACTTTCCTCTGATTAGCTCCACTGGTTTTCTTTATTACTTCCACTTCTCTCACTATTTAAACACTCTGGTTTGCTTTTTCCCCAAACGGTTCCTTCTGTGACAACTTCTGTAATTTGTTGTAATTTCCTCATTTTTATCTTGCAATAACCAATGGGTTATTGTCGATAACCCATTGGTTATCGACAATAACCAATGGGTTATTTATTTATTATTTACTAAAGATTTCATCATGAACTTCCCAAATTCTTTTCTGAATTTTGGTCCAATCTTCCATACACGACAGCAAATCAATTTCTTAAAAATCATACAATTTGATTTAATGGACTTAAAATAAATAGATTCTGTCTCTCGCAGCTGAAGCGAAAACTACAGACCACTTCATTCTTTGGGAATGAGGAAACATGAAATATTGAGAGTGTGTCAAATACTTATTTCCCCCCACTGTTTCAAATAATCCACTATTGAGATGCCGTATCTAAACCTTTAAATAAAAGCTGAAGTAAAGCTGCTTTTGTTGCATTTGCTTCCCCTTGTAGAAACTATATTCTGCAGAAACCTCGGCGTTGCTCACTTTTTCAAGTTGCAAACCCACTGACCTATTCTAAAGATTGGCTCAAGTAAACTGTGAATGACCCCAAAATGAAATCTTTTTCACTTGTCTGCACAACGATAATGATTGAAGCTGGTGTAGGCTGAAAAAGGGAACAAGTGGGGCAAGAAAAACACATTTTATTTCACATCAACGGCAGCATAACGGTCCTGAGACCATTATGTACTGATTCTTACTGCAGCAGTCAAATGTGACTATTGCTCTTCAGGACAAGCAAATTATCTGCCTGTGAAACAGATTGCATTCAGCAACACAAACTGCTGTAATTGCTGCGGGAGGCTACATTAGACCTGTGACCACGAGAACAAAAAGCCCCTTTGGATGTTGACCTTTACTGTCCCCACTGTTTCTGTCTGATTTGACGCAGAAATGTGTTACATTATATGACACGGCCATACAGCAGCCTAAGCAGTAGGGAAGAGCTTGTTCAAGTTTCAACAAGAATAGCCATTGAAGCACCAAATGATGAAAAAAAAAGTAATTTTTTCATCTGTACAAAGCCTTCATTTAATTAGCTGTTTTAATGAAGTGTAGTTCGGTTTCAGAATTACCATTTTACATGGTGCCAATTTCAAGAATGTGCTCTGCTGCTTTCTCTCATTAGACGGTAAGTAAAGACACCAAATGTTAAATTATTCACGTCACGCAGTTTTTTAAGTGCTGATTGTTTGTGCTGTTTACATGCAGTCTTTCAAAACAAACCTCTTGAACTTTTTCATATTTTCCCCATGACTCTATCGCAAGTTGTCTGGGATTTTAGGTGTTGGATCATTTGCATGTTTGTGGAAGTAGAAAAACCTGAAAATGTTCAACATTTTTAATGAATACATATTTATAAACTGTGGCATGATGTGTCAATCTTTGATAAAGTAAAAAACATTTGGGCTATGTCTGCACCGTCTTATCTGGGAAAACAAAATTCTTACCCACTTAAGTAGCTTAAGATTTTTTAGACGATCATTCAATAGAGCCTTATTTGGATTTACCTCTGGACTTTGACTACACCGTCCTAACCCGTCTTTAACATGGTTTCTTCAAGTATAGACCAGTACAAGCATCATTCAGTAACCTCTGACCAGCTCCCCTGTCTCTGCTACAGAAAGGTAACCCATATCTCTATGTCACAGTGGCAGTGGTGTGTTCAGGTCGCCATTTTAATTTTTTCACCACATACTGCATTTTACCTGTTGTGTCAGTCTTCAAATGGGACTTCTCATGGCCTTCATTCAACTATTATTTCTTTTTTTCCACCACTCTTTCATGAATGCAGATAAAACGTTGCTTGATGGGATTTTACGTCTTAACCCTGCTTTGAACTTCTCCTCTACTTCCTCTCTGACCAGTCGTCTGTGTTCCTCGGCCTTCGTGATGCAGTTTGTTCACTAATGTTCTTTTACAAACCCCTGAGGCCTTCCCAGAACAGCTGGATTTAAATTGGAATAAAATGACACACAGTTGGACTCTGAAAGCAACCGGTCATGCTCAATTTTACTTAGATGTATCAGAAAAATGGCGCCCGAGTAGCTTTTTAAGAAATATTGCAGATTTTATTTGTAATATATATATATATATATATATATATGGATAAATACATGAGCACGGCACAGAAGGGCATCGGCATAAATAGCAGAGGAGCCAAACACCAACTCCTTGTAGACCACACAGTCGCCCGAGACTGCAAAACCCGACACACCAACCTGTGCACCGCTTGGATTGATTACAAGAAAGCCTATGACTCAATGGCACATACCTGGATCACTGAATGCTTAGAGATGTACAACATCAACAGGACTCTGAGAGCCTTCATTGCAAACTCGATGGGGCTGTGGAAAACCACCCTTGAAGCCCACTGCAAACCACTTGCACAAGTGTCCATCAAATGTGGCATATACCAAGGAGATGCTTTGTCCCCACTGCTGTTCTGCATAGGCCTGAACCCCCTTAGCCAAATCATCAACAAGACTGGCTACGGATACCGACTTAAGAATGGGGCCACAATCAGTCACCTCCTCTACATGGATGACATCAAGCTGTACGCCAAGAGCGAGCGAGACATCGACTCACTGATCCACACCACCAGGATCTACAGCACTGACATTGGGATGTCATTCCGACTAGAGAAGTGTGGCCGGATGGTTACAAAGAGAGGGAAGGTCGTCCGCACAGAAGGGGTCTCACTCCCAGAGGGAACAATAGCAGACATAGAGCACAGCTACAAGTACCTGGGAATACCACAAGCAAATGGCAACCTCGATGAGGTCACAAGGAAAGGAGCCACAGCCAAATACCTCCAACGAATAAGGCAAGTCCTGAGAAGCCAGCTCAATGGCAAGAACAAGATCCGTTCAATAAACAGCTATGCCTTACCAGTAATCAGATACCCTGCCGGAATAATTAGCTGGCCAATGGAAGAGATAAAGGCCACAGACGTTAAGACTCGGAAGCTACTAACCATGCATGGAGGGTTCCACCCCAAATCCAGCACCCTGAGACTGTACACGAGCCGTAAGGAAGGAGGCAGAGGACTAGTGAGTGTGAGAGCCACTGTCCAGGATGAAACATCCAAGATCCATAAATACATCAAGGACAAAGCCTCAATGGACGATGTGCTCAGCGAATGTCTCAAACAATGGGGAACAGAGGACGAGGTGCTGGAGGTACCATCATGGGAAGACAAGCCCCTGCATGGGATGTACCACCGACAAATAACTGAAGTGGCTGATATCAGGAAATCCTACCAATGGCTGGAGAAAGCTGGACTCAAGGACAGCACAGAGGCCCTCATCCTGGCCGCCCAGGAACAGGCCCTAAACACCAGAGCAATAGAGGCTCAGATCTACCACACCAGACAAGACCCAAGGTGTAGGTTGTGCAAGGAGGCCTCTGAGACAGTCCAGCACATAACAGCAGGGTGCAAGATGCTGGCAGGGAAAGCGTACATGGAACGACATAACCAAGTGGCGGGCATAGTGTACAGGAACATCTGTGCAGAATATGGACTGGAAGCCCCGAGGTCAAAGTGGAGAACACCCCAAAGGTGGTGGAGAATGACCGAGCTAAGATCCTGTGGGACTTCCAGATCCAGACAGACAAGATGGTAATGGCGAACCAACCGGACATTGTGATGGTGGATAAGCAATAGAGGAAAGCCACTATGGTGGATGTAGTGACTACAACAAAAGGAAAAAGGAGCATGAGAAACTGGAGAAATACCAGGGCCTCAGAGAGGAACTGGAGAAGGCCTGGAAGGTGAAGACCACAGTGGTGCCTGTGGTCATCGGGGCCCTCGGGGCAGTCACCCCCAAACTGGAGCAGTGGCTCAAACAGATCCCAGGAACAACATCAGACATCTCAGTCCAGAAATGTGCAGTTCTAGGCACAGCCAAGATACTGCGCAGAACCCTCAAGCTCCCAGGCCTCTGGTAGAGGACCCGAGCTCAGAGGATGAAAGAGACCACCCGCGAAGGGTGAGAAGGGAATTTTTTATATTTTTTATATATACAGCCAGTCTATAACTTTTCTTCTGCTAGGAGGTCGTTCACTATTTAATGTTGACAATCATATAAAATCCCAATAAAATGCATTTTGTGGCTGTAAGAGGACAGAAAATGAAAAATGTCTGGGTTGTGAATAGTCTTGGAAGCCACTGCATAAAAAAAATCCTCTCCTGCTGTTTTGGGTATTAGTTTTTTTTTCTTTTTTCTTCCAGATAGACATTTTAATTATTTTATCTGAAGCAAAGGAATAAACAATGTTGCCTGCTATTTCTCTCCTTTGTGTGAAATTCCCCAGTGATTCTGGCTAAGTAAAATTCATGAAGATATTGATGGCAGTGCGCTGTAGTTGAGTTTGGGGAGTAAGAACACATACTGCCTGTCGCTGCTACGGAGTCCAAAAAGAAAAAAGAAAAAAACAAACATAGATTTAATGTCTTTCTAATGTTCCAATGCAACATGAACAGGCTGATGGTTCAGCCTGTTCATGTTGCATTGCAGCCACATGTATGTTTTCTCCATGTTTATGTCAAACAAAGAGGCGTCTGTACATGTGTGAAGGAAGCTGTGATGTTTCTGAATCATTAAAAAGTGCAGAATTTCACCCGCCAATAAAGAAATTGACTGACAGACAACCAACAGCTCTGTCCTCTTCCACAGTCAACTTAACCCTCCTTTTATCTCCTTTCATCCATCACATCTGTCTTCCTGTCAGTTTTATTATCTCTCTGTCTCTGTCCTCCAACACCTCCACCTCCCACCTGCAACCTCCTCTCTTTCGCTCCCTCTCTGCCCTTTCTATCCCTCATTCCCTGCCTCCCTCCCTCCCTCCCTTTTCATCTCTCGTCCTCCTCCTGCTGTGCTGTCTCCTCTCGCTCCCATTCCCCCTCCAGCTCTCACACTCATGCAGCATCCTTCCCTCACCTCTTCTACCTTCACACTCACCTCCTCGAGCCTCCGTCTGCCCGCCGCCCTCCTCTCCATCACCTACTAACACACATCATTTGTCGCCTCTTCCTCGAGTCTCGTCTCTGCCTCCTCCTCCTACTCTTCCTCCTCCTTCTCCTCCTCCATCTCCCGCTGGTTTTCCCTCCTTCTCACAACACTCTGCACCCACTATCCACACACTCATGCTCATTGGCACCCAAGGACAGAACAGCTTCTCGTCTGAACCGGCGATGGTTTGATCCTTTTGGCCAGACTTCTTGACACTGAGCTCAGCTGAGGAAGAGGACAAGGACAGAAAGAAGGCATGGAGCACAGCCACATCTTCCCTGTGTCCCACCACAATGGAAGCGCCAGGGGATGCCCTCTCGGACCCCTGCCTGTTATCTACTACAGCGTCCTGCTCTGTCTCGGCCTGCCTGGTAAGAAAGTCTGCGTTGCTGCCTGCATCGCTGCTCTCTCCCAGAGTTACGCTTTGCATTTCGATTTGTTGTGCACTTGTTTGCAGGACTGAGTAAGACTGCTGTGCACCGCTGCACACACACGCTTGTTGATTTGTCACTCTGACCTTGTGGCTTGTCACGCATGCACATGCTTTATGTGTATTTGTTTCTACTTGTGCCTGTCATTCTATCTTTAGAGTCTTAAAACATCACAATAAGCACAAAATTCCACCACTACTGTCTTTTTTTTTTTTTTTTTTGAACGTCAGATGAGGTGTAAGTAGGTGCAAGCAGATGCTTGAGAAGTTGTGTGAGTAATCTTACTGGCTTGACCTCCAGGACAGGTGTGTGCTGCACGGCTTTTTCTCCAGGGAGCCGATTTGATAACACATCTGTCCTCCCCGTTGAATGATTAGTCCATTCACCATCGCTGTCAGACTCATTTACTGCCTCTGTCCCACTGCGTGATCCATGAGCAATGACTCGCTCTCACACGGGGAGGCAAAACGACGTCTGTGCATGTGCGAAACAGAGAGACAGGGACTCTGACGGAAAAAAATTAGAGGTCAGACTAAAGATTAAATTTACTGATGTCTGAATGGAGGTCAGGGTTTCGATGTCAAAAACCTACCAATACACACATCCAGTTTACTTAAAGACACCAAGACATTAGAAATTTATGATTAAACAAAACTAATTTCCTGAGTGCTTACTGATATTTACTTCTCATGCTGCTAGGAGAAACTTATGCTTATTTTATTGGGAATATATATGATCAACCAACACAAAGTGAAAATGAAAATGTTGCATGTTTTTAAGTATTTGTGTGGTGGGAATTTCTATCAAGTTACACTTACTCTAACATCAGATCAGTGCAATCAACGTGCGTGGGTAGAATGGAAAGATTATGGCAAAGCTAACCTGTCAAGACTAAATTAACAACAGAAGATGTCTGTGGTGCCTCTGGAGGAGCTGCATAGATCTACAGCACAGCAGAGAGAATTTATCAACATGACAATCATTGATTGTGCACTCTACACACCTGGCTATTATCTAAGAGCAGCAGGAAGGAAAACGTTGTTGAAGGAAAACTGTAAGAAGCCAAAGAGAAAATGTGTCAGACCCAAATAAAACTTTCTGACCTACATGCAAAACCCTCTGTGTGCCAGAAAACTCACCCAACTAATCACCTGGCATAGACCACCCCCGATATTTAAAACATGGTGGTGGGAGCATCTTGCTTTGGGGAGGCGTTTCTTCAGCAGGGGCTGATTGGAGTTGATGGGAGGATGGATGTAGCTGGAGGGAAATTACAAATGCATGCCAAAGTTATGAACCAGTTATTACCAATAAACAGTTGCATGCAGTTTTAACATGCATAAAATCCCAGTGAAATTTATTGCAGTTTCTTGTTATAATAAGAGAAAAGTCAAACATTTCAAGGAGTTTGATTACTTCTGCAACTTACCCAGTATTTACAATTTTACTCAGCGAGTTTTGATGTCTCTCTCAGCCAGTTGCCTCAGATTAGCAAATCTCCCTCAGATCTGATTGCTTTCCCTTGATAAAGATTGAAAATGAGATGCTATCACGAGCGTAAGCCGTTTCGGTCGGAAATAAATCTGCAATGCAAAGTCCAGCGCTTTTGTGAGCCAAGACTGCAGTTGCCCCAGAGATTTGCTGTCTTGTAAAAATAAGTCTTTCTTTCTGATCAAATCCTGCCTAATTATTTAAGTCAGGGGCCAGCAATTTGCCTCGCTGTCATTTCTTTTGATTCTGCTGCCGGGTTGCCTTTAGAAATGCAACTAAGGCTGTTTATTTAATCACCTAGTAAGAGTAACCAGGGGAGAGCGAGGGAGTACAACAATAAGGTGCCTGAATTGATGGCTAAGTTAAGTGCAGCAAGCTGATATTTTGCAGCAGCGACTTGTTCAATCATTATGACACAGCTCATTCCACTCAAGCTGAATCATGAATGTTTCATGGGAGCAGCGTGCACGAGAAGCAGCCGCATGACCTACAAACACACATGCAATAAAACCTCTTTATTGACAGGAAGCTATGATTCAGGTTTTTCATCAGCTAACTGGGGTCCCTTATGCATCCAAACACTGACTCAGAGCTGCATGTTGCGGTGCAGGCAGGGGTCACATCAGAAGTGGAGATTTGAGGTAAGAAGGCGCTGAGAGAGGGATAATGCATGTCAAGTCATGGAACAAAATAAATCAGTTCGACCAGTTCAAGGAAATTATAAAGTAGGAAATACTGAATATTAATGGCCGGAAAAGGAAGGGAAGAAAAGGGCACAGAGAAGAAGAACATTGGTGTTAGAAGAGGGATCAGAGCGCTAATGGGCAGAGCGATGTAGCAGAAGTAGCACCTCAGAGCACTGAGAGCGGCTGAGATGACAGAGCTGAAACTAATTGCCGCGTTTTTAATTAATTGCTAACTTGAGCTTTCTGTTTGTGTCTCCACACCCCACACCACGCTACTGGAGACGGTGGACACATGTGCAGGCAGGGCGAGCGGCGTAGCGAAGCTGTCGCTAACAGGTTGCGATTGTAGATGTGAGGGCCTGCTCCTTGGATTGTACGCCGTGTCTTAAAGCGCCGGGTACGCCGTGCGCAGGAGGAAACCATTAGCTGATGAGCAACTCTACGGGACACGGAAAGAGTGTGATGAAGTTCCAGTCTCTCTTTGTGGTTCGACATTTCTGCACACAGTGTGCTTCTGGAAATTTTATCGCCAAACTCGTTTAAAAAAGGGAAATAAATAAATGAAGAATGTGCCAGGCAGTTTCAGCAATAATAACTCCCTCAACATTTATTAACACCCCTGGTAGAGATGAGTGATGTACAAAATACATTGATCTTTTTTTGTCAAAGTGGCACAATGTCACAATGAAAAATGTAACTGAAACTTTTTGTAATTTATAATGTTACTTTTTATGGGAATTCTAACATTTTCAGCTGTAAAGTTATTTTAGGAGCTAAATTATGAAGACAATGTAAGAGCAGCATTCAAAATATATTTTTAGCTCTTTTGCTCTCATTCTTTGTAGAAGTAGCAGAGGGACTGTCACACCATGTGTGAGAGGCTAACATTTACTTTTTAAAAGACACTAAAACTGTTTTAGCTTTCCTTTACCATCTTACGTTAGCGCTGTTAGCATCGCTAAACAGCAGGCTCCAAATCTAGTCCTTTACCTGAACACTAAGATGTTCAAATGGTTGAAAAGCTAATTAAACTGCTACTTCTCTGCCTTCCTATTACTGGATATTCTTTGAGACGTGCACACTGTCCACAGATGGTTGAAATTTCGTATTCAAGCATATCAGATGTGCGCATTTGTTGTGCAAAACTCCAGATTTGCATCAAGAAGATTCAGTTTCCTTTTGAACAGCTTGTTACATCTTTTGACTTTGTCTGACTTCATTTGAAACACCGTAATGATAATTAAGCCAGTCCTGACATGTGGTAGTGTGTTCTGTCTGTGTCAGAATGGACCCAGACCAGGTTCAAATATTAGTTGAGACGTTGCTGCACTGACTAATTAAGATACAGGCTAAGCAACACTTGCTGTTTGTCTCCCTGCATTACAGGGTGAGACATCAGGAAATAAATAAATATCCTTAACCCTAGACTAGATTTGCTTCCCCCGGTGTAACATCCAGCCACTGAAATCTGAATATAAGGTGGTAAATGATGGACAGACAATGTTTTAGTGCCTTTTTGTATGCCATTCGATAACTTAAAAGTCTTAAATTTGACTGTTATACTATTACAAAAACTATCTTTTTGTAAAACTGACAATGTTGATGCCTAATCATTCGATGTGTAATTTAGGGAGCAAACATAAAACTGTGATATTAGGTAAAATAATTTCTGGAAGAGTGCGGGTAAGAGTCGTAAAAAGGTGAAGGGAAAGAGGTTTAAAAGGTGCACGGGTGCTCTGGTGTGGAGGGAGATCATTTCAGTGACACGTGGGTGCTTTGCCTGCTTAACCCCCTCTTCTCTTTAAAGAAAAAGGTTAAATGACTTGAGAAAATACAGCCGCACGTAGGAGGAGTGGAGGTGTTAAACCTGGATGAGCGACAGACTAATATAAAAAAGGAAATCGGTTTCTGAGAGATGTGCTCCGTCCTTCTAAATCTGAGTTCTTTCATTTCTTTCAAATTACACACTTGATGCTCATTATTCTGTTTCCAGTGTCCTGCTGCTGAGGTGGTTTCGCACTGCAGCCTAACGATTTCACACCTTTAAACAAGTCTGACGTCGCTGAAACATTCAGGCAATCAAATTGCGTCTCTCCTTTTCTTCTCCCATGCAGTCATGCCCGATTTGTTTCTCTTTACAGATGCAGGTGTCTCCCCAATTTAAAGGATCAGGCTGTGAAATATAGTTAAAACAACCAGCCCTGCTAAAGTGAACATTTCTCCAACTAATTGCACAAAAAGTGATCCGACCCTGCACAGTTGTCACGGCTCTGGTGACTCCTCCAGAGGCTGACTGGTGTCTGAGCAATCTGGACAACATCTCCTCCCACGCCCACTTATCCGCCCGCTCAAGGGGAAAAGGTCGGGAGTCGTCAGCGCCAACAACCGCTTCTTCTTCCGCGCCGCGGTGCGGGCCAAGTGTCAGCCGCTACTTAATGAAGAGATGGGCTCCATCGATTTTCAGTTTGAACTATCGATCCATCAATCTGCACCCGTGACGGGGCATCTGGAGCGGGATGGTGTCTTGTTAATAGATGCTATCACTCTCGAAGCAGGGTTTGAAATTGGTTGAGATAAGTCGAGATAAAAAGGGGGAGCAATAACAGATTGAGCGTTGCAAATGAATAAATTAGGTAGGCTGAGATTGGAAACAGAGGTTTGTTCTAGAAAAGGAAAAAAAAAAAAATAACCCGACGAGGGAGGTGTTGTTTGAGGCAATAAATCAGAGATCTGCTGTGACAGATCCGACTTTGTTTGGCCAGCTGACACAGAAAACTCTGTCACAGCTGCTGGAAATGCACCAAGCTAAACCTCTGTATTTGTTTGTTGGTTTTCACAGCAGTAGCAATGCGAGGATGATAACAGAGATCTGGAGCTTATTAAGGTATTCGCTTTCCTCTTTTCAGTCAGTCGATGTTTATTTCATTCTGGTTTTACCTCGACTCTCTGCTTTATCTGCATTGCTTCACCTGTAATTTATTTTTTGTTTGGATGAAATTATTGAAAAATTGAGCTAACCTTTGATTTAGAGCCCATAAAAATCACTAAGCTGGCACTTCTCATGCATATCAAATAGGTAGTTTTAACAATACTTATAGTGTTGGTTCTGATTTGATCTTTTGTGTTGCAGTATTGTACAAATACATGTCAATACTTATTTTGTTTGAATATTTTCATTTCTTTTGCTTTAACTCTTTTTTTTTCCCCTCGTTGGAGCATTAATATCACATCCCGTAGTATTATTTACAACCTGTTTCTTTAGAGACATTTCTCTAAATGTCTCTGAATTATCTGTATTCCAGCCACTTTCTCCTCTGACTGTCGTTTGCAGTTTTTGCACTCCCTTGATTTGTTGATTCAGCATTGGATCATTCGTTAATGTCTCAGTCAAGGTCTGCTGTTTTCAGGATTTTTAAACAGTTCCTGCAAGCACTTTTTGTTTCCAAGTCTTAAGCATCCCCTTGATCCAGAAGTGTGACTGTTCTTAAACGAATAGCTGCTGAGGTGAGCAGGCAGAATACTGCATCAGTAGTTTGATGCAGCAGCTTCTTTTTTCCCCTCCCAATCTGTAAAATATTCTTCAATTTCCTGCTTCGACACAAATCTCTGCTCCCTTTTTTTTTTGTGCTACCCCCGTCACCACTCAGCCCACATGTTAAACTTATCTTCAGATTAAAACATTCTGCACTGATATCGCTCCATTTGCATGCGATGAAAGCATATAAATCAGAGTTTAAACTCTGAATGAAAGCTTTTCAGTGGGTTTGCACTGAGGACGTGCCCCTGCTTTTGCTCTGAGGATTTAATAGATCGCCTCGCTTTATGTCCGCTCTGACACTTAAGAGAAGACAAAAGAGAAACGGTTGTCATCAGGAACAAAGTGCCTGTGACCTTTGAAGCCAGCTTTGATATTCACCTCCTCTCTGTCTTTCGCCTCCCTTCTTTCTCCCCTGACAGTTCTCCTCTGCACCTCTTTTTGTCTTCTTTAGTACTTATAATCCTACCTCTTATTCCCTCTTATTCACCTGTTCTCTCCTTAATTCTGCAACCTTCATCAGAACAAGGTTTTCTTCTCTTCCTCTTTTGCCCTTCTTTGCTCTTCGTGGCATCCAGTCATGCTGCCAAGCTGCAAATTGCTCCAAATAATTTCCAAATGATTTCTTTCTTCTTTTCTGTGTTTGATACGAGAGCCATGAGCAACCCTCAGTCACTCATGTTTCTGACTTTGGTTTTTCTGGATTGAACGGTGCAGGGTCATATGTCGACAGCCCGCCTCTAATGGCGGGATGAGTCAGCCTCGTTACACGCATCAGGAAGCACGCTGTGTCTTCTCCCTTCCTGCTACACGACGTCAATGGCCATGGATGTCCTTATAATGTAGAGCAGCAGGGGGAGAGGAGACACAAACACCCACCTTGACAAATGCACAATCAAAAGCAAAATGAGGTCTGATAAAGACCGTGTTTTATTTTTCCTCTCAGCTGGAGATGCTTTGTTTTTGCTTTTTTTGTGTTTGTTTGTTTGTTTTTTTTAACTAAACAAAGAAGGTGAAACTTTGGATTCATCAATCTGTGAGAATGATTTGTGTGTAGCGCCTCGGCTTTCCCCGCTGAGACAAACCTGGCCTCTGCGCCAGCATCCCTGCTAAATGCCAAGCAGATCCACAAAGACAACGTAAAAAAAAAAAAAAAAAAAGCAGGAATCAATTGAAATGGATGGGCAACCCCGTTGCAGGGCGGCTGCAGCTAAATGGAAAATGTCAAGCTCGCAAGAGATCCCTTTTGTTCATCTGGAGAGGGCCCCTGCTGCAGCCCAAACAGAATAACGTGCAGGCAGGGACAGTAAATATCTCACATTTTCCCATTTTATGTCACTTCAACTGCAAGTGCTCTGATAGATGGAGATACTACAGAGAGAGAGGATTTGAAATGTACGGTGCACAAACCCGAAGTAGCACAAAATTGTCCAGTTTCATAAATAAAAATCTGGAAGGTGTGAGGTGTATTTGGTATTCATCCCTTCAGAGTCGATACTTTATTGAACCAGCTTTTGCTGCAATGACAGCAACAAATCTGGAGCAAACATGTCAAGCTCTGTCAGATTGGATGGAGATGGAGATTGCCCATGGGCATCTGTTTAATTGGATTTTTTTTTTTTCTGGTCTTTCACTTTTTAATGGGTGAACATTCTTCGACCCACATCGTCATATTGTAACACGGCTGTATGTTCAGGGTCTTTGTCCTGCTGAAACTTAAACCTCTGCAAACTCAAGGCTTTACTGAGTAAAAGGTTTTCTTCCAGGATTGCTACCTCCATTTATTTACTATTACCCCTGACCACTGACTGCCACCATGTTTCACTGAGATGGTTTGTTCAGTGAATACACAGCACTTTGTTTACAGGTTGCATACGACCAGAGCACCTTTTGCCACATGTTTGCAGCATCCTCTTTGTGACTTGTGGCAAACTGAAATGCAACATCTTACAGCTTTCTTTTTGGCATTCCTCTCTACAGGCCAGATTTGTGGAGTGCACACCTAGTTTTCCTGTCAGTATTTTCTCCCAAATGACCTGTGGCACTTTTAGCAGCTGTTCTGATTGATGCTTTGTTCACCCAGTCTGTAGGTTTGGGTGGATGCTTATGTGGGCTTGCAGTTGTTATTCTCTTTCTGCTTTCAGACAATGGACTAACGAAAGTTTGGGTTATTGTTTTATAACGTATCTATGGTCTCCCCAACTTTCTCCTTTGTCTATCTGTTGTGTCTATTGATCTCAATGCTGTTTGTTCATTAATGTTCTCAAACAAACCCCTGAACTCTTCCCAGAACTGTTGGATTTCCACCGAGACTAACGAACACACACGTGGGCCCTATCTACTTAGAAGTGTGGCTTCTGAAGAATCTTATGCGACGGATGTCAGAAAAAAGGGGTGTGAATACAAATACAAAGTAATAATTTTATCATGTCTAAAAACTAATAAAAACATGCATCATTTTACTTCCACAATTATGTTCTGCTTTGTGTTGGTTTGTCACATTGAGGTGTGTGGATGTGACAAGAGCTGTTCAAAGCTGTTTAATACAAAATTAATACAAAATTACATGGATAAAAGAGTCATCCTATTAGCTTTGAGGATATTGGATTGAGTTTTTGTTACATAACAACCAACAATGACTCTTTACATAAAATCAAATATGTTGATGAGACACTAAAAAAATCCCTAATGATCCATCATATAGTGTATTGAGTCATTTGTTGCATCAGAACAACCATTTTATTTGATTAGTCAACCAAAGGACTTGACACTATTATCAAATCTGATAGGAAGGAAGTAATCAATGCAATTATGATTAACCTTTTTTTTCTTCTTGTTGTTGCTTTGCCATCCCTGTGGCAAAGTGCTGTCAAAGTCCCAAAGGATGATACCATTTTGAATGCAGAAAACTGTGAAAAAGGTTTAAATCACACCTAATTTATTCATGTTTTGATGCCGAGGGAGCCGGTTGATGTATAATCTTGTAAAACGGTCTTAACCAGAAAGAAGATATGTAAAATTTGTTCTGCAAAAGAAAAGTGAACAGACACAGCCCATGAGAAAAAGAGATCCACCATCTGAATTTCATTTTTTTCTTCTCTCTTGTGTCGAAACTTGACAAAAATCCAGCAAATACCTGAAGCATAACTTAAAGGAGATATGACTTTCTGAAGTTTTAACATTTCTTCTTTTGTTCTTCACATGTCCTTTATCTTTAATTGTGCAGCCACTGCCAAATAAGTTATGACCAAGGACGAGCATTGGACATAACATCAGAATAAAAGCTGCCAACAAAAACTTAATTCAGTATTTTTGTGAAAGAATTATGCGTGAAATAGACCTAATTACTTTCCAAATCAAATGTGGAGTGCAATCATGTTGATATATCTGTTAGAAACCACAAAAACATAACCAAAATACTTATTTTTAATAGAATACAGCAACATTTTATGGAAAAAAAATACTCAAATCTTCCAGAAAACTCAGTGCTAAAGATGATTTTCCATATCCTTTTCTTGATATTAACCAAGCTGGAGAGTGCAGCATTCGGTAGCCCTTTATGTATTGGTGTGCTAAATCTTCCAAACAGCTTCGGCATGTCATTTATGGTTATTGATAGATCAGACCCTAATGAATTGGCTCGTCTCTGATGATCTGTTTGTGTGCACATGTTCAGAGTCCAGCACTTGCTGATGTGTGCGCACTCTGCTGCACAACCTCCCAGCCTTGCAAGCACATCTTTAATCATTATCCAGAGCCATCTTTGTAATTTGTAATCACTGGATAGTGGCTGAGGCTGTGAAGTGTGATCTCCCAGACTCCAAGCTGCCATATTTAATCCAATCCCAGATGCATTATTGCAGACAGGGACACGATCACACAAGCTTGCATGTACAGTGATGGCTGCTAAGTGGATTAATGTCTCCGAAGCTGCAGTAGGATGTCAGAAGTGTCTCTGTTTGAGGTAACTCACTGGACATGACTTGACACGGTGCCAACAGGTTGCATTGAAATATTCGTCTTATTCACTGAAAAGAGGACAGGTACAGTACTTACAGTGTTTTTGTTAGCTGGGCAACTGAAGCACAAGTTATCATTTTAAGGTATTTATTAATTTGTTTGTAAATGTTTGTGAAGAAAAAAAAATCCAAAAATTGTAATATTTTGAAATTCTTTATACATCCCACAAAATGGTTATACCCTTTCACTTAAATTATAGTGAATTGCACTTAAATAAGAGCCAATACGCCATTTATATCACAATTAAATTACTAGGTTACCCTCAGTTGTTATGAAAGTGCTGAATCAAAAATGACTTAAAAGAAATTTGACTGTCCATCATACCCACGTCTAATGCCTTAAAATTGTAGTGACTTCATAATTTCTGACATCGGTACATTCGTACATGTATATCTTGTTTCAAAAGGTTGATAATCTCAAAACTCAGCCCAGTACTTGAGTCTGTTTATTGCTTTGTTTTGGGTCATCTTTATGCCGTTGAGTCAAGCGCTACTTGGCTTTCATTTTTCACAAATGTCCTCACATTTTCATTTACACAGACGTAGAGGCTTCTTACAGCCAGCTTTGAAGGTAAACTGACGCATACTGCCCGCCCTGGGCATGTTGGCAGTTGTTTTTAATGCCCTCCATTTTTTCAAATTGTTTTGAGACCTATTTAAGTCCCTTATCTAATAATAGACAATTAAACTGCTACAATTTTCTTTCTTATGGCTTCAGACAGCTCTACTGCTGTCACAATGGTGTTCGTTTTCGCTTCAACAGTCAGGATTACGCTGACTGTCGAAGCAAAATATTTAAGTATAAGAATAAGTGGCTTTCAAAATACTTAGTAAAGGTCCTCTAATGACATTCACCTAATATAACACCTGTGTGGGATTTAACCATTATAAGTGTGAATAAATGTGGAGGTGTTCCTCTTATCAATTATATTTTTCATCCTGTTTTATGAAAAATGTAAGGCTATCCGAGTGTTTTCTGATTTTTTTTTTTTTCAAAAACCCTTAATTTACCAACACTATCTGACCTACGAATGCAAGGTAGATGCAAATTGGCCAAAGATCTTTGTCAACATCAGTGAAAATGTTTAACGATTATTTCTGGGTGAAACCATTGATCCGAAGGTGAGGCAGACTGGGGGAGGTGGCTTGACTTTGAGCTTCATTTCAGAAGCTAAATCACAGGCGAATGGACGGCAGACAGTACTGCCAAGACTGTGAGGCTGCATGTTGCCCTTGTCACTGTGTTGTGACTTTACTCCTGATTGGAGATAACAATCTGGCCAAAGGGAGATGCAGTTGCTCCTGGAATTACCCAGCAGGTGTCAATGAAGCGAAGAATCAGATAGGAGGAACCAAGACAGACAGGGTTGGCACACTTTTAGCTTGGCAGAATATTTTTTTTCATCTTGTTCATATTAAAATTGCTCGCATGCTTTTGTTCTGTGCAACTTGTGTCAGTGTCTGCAGCATTTCTGTCGCCGTTAGCTGCTCCTGCATTTCTGTGTTGTATATTGCTGGCTGTTTGCAATCACCAGAGTCCACTAACAATCAATCTCTCTGTTTCCCTCCCTGCCCTAACCCTATATCCATTTCTTTTCCACCTTCACCACCATTTTCCCAATTCCTTCAATCACCCTCTTGCTCACCACTCCCAGCTAACATCCTGACTGTGGTTATCCTGTCCCAGCTGGTGCTGCGTCGTCAGAAGTCCTCCTACAACTATCTCCTGGCTCTGGCTGCTGCTGACATCCTTGTTCTGCTCCTCATTGTGTTTGTTGACTTCATCCTGGAGGATTTCATCTTGGCTTCCTTCCTCCCTCCATCCATAAACAACGCAGTGCAGGTTCTGGAGTTCTCTTCAATCCACACCTCCATCTGGATAACCGTGCCTCTCACCATCGACCGCTACATCGCTGTTTGCCACCCACTTCGCTACCACACGGTGTCCTACCCCGCTCGAACACGCAAGGTGATATTTGCGGTGTACGTCGGCTGTTTGCTATCTGCCGCACCCTACTACTGGTGGCCTGAGTTCTGGCACAGTCTACCCGGGGTGGGCAAAAGCGATGAAGGAGGAGGAGGTGGAGGAGAAAGCAGCAGCAGAAGAACAGTGGCCGAGCACGTCCTAGTTTGGGCTCACTGCGCCACCGTCTACCTCCTTCCCTGCACCGTCTTCTTCTCCCTCAACACCGGCATCGTGCGGAAGTTGCGAAAGCGCCGCAACTGCTTCAGATTACGTGGCTATTCCACCGGCAAGACCACCGCCATTCTCCTCGCCATCACCTCTGTTTTTGCAGTTCTGTGGGCTCCGCGCACCGTCTTGATCCTCTACCACTTCTACTCTCCGCCACCCACCTCACAAAGCGCCGGCCGCCTGCTCCACGTGCTCACCGACGTGGCGAACATGCTTGCGTTGCTCAACACTGGCGTCAACTTCTTCCTCTACTGCTTCATCAGTAAGCGTTTCCGGGCCATGGCGACCAACATGCTCCGAGCCCTCATCCACTGCCGGAAGCAGCCGAAGCCATTTTACGCCAGTCACAACTTCTCCATCACAAGCAGCCCTTGGATTTCGCCGGCCAACTCTCACTGCATCAAGATGTTGGTGTACCAGTACGACAAAAATGGAAAGCCCATCTGCATCTCCTCTTGAGTCCACACCTACCAGCAGTGGTCCCTTGAATCTTTCAGGCAAACTGTGGCCACATGGGACTCATTGAGGCCACACAAGTTTATCCTGTTAGCGATAATAAAATAGATGGCTCAACAGGTGCAATGCACACATCAGATGCATGGTGCAAAATTTCAAAGCCTCTTGTGATCAACAAAGTTATCATAAAGCAGCAAACAGCATCAGTCAGATGCTGTTTGGTCCCTTCGTGCAAAAAACACATCTGCTGAGGATTAAACTTTAGGACAGATGAAAGCATATCACCACCATCGACCCGTGAAAATGAGCCGCCATTTGCAAAACATAAAATAACAAAACAAGATGACGATGAGTCCTTGGTGAATCATCAAATATGTTTTGGTCATGGATGGTCCTTCGTGTTCATGGCAGAAAATGAGGAAGAGCTTTTAACAGATGAGTCTTTTATCTGTTGGGGAAATTGTTGCCGGTCTGACCCCTGCACATCTCACCTGTGGGGGTGATTCACTCAGGCACAACGCAGACAGACTGCCCACTGCCCACGGTCGTGACTGTCTCTGTCCAGAAATGTAAAACAGCTCTGTCATTTCCATTTTAATATGCAGAGGAGTCTCAAATGCATTTTAAACAGGGCTCTTACGAAATGAACAACACGTTCTGACTCTTCTCCTGACTGTGCTGTGCTCATAGTTCGCCTACACGTCAACGCTCACGTCAGAACTCAACCCTGACCATCACTGGACGAAGGAGTTTTCATTCCTCTGTTTGTTGGTGAAATATTTACTCATGGTAGAGATGACTGTTACTGTAGCTTTGCAAAAACACAAGAAAAGAAATGTGACTTGGTGTCAGTGTAGCACTGAGGTATTTTTAAACTAGTTATCACCTTTTCCATTATTAGAATGAGGAAATTTCTGCAACCAGGAGATAGTCCTCTATTAACTATTAATGGTCCTTGATGACTTACTGTTAGCCATCATCCAGATGCATTTAATGAAAGCAAATTAAGATGTCTTTAACCCTTTATCTTTCCAGGAGACCAAGACAGAGAGAGGTAGAGAGGACTAGATATTCTGCTCTCCCTTCCTGTTGGTTTGTTTTCCCCCATCTAAAGCTTTCTGTCCCATTATGCCACGCTGAATCCGGTCTCAGGGCCAAAGTGACGCATTTGAGGTCTCGTCATTCTGCTACTTGCTCTACACATTTTACAGCAAACCATAACCACATTAACTGCATGCCATTGAAAGAACACATTTAAATAAAGACATTCCCATCTCTTTTTTTTTTTTTTTTTTTTTTTGCTGTATGGCCCAAAGACAGCAGACTGAGATCAGTGCACGTTCATCCTTTAACCCTCCATTGCACATTATTAGGGATCATCTATCTAATGAAGCTCTGCTGAAAGGCAGAGTTCTACTAAAACATGTCTAAAGGGATCAGACACATTAAGCTTTTTCTGAGCCTGTAGCTGATCTGAGCATATTTAGGAGACAAATAAACTCCTGTTTAGCGCTTCGATGTCTGAGACACTTCAAGAAGCGTTACTTCGTTTTTGTTTGTACTCTTTAAACAAGACCTTCTAAAGGGTTCCTACATATTTCTCCAGTCATAAGTATAGATACAAGAGTTATCTAAAAATGGAAGATAGAGCAACGGATGGATGGATAGATGGATGGATGGATGGATGGATGGATGGATGGATGGACGGACGGACGGATGGATGGAATTTGTAGGCCACTGAATCGAGATTGAAGTCTTAAAATTGAAACAAATGTTCAGACTATTTTCTTTTTTTTCCTTTTTTTTTAATGAAAATCAAATTCCCTACATTTCTGCAGATATTTGAAAGCTAGAATCCTGTCTGTAGGAGAGATGGGATGGAGTGGAAAAAAGTAATCTTTTACCAGGTCAGCTTCACTGCCGGAGTAAATGATTGTGGCAAATGATTAATTTTGACTTTCAAATCGAGTAACATAACGATGAATAAAATATGACCGTTTGCATAGTAACTACCGTAGTATGAAGATTTTTAACAGTTGGAAATGCTTTGTTTGATCAACAGTATATACACTAGCAAAAACTAAATAACATAATTTTTTATGTATTTATTTATTTATGAAAAACTTTACACCCTTATCTTGATCCCTGCTGTATAGACTTTGAAAAAAATACCAGTGTTACTTTACATTTTATTCAAAATAGCATGTAAAAATAATGAATACACTTTTTAGTAAACAATAGAAAAATTTACTGAATACAATTACATAATTAATCTGTCTTTAGAATTGTGCTCCAATGCCTCCTTCCCATCCAAAATGGTAATGTCACTACTGGACAGTAATTCTTTGAATTTAAAAGATTACTTTAGACCTAAATCAGTCACAGTTACTTTTTTTTTTTTTTTTTACTATTATCTTGCATTTGTTTCAATTCAAGTACCATAATGATTGCCAGTAGAGGTTGGACTGCACTATGTTTACAAAAGATTTAAGAGAAACATATGATGATACCTTCGTCTGTGATTGAAAATCTGATTTTCTGAGTTAAAAATCAGCTGTGTTGGTTAAATTACAACTTCTCTTTGTCACAAGCCCAAAACTCAACATGCAGTATGGCTCCTCCGTGTACAAAATAATAAGAAAGCTGCTGGATTTAAGATTTTTTTTTACCGTCCTACTTGACGGTGTACATAGTATTATAGCATAACCTGTGGGAACAATCAGATCTCAGGTTTGGATTTAGTTTCAATACATCTGTGTCCAAAATACTGACTTAACTATGTTGGCTCAGCTGCCTGAGAAAATGTTAACATCCAAAAGATGTACTAAATTATATTTTACAATGTTGCAAGGTAAGCGCTAAGTTTATGTATGAAATAGGAGAAATGTAAGTCTTCTCTGTAAGTCTTCTCACACAATTAATGTAACCAAACTGAAGTGCTACAAACAAAATTATCAGCAATCAAAACAGATAGCAATCACGCCGACATTAGCTTAGCAGCCTAATGGTGCTGCACAAAAACAGAAGGAGAGATTCGTTCCAAACAAATGATAAAGCTATGCTCCTGATGCATCGTCAGGACAGTATCATAGCTTAAACTTTTAATATTGGAGAAAAAAAAAAAAAAAAAAAAGAAAAAAAAAAAAAAAATATATATATATATATATATATATATATATATATATATATATATATATATAAACCTGGAGAAACAGCAGTTAGGACAAATATTGGTTACTGTACAGAAAAAATCTACTAGAGTCCTGAGAATCAATGGTGAGTAATTGAAGTTTGCACAATCACAGGGCTGATGTCGACCATATAATACCAATGAAGTTTTGGTATTATCTGCACTTTATAGTTAGTTAATTGTCAAGCTTAAAGAAAGCATTAAGTTAATCTCATTAACACACACTTGAACGGGACTAACAGTATTAGCAAATGTCTAATCTTAAACGTCTGAGGTCGTCAAATGTTCCTGACAGGAACGTTCTTAATAACCTCTATTAGTGAAATGCAGAGAAATACATTCTTATTGAAATGTTTATAATTAAACTGATCCGAGAATTAGGATTTGTAAGGCTTTACTACAGTATTTAAGCATATTCCTTTTAATGAGAATATAGTCTCTATACATCAAAATAAAAAATAAGGACATTTTCACATATTAAATTTAAAAAAGGAGAAACAAGAATTTGTATATCAATCTAACATAAAATACAACATCTTAAATGATTAATATATATATAGACTGAAGTAATTAGTCAAGAGGTCCATGATAATAGGTATAGATGTATATATATATAGAACAGGTTGCCAACATTGTGTCTAAAGATATTTTTGCATTGAAACTGATTTGAAAATCCTTCCTTAGCAGTTTTACTGCAAAGGCTATTAAAAAATGAAAGTTGTTATTACAGAGGAAATATTTATATTCACCTTTAGATTGAAATGAGACGTAGTTAGCAACTATTACCTTGCAGGAACAGATTTTCTTATTTACCTAATTTTGAAAAACCTCCAATATCCCGCTTTCTGCTGCTCACAAGCCTAAAACGGGCTTGTCTTCTGCAAATTTCCCACTTTTTTGTGCTTCACTAATTGATTTTCTCCACAACTGCGAACTGAATGAATGATTGGCGATTGCCATCTGTTTCTCACCTCCTCCATCTCATTCCTCTTTTTCCTGCACGTTACGCCTTAAAGCCCTCGCTCAAAGTTAATTTCTCAAGTGTCCTCTTTTACTCCTTCACTGATTACCTCGGAGTCTTTCATGCTATGGGCGCACTAATGATTTTACTCCATGTTTTGTCATCAGAAAATTGATGCCCGTTATTGAAGACCATGAGGGGAAGCCAGTGGATGTTGTGCATTATTTAATGGAGATGAATGACCAGCGGGTCAATAACCAATAATCACTCAGTGAGCTCCTTAACTACCCCCCACTCTTCCCCGGCACTGAATGTAATGGAGCTAAAATTTGTGCTTTATTTTAATCAATACTGCTAAATGAGCAGGTTGCGGTCATTAGGAAGGTAAAATTGCGGAAACATTGTTTCTGCCTCGGCCCTGAGGAGCTGGTGCCAGATCGGCGTTGCGCTGACATTCATTTCCGCGTCCAGCTTTTCTCTCATGTTAATGTGACATTTGTGAGGGACTCGCACCTTAATGCCATGCTGGAGGCAGACATGCTGGGAAACCAAAACAGTGGTTAAGTGTAACATCCAGCAGTCATCTCCACTCTGCAAGGTGAGGTCTCTCATAGAGGATGGGAACAAGTGTGGGAGGGGAGGTCATTGCCAAGAAATATTTCCCAGTATGAGGGGGAAAAAACAGGGGCTTTATATTTTCTGGAGCCTGATATTAAGAAGATAACCAAGCATAGATCAATGAGAGGGGTAAATTGTATTTTCTCTCCTACACATCCTCAGTTTCCTCTCTTTCTCTCTCTCCTAGCTCAGCTCCTCAGAGTGAGTGACTGTGTGCGTGGGTGAACAAGTGTACGCACAAATAAAGCTTGTCTTAGACTGAAGCTTTAAATCAGTTTGTGCCATAGAACTAGTAACATATAAAACCTATGACGTATTTAATATAAGACGAAGATGAATACACACAGCACACTGTCATTGTTATATATACCTGAATGTGCAAATGAAGCTTCTTGCATTTCAGTTCAGTGTTTTATGGGATTGTGATTTTCTACAGAAGTACTTTCTTTTTATTTCTCTCCATGGCAGTATTTAAAACTGTTTTATGTGACTGTACAGGCTTGCATAATTAAACATTTTTTTTCAGCCTCATGAATGTATCAAAATGTATTACTGTGCTGTATAGAGTATGAAGTGAATTATTGCCTCAAATTTTTTGAATAAAGGAATAAATACAAATTTGTCTAAAGGTTGAGCTGTTGGTGAAATGTGTCTTTGTGTCTCAGTTCAATAAGCTATTCTACAATTAGCATAGAAGATGTTTTTTTTTTTTTAATCACACGCAGTCATAAAGTAGGCAGACAATTATGGCTAATAGTGTTTTTTTTTTATTAGTTTTGATTCATGTCGCTTGCAGCTGAAGCCAGATATTTACATTTACTGTTTGAAAAAGACACACAATCCATTTATTTCTCACGTCAAGACATTAAATCAGTTTAAACTCTTACTGCTTTTAGTCAGTTTGCCAAATCCAATAATAATCAGAGAACTGCCTCTTGTCCATTTGAATACTTGGGTCCAAGATAAACTTCACGGCTGCCCTCTTGAATGCTTTCGTTGTCCCCTGCACCGTTTTTATTATTAAAAGTTTGAAAAGAGCTGGCAGATTTAGACATAAACTTTATTTTTTCTTTAACTATATGGTAGGAACTTGCCGTCCTTTTGAAACAAAAACCCAAATACTCACGTAATAAGTCCATTACTTCTCCAATTTACATTCAGTTTCAGGAAAGGTAACTATGATGATTAGAAACAAGAGCAGGTGTTTTCGTCAGTGATAAATGTAATTATTTGGACAGTGTTGACTCAGCCGAGCGCAAAAGGAGAAAATCGTCTTCATCAGATGACGCACACACAAACCGCACTGTGCTCGGCAAAAATCATATTAGATTTAAATTGAAGCAGCAACACTTTTTTTTTTCCACCTTTCAAACAACATCCACAGGCACAGAGTCAGCCTCTCTTATTACCATATTCACAGCCAGCCAGTTGTTAATCACAGATCTCAGGATAAACCAATTAACACCTCTTGCAAGGGAAGAAATTCTGCTATTTTCGAACATTATGCACAAAACGCCAGCAGTAAAATAAAAGAACATTTGTCTGTTTCAGAGAGACAACCTTTCACAACCCCCTTTTTTTTTCAATAAACCCACATTATTGTAGATTATATGAGCTGAGGTCACTGTGCTTTTCATCTCAAGGTAATATAAAATGGGTTCATCTGATAAATGTCCTGTCGACTCCAAACCAGGAGAGGCTCTTGCTTCTCTGTAAGGAGAAAAACAAGGAGAAAAGAGAGAATGAGAGGGGGAGGTGGAAAAAAATCGAGGAAAGATATGTGGCTTCATGTGTGTGTCTGCGCTTCATGTCTGGCGTGGAGATGCAGTAATAAAGATTGATGGGGCTGCCTGATCGCACTGTGATGGGGTTTGCTGCTGATTGCATGTACGAGAGTGCACGTGCGTGAGCGCACGAGCAAATGTTTCTTAATTCATCAATTCCTGTACACCTCAGGCTCATGGAAAGACCAGTGGACCAGTTTGCTGTTTGTTTGTTATTATCCAAATCAAAGGCTGTAAATATTTCAGTGAAGTAATAATTATATGGATATATTTAAGCTGAGCACGAGCCTAAGATGCAGATCCTCCATGCATTGTCCTCATCCGCTTATTCCACATCAGAATCATTCTTATTAAGCTGGGTAACCTAAAATACATTACTTTAGATGACATTGAGTGTCTACACATGCACAGAGAGAACATGCAAACTCCTGACAACATGCATTTTTCCAGCCATTTTCTCCGTGCACAGAGTTTGCATCTGTTCCCATGTACTCCAGCAGCCCAACCCAAGGTGTGTGTGAGCGTGTGTGTTCTTAGTTGTTGTTCTGGTGCACTGATGTTTTACCCTGGGATAAAAATGCTCTGTCCTGTCCAGAAGGTAGCACACATCTCACACCTTGACCCATTGGTGCAACACGGCTCAATGGAAAGTAAAATTGCACTTTACTTCCACACAGAAATACTGTTTTCTCAGAAATACAAAATTTTTCTAAAACTGTGTCAGCTGTGTGATTGATTTCTGTTGCTTTTTTATGCTAGAAACTGAAAAAGTAAACTTAATTTCTAATATTCTGGCAAGTTTTTGTGAAACTTTTAAATTAATAGAAGTGAAAGGGGGAAAAGATATGCAATCACAAGGAAAAAATCTGTCTCCACATTCAGAGTTTTGTTTACTATCTGTTTCGTGATTGTGTTCTTCAGGCTGAGCTTTGATTGAATTCTTGTCAGCCATCTGGTTGTTAATATTTTTTTCCCAAAACGAGTCCTTGAAAGAAACAAAAACCATCTGCACTTGTGGAGAAAAGACTTTTGGTTTTCAGTTCCATCAGAGACATAAATGCTCCTCTTGCACATGCTGGCTTTTAAAATAATAATTAAAAAAAGTCTTTAAAAGTCCCCAAAAATGTATAACTTAAGCAGTTTGAGATGGAAAAAATGAGAGTGAAATTTTAATGAGACAACCACTCTGATTTAAGGCCCAGAATAAGCTTTCCACCTAATGCCTAATGCTGACGTCCTCAGAGGTTCTGACAGAAATGATAAAGTGGATAATGGCAAATTCAGACGAAATGATGCCACTGATAAAACAGAGGACTGAGCAAATGTCACAGCTGCTACGTTCTACTCAGAAATGGACTTAATGGAAGTTTTACAGTGAACTTTTACCACCAGGAACAGATGGTGAGGCCTAACAGGGGAGATTTCTGTCATGATTTAGTGATTCAATTAAAGCGTTGATGAACATTATTCACATGCTGAGCAAAGTCATTTGCTTTTTGCAGTTTTTACTACAGGATGGCACTCAGAGGAGGAGGTTGGCAGGTTTGTATAAAGTGAACAAACACATCCACTTAACCTCAATAATGCCTCACCTCAAAAAGAAAAAAAAAGCTTTGATCCACAATCAGCTAATGGAGTATCAAGGACAGTCATAAAAACAAATGTTAGAACATTCAGTTTTAAATACAGCAAAACTGTTTCTGTTTGGATTTCATCTTGAGCAGCTTATGAGCATCTGTGGATGTTTTCTTTTTATATTATTTTCTTCTCAGAGGCTGTCTTTATTGCGGCGATGTCGAAGCACTGTATTACATTTTGTCTGTGATGTACAGTAGGTGTCCGTGCCTGCGATTGCTCCAGGCTCACTCTCTGAAATACTCAAGTAATCTTCCTTATTGAGCAATAACCGTAAGATTTTTTTTGTGTGTGTGCGTGCAGGCCTTGAGTTTGATATAAAAAAGAATGACGACTATAAATCAAATAAGATGCAAAAAAAAAAAACGGAGCGGTTCCAACCTGCAATAACGTGACTCACGCTTCCTTTCCTACTGAAAGTTGCCGAAATATTGAAACAGATTTCTGAGATAGTTCCTTGCACATCATCCACATCAGTAATCTGCAAAATTACAGTCACTGCATGTCACACCTGAGCCCTCCCTCTGACTGTGTCTGCCGCAGGTGGGAAATTACGCTGTGAGGGCGACAAAATGACAATCTGGGGTAATGTTTCTCTTCAGAGAGGTTCATTCTGCTTTCAGCGAGGAAGTGACTCAGGCAAAACATGCTGTATCGTTCCAGGCAGCTTCGTGAACAATTCACTGGGGAAAGAAATAAAGCAAGTGATTATCTCAGAGAACAGGAAGGAGTCGTGTTATTCTCAATTGAAGGGCCCTTACAGACAAAACCAAACTGTTAGAGATTGTTTTAATGTTCCCATTATTGGTTCCACGATGTCCTCAAGATACCTTAGCTTGTAGTAGCCTAAGCCACTCTAACTATAAGCTTTATCAAAAGGTAAAGTTTTATGGCTAGTCTTAAAGGTAGAGGTGTCTGCCTCATCGACTAAAACTGGAAGCTGGTTCCACAGGAAAGGAGACTGAAGACTGAAAGATCTTCCCCCCCATTCTTCTGGAAGCTTTAGAAATCACCAGTAAACCTGTAGTCTGAGAACAAAGTGCTCTGTTGGGAATAGGTTGAACCGTCAGATCCCTGATGTTTGATCTGAGATAGACAGACACTAGTTACTTTTACTCAGATTATTCTTTTAAATACTCCCAGGCCAAAACTTATCCCTCAACGTCAACCTCTTTCAGAGAAATCATTGTATATCTCTCGGAAAACCAATTTAATCCCACTGGCAGCAACTGTTGCGAAACATTTTTGTTTTACTTCAGGAAGCTCTAAAGGTGATGTTTTGGCTTTTGGCAGCTGATTTAAATTTAGAAATAAAATAACAGGTTGTCTACTCTAAGCAGTATTAATTTAATTTAGCTAGTGAATGGTAACATGACCAGACCTCTTTACTTATTGCATGCACTGCTGGAGGTAAATCTGTTGCAAACTTGTCAGTAAAATACATTAACAAACATAATTAAACTATTTTTGTACATATGGTCTATACAGGGTCTTCTGCTGACGTATAATAAGAATTGTATCCCTGCATGCAAGTAAAAGTAAGCATGGCAACAATTGTTGCCGTTAGCATGCTACACAGAAATCGCTACTCCAGCTGTCAAAGATTTGGCTGTTTCTTCTGTTTATCTAGTGTTTTTCCATGTAACTTAAACAAAAGTTTCACATAGCTTAAAAATGTTTGAGATCTTCCAGAGCTGATAGAAAGACAGAATAATGTGTTGTACATCATTGTCATTCCCAAAGTTGAAAGAGATGTTTTCATTGTCATGTCCAAAATAAAATGTAATAATTCACAAATACTGTGTTTTGGAGATCTATGGATTGAAATTCATGCACTTATTTTGCAGGGGGACATTTTCAGATTCAACTTGGTGGTCTTGGTGGTCTACCAGTTCTAGCATAATGTTCATCTATCCATGTAATCATCTGCAGCCGTGGTCGCTGAATCCCACCTCACCTGACTCCTCTACTGAGGCCAATTTGAAACTGGAGACACCACCAGGGGTCAAAGCCAGATAAAGCATCGCCCCTGGCATCATTCAGGGAACTCAAAGCCCTCCAATGTGTTTAGCGACATGTCAAGCCACTGTAGATTATAATCCAGCTATTAATAAATAAAACCTGCAGAATTGGGTGTGTTTGTTTCGTTAAACTACCCTCGCTGGAGGATTTTCCTGTTACTTATGTTTTGTGTCTACAAACAAACTTGGTGCATCTCTCTCATTAATAGTCAAGTTTCATATGACTCTGTTTTTACCGCTGTGAAGAATCGTGAATCCATGCTAATCCTCCTTTTCATGCAACGCAGATCCCCGCTGCAGCTGCCCTGCTTTTGACCGTGAAAGCCGGCCTGTTTAATGTATTACGAGCAACACAGTTCCCTCTCCTTTCATCCGGCCAAACCACATCACCTTGATGTTGGAGTGGCGCTTCATCCGAGCTGGTCTGAGCATCAAACACACTGCAAGTCTAAGCAGAAACAAAGGATCACCTGTGAAGATGACACACATGATGATAAGCGTTTGCACCTGAACAGCCTGTTTGCATCATGAAGGATTTGTTTAAACACTGGAAATCGATGGAGCTCTGCAGCTTGGTGGGTTGATTTATTTGTCATATAGCACTGTTGAAACCAGACAGATGGATATGCAGCATAAAAAGAAACTCCATCTTTTTTTTTAATTGTTCTGGCATTAAATCAGATTAAGAATTAATGTCCAGCTAAGAACATTGAAATTATTTTTATTTGCAGAATGCTGGGGACATGGTCTTTTTAGATGTTTTTTATTAATGTGTTTAATTACAATTACCATGCCTTAAAACACTTTTGAAAAGTCTAGGCGATAATGTTTCTGATTCTGGTCATTAAGTTTCGAGATTTTATATTTGAAGACAACCACTTGGATATATCCTAAACCCTCCCACACATTGTTTTCTTGTTTGACATCATAGACAAAGCAAAACAAATCAGCCAAGTTTCCAGGAGAAAAATGATGAACCTTCAGAAGTCTTATCCATTATTGATTGAACTTTTCAGATACCTGGAAGTTCAATTGTTTGACCAATTCTGTGTAATATAACCAACATGTCCAACCGTCATATCATTCAGAAAGGAAATAGGCTGTGTGTCCCAGTTAAGAGCATATTTTTATATTTCACAACAAAATATGGGCATCAGAAGAAACAAAAGAACCTGCTGAAGATGCTGTACTAATATGTGCTGAAATACCACTCAGCAATAAAGATGCCATTGATCCTTAAAACGATATAAAAAGCCAGAATACAGTTTACATTTTCATGAGAAAAAAGACTTAATTTGCCTATAATGACCGCCGTCATGACATTTGCGGGGATAAAGGGAAGAGCTTGTAAACCTGATAACCTCATCCCAACTGTGAAGTAAAGAGGTGGGAGTGCCATGTTTTTGGTGTCAAGGGGAAAGATTATTGTGTGGAAATACTGAGGCAACTTTGCAAGATTTTAATCTGAGACAGTGGAAAACATGTCTACTTACAGTGTATGTAAATATATGTATTTTACTCTACAAACTACAACAAAATAATCTTTTTCGAATCCACACAAAAGACACAGGTCTGCTGTAACCCTTCTGCCTGTCGGTTCAAAACAATCAAGTCAAGGTTTATTGAGTGAGTCCGGCGGTCTAACAGTAAAGCTGTGATTCATGGCCACAGAAGCATCCAGGCCTTCCTGAGGGAGTTATGAAGTGACGGGAACTACTGGATGTTGGCACACCATCCATTCCCCTCCTCTTTACTGTGATCCATCATTGTTCTCTTTATTGTAAAACACAAAAGGCCCAGCGAACAGGGGCCGCATCACCCCTGCACACCCGCTTTTCACCTTTAATTCCTCCCTCTTTACGTTTTAAAGTTTGGCTTCTCATCCTGCAGCGACTTTCAAACATCTCCCCCCTTTAATCATAATTCAAGCGGTAAATCACAATGCGAGAACACACGGCCGCGACAGCCATTCATCAAACTCCGAGACGCTCAGAGACAAACTGCAAATGTGATGAAGCTTGGAAACAACACCAGGCAACAAGATTTTGCTGATCGGCTTCAGCCTCTTTTATTTTTTATTTTTTAAACCCGATGACCAGGCTTTTTGAGCTTCTCCCCCCCTCATGCTTTGTAATTCAATCAGATCTCGTTGAATTTGTAACCGATGAAAGTGTTTTTGGTCGGGACGCGCCGGCAGTGTTGACTCGTTGTAATTTAATGTCGTGAAAAACTCTGATTAAATATTGCAAATTTAATTACAAAGCTTGATGAACAGGACGGCTGAGCAAAAGAGACTCGCAGATTGCTGGTGGAAGCAAACAGGCGACCTAAAGCATACATGCAGAAGGATGATAATTGGAAAGGAGTTCATAAAGAGATTGATGCCACTTGGATGTCAGTGTATAATTTCCACGGGGAATAAAATCCTATTTCCTGATCATCTTGCTGTCATTGTTGCTGGGGTGATTTTCTCACTGTAAGAATTACCTGCTGGCTCAACACAGCGTCTAACAAGTGTTTCTCTGACTGTATCAGATGAGCATGCTTGGAAAAGAAATGGCAAAGCACACCTTAAGAGCTCTTGCAGATGGAAATTGCTCATGAAATATACATGAAGATCAAATTGATAACACAAAAATGGATTTAGGGTGATGCTGAGCTTTAGAGTAGATTTTATTATACTCCACAGTTCCTCTCCTTGCCTCTTAAATCACAAAACTGGGTATTCATTATTTAAAGCAGTAAATGAAGTTCCTCATCTGCAGCAAAATGCAGGAAAGTACTCGCACCCCTTCATTCAGCTTTTATGGGACAGGTCAACACAAAGAACATGACTGTGAGTTTAACAAAAAATGATCGATTATTTTGAAAGTTTTTTAACACTCAAGCGCCATCTCAAAATTGTGACATGCATTTGAACTCATCCACACGAGTCAATATTTTATTGAACCACATTTCACTGCAATTACAGAGGTTTATGTTCCTGTGAGAACATAAACCTCCATGCAGTCTCAAGGCTTTTGCAGCCTCCAGCATATTTTCTTCTAGGATTGCCCTCTATTTAACTCTATTCATCTTCCCATTCGCTGCGGCCAGCTTCTATATTTTATGTATCTCCATCTCCTAACACATTTATCTACTTGCGTCCTTACATGACTTGTCGCAAAAAGACTTCTAATGGCTTTTATCTTGCCAGTCCTCCAAAAAGGAGGAGTAGAAATGGAGTCCACAACTAATAATCCCCTCAGTAAATTCTCCCACCTGAGACATGGACCAGTGCAGATCCTCCAGAGCCTCTCTGATTAATGCTCTCCTTTTTTTACAGAAAAATAACAATAAAAAAATCTTTAACATCAAAGTGAAACCTGAATTCTCCGAAATAATGAATATTAGAGATTTAAAAAAAGTAACATAAAATAATTGATCACACAAATATTCACCCCTTTTAAAGAGCCAGTTGACGTCAAAATGTCTCACAATGAGTTGAGGGGTATTTTTATATATTTATTTTTTGTATAGGCACTGTGAGTGACTTCCAAGGGCATTTTTCCTGCACAAGACTTTATTTTAGGATAACAAAGTAAAGGGAGGGGAACCAATTTTCTCTCAATCTTTAGATTTTTAGAAAATTGTGAAAATCTAACTTCATTTGATGTCACACAAAATCACTCAAAAAAAACAACATGAAAATATATCTGTGTAGTGATACAAGATGATATAAAGTTCAAGTAACACGAATGCTTTTGAAAAGTAATTTATTCAGTCACTCCGGTGTTGATTATATCTTTGACCTCATCCTAAAGTGCCCTTTATCACTCTGCAGGGAGTTTCGTTTGAGCCATTTACTCTCCCCAGTCAGAATACTTGTACCAAAATCATCCCCTATCATCTAACAAAATCACCGCCACTACTGTCAATAAAAGCCATCCTGTTTGACACTGGGATGACTCTGAAGGAGATCTTTTTTTCTTGTGGGGCCAGCTGCCAGCTGAACACCCTTTTGCAACTACAAAGGGACATGAACAAAGTGAGCACTTGCAAAGAGGCAGAGGTAGGAGGTACGAACAGACAGTGAGATGGAGAGGTTTGGGTATCAAGAGTGACGTACAAAGAGGAGAAGAAAAGGCACCAGGTTGCCCTAATTTCTCTCATTAAGCACAGAAAGCTTTGACTGCCGAGTGTCAGCGAGGGACAGACGTCAGTGGGACACGTGTCTGGAAACCTCACATAAGGTTGCACGTGAACTGGTTATGACTGGCTATGGCAGGAGATTTCCAGCTCCTCATTGCCTCTCCTCCAGGCAGTAATTAGGTTTTACAATCACGGGATGCAAATTGGAATTTGCTGACAGCCCATCCATCATGTTTTGGTTACAATCTGTTGAGCAGGGCAACGCAACCTAGCAGATATATCACACACTCAATTTGCTCCCAGACAGTTGAATGCATTTCTTTGTAGGACTCGTTGAATATTTTCAGTTTTCATTAATCCAAACAACAACAGTGTTCGTCGCTTGACGTCAACAAGTGGGACATCTGACAGAATAAATCCGCGTGAGCCTCAGAGATCACCAGATTCCTTTGGAAAAGCACTAATTTTGTTGAAAAACCAACTTTAATATTTGTGGCTTTTCTAAACTAAGTGGATTTCTAATGGTCCTAGACTTTAAATTGGGGGTGGAGAGTTATCTTCAACCTTGAAACATATAATCAGAGCTACAGCGGAATCATTTAGATCCATTTGTCAAAATGGCCTAGTCAAAGTTCAGACCTAAACCCAATTTAGAATCTGTCAGAACTTGAAATTTATATTCTCCTTCCAGTCTGTAGAAGAATAAGCAAAAATGTCTGTATTACTTTCTATACCAAGTATTAGGAAAAATCTTGGATGTCAAACGTTCACGTTTATTCATTAGAAACAATATCACGCAAACATATTGTCTGTATTCTTTTCTGTTTTCATCAACATGTATATTTGCTTAAAACCCCAAAAGATTCACAAGATAATTAAGGATTTAACACTTTTAGTTCACTTAGTTTCTTTTGCTTTGATTCTGCCTCCATGCAACCACTTACTCTATGTGAAAAACAGATTGTAAATAAATATTTTTGAATGTCCTTTGAAGAGCTCTGCCATGTCTCTCTCTATTGAAGTAACAATGGCAATAAAAGAGTCAGTGAAGATTCTCGAAAAGTTGCACTATGTGAAAAGAAAAAGCCATAAAAGTAATACTGTGGAAGTCAAGGCGACAGCAGCAGAAATATTGAAAGTAATAATTGGTAGCTGCATACACATTTGCACAACCCTCTCTTCTGTAGCTCCTGCAGTATTGGTTCACTGAGTTCACAGTGTTTAGCAGTCTGGAGGGATGGATGCCGGCTCGCTCCCATTTCTCTCTCACCAAAACCTCCCCTCCTCTACTCAATACAAAACACTGTGATTAATTAGAAAGGCCGGCAGCTGTAAAGGCTCCAAATAAGTTGTCATTGCAGGACCCTCAGGGTGTTTATTGGTGTGATTCAAAACCAATCACACTGCCCCTTCACTCACTCAGGCCTTACAGGTATGTACCAACACACATTTAATGCTGTAAACTCAAAGGGCTCGGCTTAATTTACGAGTAATTCTTTCCTTTGATGGAAGTAGTAAGGAGTGGTCAAGACGCAGTTCAGTCCCTGGAGATTCTCATCATCCACCGTCTTCGCAGTGAAATGTCTCTGTTACCATATGAAGGCGACTCTACTTTTTATTTTATTTTTTCTGACGGTCGTTTCGGCCTGATGGCTGCAAAGCAAAAATGGAGCCCTGTTTCTCAATTTCCTGTAGAACTGCCTTGATTTCCCTCATGAAAAACCTTCCACAGAAACTACATATTGCCTCACCTATAACCTAAGGCATCTTGCGCTTTATGTGCTCCTGTTCCAAGAAAGATAATGTCACTTGTAATTGATTTATTTTCCTAATTACATTAATGAAAAATGCACAATCTGCCTTCAGTAATACACACACATATAATCCTATAGTCTGTCACTGAGCCCATAAACATGAATTTATGTTTTTTTTTTAGCTCAGTTAGGCAGACAGGGTGCATACCAGCATTGTTTCATGGACAACAATACATTTGGTTCAACAAGTGGTGATCAAGTTGTACATAATTTACAGCGTGCATGGAAAATGCAAAAGACAGAAAATAAAAACTTTCATGTTTTGATGAGACACTTTTAAAATATCCTCATCTTTTGTGTTTTTGTCTTATTGTGATTGCACGGTAAAACAATGTGATAATCACACCGATTACCAGCAAAGAGTACAAGACAGTGAGAAGATTGAACTAAAACAACTCGACTAACACAATGTATTGTTGCAGTTTCCAAAACTAGACACAAGAGGGAGGCATACCATTAGACAATCAGGCAGTAAATTCAGTTAAATATAAATGTCAAGTCAGTTTTTTGTGTACATCATATTTCAGCAACGAGGCACTTCAAAGTGCTTCATGTGATAAAAACAAATAAAAACAACACAAATAAAAAATATTAGAGTGGCAACACGAAGAGAATTAAAAAGTTGTAAACCAGAGGATTGATTTATGTTCCAGCTTTCATTGATCAGATGCAACTTGAAAAAATATTAAGATTTCCCTTACACATATGAAACCATAATTTATTTTATTTAGAATAAAAATATATCCAAACCAACCAAGTAATAGCAGTTGTGCCAAGCATTTGCTATAATTAACCAAGAGTATCTCAGGAAAAATAATGAACCCCAGGAACCTATACATTTTTTAAAAATTCTGTCTTATGTTTGAACTAAAATAATTCATAGGAAAAAAACCACAAAAACAGGGGTCAGAGGTTTATTGATATGTTAAAACTTAAATAAAACGTTTTGGTGTTGGTATTAGATCAATACCAACATATGCAGTAGTGCACACCTCTATTACATGGTCAGAAATTCACACTACTATTTGTATTCACTTTTGAAAAGACACAATATATTCAACCTTTACTTATGTACCATCTGTGATAAACGTAACACACACAGACAACATCTTTGTATCAATTTTTAATGGAATTAAAAGGTTTTATTATGCACAGAGATACACAATTCTTGATCTTTGGAGTCTTTAGACAACGCCCAGTGTCCTGTATGTGGAGGCTGTGGAGTTCTGTGCACTGTTTCAGTCACATTTTCTGTTGCATGAGATGAATTTGATCAGCCAAGAGAAGAAGTTCCGGGTCTTCATTGCTGATGTCTTCCGAGCTTTAACTTCCACAAAATCAGAAGGGTTCCGGTTTATACAGAAAATGCCTTTTCTCTCTGCAGCAGAGCATTTCTTGGGAGTTTTAGTATCAGTGGACCCGGCTTTTTCTGACGAAACATCTTTCTTGTCAGCTCTGTCTTTTCCGCCTTGATCAGCAGAAGAATATGGCTTTACTTTGATAATGGTCCTTTCTTTCCACTCTATATCTTTCAGAGGTTTTCCAGAGGCTTTTGACTCAGACCCCTTCTGCCCACTTCTGTATCCAAAGGCTGGGTCAAATGAAATGCAAGAAGTTGCTTTAAAACTTGAAGCAAAAGAAAAAAACGTACTCCAGGGTTTTGGAGACAAGGTCTTACCTGGGGGTATAAATTTACTCTTGCCTGACGTTTTGACGATAGTTTCAGCTGATTCTTGGTAAGCAAAAATATAAGGCCTTACTTTGATGATGGTCTTCCCCATCTGCTCCTTATCTGGAAAAAGGTTTATCATCTGTACTGGAAATAATTTTTAGTATTTGAGATATATATATATATTCTCAACGGTTTTAGGTAGAGATGCACCGACCCAATAATAATATCTGTATTGGTCCTGATATCGAAAAAACACTTCTAGATTCTGTATCATGACCATGTGCCTCCTAAGTGAAGCAGCTCCCCTGCCCCTCTTCCTTCTCCAAATCAGACAAAATTGGTGTCAAATGTTTGTATTATGTTTGTGCAGCAAAAATTTCCGTTTGTGCCGCTATCATTTTAAAGATATTAAGACATTTTCCCAGAAGTCATAAAAGGTCAACCAGCCCCCCCAACCTTCTTCAAATTGGTGTCAATCAACTCAGGTATGTTTGTGCTGATTTGTGCAGCAAATATTCTTGTTTGTGCTGCTTTGGCTTTGAAGGTATTAATGAAAGTTTAAAGGTCATTTTGATTTCATAAAAGTGGGGGGGTTGGTTGACCTTATGACCTTTAAACTTCCATTAATAACTTCAAAGCCAAAGCAGCACAAACAAAATTTTTCACTGCACTAACCAGCACAAACGTAGTCAACTTGATTGACACCAGTTTTGTCTAATGTGAAGAAGGAGGGGCGGGAGGCTGATCTATTCAGTCTAATTCTACGTGTTGTGCTCTGAGCGACACCATGCTTTATTACTTATTTTACATTATACTTAGAATTTCTAATTGCATTTTCTAAACCATTTGGAAGGTGTGTCGCAGTTTATTTCTACACATTTGCCCAAGGTAGTCAACCTACAGTTTTGTCATTATGAATCTATGTGTATTTACTAAGTATGCTGTACTGGTGCCGAGTTATCAAATAAATTTGTAATTCAGTACATTTGTCTGACTCTAAAAAAATGTTTAGAGTCAATTCTGCACTGATTACTGTATTAGATCAGTATTCAGTACACCTCCAATATCTGTATTGGTATCAGAAGTGAACAATTGGATCGGTGCATCTTCTGTTTTAAGTGCTGACGAGTTAGTGTGAGCTTCACCTGAGGGTTCTTCGTTTCTTCCATCGGCTGCAGTGTCTGTCTGGTCCACACCTTCTTGCTGAGCTTTTAAACAGGATGATACTTTCATTAAGGCCCTTCTTGGCTGTTCTTTATCTGAAAAAAGAGGGTTTGTAAAAGTGGTTGCAATGTTTGATGATGGGATTTTTGTACTAATTATGAGGACAGAATCTCTAGCCTCACCTGGCAGTCTTTCGGCTGCATCTTCCATTGTTCTTCCAGCTTCTTCACTTGACATGACATAATGGTCTACTGCAAACTCGTGAATTTTGCAGTCAGTCACCATTTTCGAAGCTGATGCTTCACTGGAGTTATTTCTCCCACCTGAGAAACTTTGCATAGTTATGAAACGATGACCGAGAGCCTCTCCTGGGGTGATCCGGGCATCTGGATCTACCAACAGTATTTGTTTTAGCAGGCTAATAAATCCAAGGGAATCTTCACGCTCCATTGGGTCTATCGGCCATGGGCGAGTCTTGAGCAGGTCATCGAGGCCGGATATGCGGTTGTAAATGCCGCTTTTAAATTGTGTTCCATACCCTGTTGCATTTGTATATTCAGCTGGCGTATTGAGTCTGAACGTACAGTGAGAAGAGTCAGTGAGTTTAGTGAAGAAGTGTTGCACATCCATGCCATCTTTCAACACATCATCTGGGGGTTGACCATGAATGTGGACGATAGCCCTAATGACCTCATATATGCAGTGTGTAGGATAGAGGTTGTAACCAAGGTACATGTAGGCCAAACTGCAACCCAGAGACCACATGTCGACACTTTCATTCATTTTTAGACCTAAGATGACTTCAGGGGCCCGGTAACCGATGGCTTGAACAGTGCCCACAAACCACAGTTTGGACGCTTTCACAGCCAACCCAAAGTCAATCAACTTCACTTTCAAAGGCTGTGACCTATGGTTGACAAACATGATGTTGTCTGGCTTAATGTCAGCATGAACCAGACCGGCGCTTTTCAAAGCATTCAAAGCTACAAGCAACTGTTGAGCAATTACTCTGATTTCAGGAAGACTGAGCGGTACAAAATCTCTGCTCTTTATAAAGTCAAAGACACTCACATCCAGAATTTCAGAGGCCAAACAGAAGTAGCCTTTATATTTGAAGCTTTCAATGAACCTCAGCAAGTTGTTTTTCTCAGGGTTGAGTTGCAGGATTTTCCTCAGTATTTTTGCCTCTTTTTTTCCTTCTTTGAAGCAGTCTTTGCGCAAAACCTTCACAGCTACAAGTTCTTCATTGTCAAGCTTGGTGCACTTGACCACTTTCCCATAGGAGCCCTCACCCAGGAACCCTTCAGTGTGGTACACTGATAGCTTACCTTGAAGAACCACATATTTCTCAAGTTTGATATTGAGTTTTGTCCCTTCTTCCATGATATTCTTTAAATTCGCTATCTCTAGGTTGAATGGCAAAAGCAAAATGCAAGTCTTAAGTTGGCTCTTCTGAAGCAAGTGTTGAAGAGAAAACAGAATGTCATTCTGTCATAAGCGACAGAATGAAGTTGACGGGTTTCTTCGTTGCGTTCTTGCTGACGGAACATTGACAGAAGCCACGCCCACAATTCGCACGATCAGAAAATTAGACATTTTACATTTTATTTGAAATAAAAAAAAAATACATTTTAACAGAAACAAGTAATCAAAAGTGTGGGAAAGATTGGAACGTGACGAGTATCCCAAACAACCATTGGCTTAATTGGTAACCTACCAGTTCTTTAATTAATAATATCGGGCAAATAAATAATTGTTCAATTTACAGGCCGCAGTGGGACCATTGTAAAGCAATAACAATTCCTGTATGGGTCGGAATTATTGAAAAACACTTCATATCTAAATGCGGTCCTTGTTGCATGTACAGGATGGTGTGTTTTTAATTATCATTGTGTATTTAAATGGTCTCATAAAAATGTTTGATCCAGTTCACAGCCAATATTCGACTTTTATGGTTATTTTAATGTTCATATTTCAACTGTTAAGCATTATTATCATGCAAAGATCCCACTTCATTGCAAATTTATTAAAGTCACAATTGCTTTTCTTAAATTAAAATAATCCTCAGAACAAATCTGGCTAATTTGAAAGAGTTAGTTTGTTTTTAATTAAATAAAAAAAGATCGTCAGAATAACTGTTGTCTTCTGTTGGTTTAAAAGAGGTTGGGTTGGTTGGTTCGCCAAAAAAAAAGAAAAAAAGTCATGCTCTTTATAGACTTAAGCACAAAAAGCAGAATTAGTAATAAACAAATGCATAGATTAAATTAATTAATTTATAGAAATAGCTAGGGAGAAATTGTTTTGGTCTGACTTTTGGTATGCTCATGTATCCAAATTAAAATTCAAGTCAATTTAATTTCATTTTAAAAATGAAATCATCCCGGTATATTCCTAATACTAAAAGTAAAATACAAAAGTTTCCAGAGCGAAGATATTGGAAAAACGTTTAAATAGAGTAATGTTTGTCATCTGTTTCTGTGCTGATTGTGCTGCTGTAATTTCTTTGTTACTAATTAAACATTTTCTTCGGTCCGAAAGAAAAAGCAAAACAATTATCATCAATTAAGTCTCGTTGATGAAAACATAAGCTCACGATAACCACAAGGTGGCAGTAGAGCATTAAACACTGGGCTGGGCAAACCAGTTTATGGCAACTTGCGTCTTTAAAAAATAATAGTAAAATAATTTGAAATATATACCCGATAGCTTGGTAAACATTCTAGCCTGTCGGTTAAGCTGTTTAATGTCAAATGAAATATTGTCAATCGGATTTTAAATAGTACATGAATGTCTTGTTGAAAACCGCTTGTGCTCCAGTATCTTTAGTCAACAGCAGAGGGCAGCAGTGAGTCCCAGCAGCCGCTGCATGAAGAATCCGGAGGAGGAAGATGGGGGAGGAAACAAAGAGGAGTGCTTATTTAAAGGGTGTGTTCCTCACCATGGTTTGTAAGAGCTGTGGGAAGCTTCAGGATTTGGTGTTTTATGCTGAGAGCAGCGAGGTGCTGAAGGTCAAAGCAGGGTCACTGTGAGCGTTTTTCTCAGGTATGTGGATCCAGCAGAACTTTGTCGTGACTCCAGAAACATTAAGTTTAGGTCTGTTTCTGATCGTATACGTGTCAGTAAAGTGTCTCGGATTGCGTAAACCTTCATTTCAGCATTATTTTAATTAAATAGATACTAATTCAGATTTAGCCTGCATCTCTTTGTAAAGACTTGTTGGATGGACTCGTGATGGCTCTTCTGTTTCAGACGTGCACATGAACACGTTTCACTTCTCCACTTGGGTTTGTTTACATTTTACAGCTCCGCAGCTCATTCATTCCTCTTACAGTATTAAAAATTTAATTGCAAACGTTTGAATGTTTGCATTTAAACCTTAGATTTTGAGTGTGTCTATGTTTTCGGATTATATGGGTTTAATTAATACAGGTACAAATTGCACATTTTTGGTGCGCATAGTGTCCTGAGATGTCGTTTATTGCTGACCTGACTCAATTTATTGTAGCCTATTATGGCCGAAAGATGTATTAGTAAACCTCAATCAAGTTAAGATTTGTCTTATATAGTGAGTCGTTTGGAAAAATCCAACATATCCCACCTTGAAATCTTTGTTGTGAGGAATTTCTGAATTAGCTGAAAGCCACTCTAAGGATATTCTCTTAGATATAAAGCTCGGTTTCTAATTTTCATTTAAGGTGGAAAGAAATGAACATGGAAAGAAACAAACATTTTCAATATTTAAATCAGAAAACGTTTATTTCTCTTTTTCCTTTTTAAATATGTGACTAAGCATCTTAAAAAAAGAAACTACACAGTTGAATTTGTCAAAAGAATACATACACCTATTCATCAAAATTAACTGAAATGACTGAAATATAACCCTGTGTGTGTAAGCAATCTACTTAAGAGTTTTACTTTTTGAATTGCATTGCAACCGCAAAATAACATTTTTACACTTTTGTCTCCCTGTCTGCATCAAGGTTGAGTTGTGTATTCAAGAAGGTGCAGTCAGACAAAGGGGGGAAAAAAGCTTTTAAATTGAAAGTTTTGGACAAGAATTCAGAGGCACAGTCAGGTTAAGAACTATGAATATCTCTGAGAGTGTTTTGTGGCTGATTTTGTTTTCACAGGTGTGTTGAGATGCAGCATCACAGCAGCAACAGCAGCTTGACTCAGCAGCTGGGAGAAAGATGGCTGACCTTGATGAACCGCCTTCAAGAGGATCCCAAGGTCAGCCCAAACGTCCCACCTGTATTTGTCTGACATTCCTCAGTCATCCATTGTGTTTTCTCCACTTATTTGGCAAATTGGAGCTTCCAGGTGTGTTTTCCTCTCCTACAGATGGCACAGGTGATGAGTACAAAGGCCGGGCAGTACCTCCGCCGTCGGCCTTTCTTAGCTCTCGCCCTGCTGCTGTTCAGCGCCATGGCTGCTCTACCTGTTGGGCTCTTCCTCTTGTTTGCCCTCATTACGATAGTTATGTCGGTTGTGGGGTTTGTTTTCTTTGAGGGTACGTTGCAACATCTCAAACTCAACAATGTGTTTTTGTTTTTTTTTTCTTTCTACGTCAAGCTGATTTTAATTCTTCCGTTTAGCGTTTCTGCTGTTAGTTGGAGGAATGACTCTGCTGTCTGTGCTCTCCGGCATCGCCCTCTTCTCCCTGGTGGTCTCGATCATCGTTACCGGTGTGTTCGTCACCATTCCCAACCTGCTGAGGAATTACTACCCTCATGTGACAAAGGTAAAGGGAACAACCCCAGACAGATGTAGAGTGCCTCTTTTTAACATTTAAACCAGAAACTTTTCCTTATTTTATTGGGAATGTGAAGAAAGCAATTGTAGAAGGGAAGCTACAAGTAGTCATGTTTGCATTTTGGATTAAGACGTGTAGAAACCATGAGGGTTCTGATCAGATGAGACAAGCGGTGAACTTTTCTGCAGGCACACACACACCATGCAGCGGAAAACTCTCACTGCACATAACTCTGAATGTGCTATCCCCATGGCGAAACATGCTGCAGTAAGGTCTCTTAAAGTAAATGCAGAAATATCCAAGAAGATGCAAAAGTTTAGAAACTGGAGAGGAGGGTCTCCTTGCTCCATCCCTGAAGATGCAGCCAGACTTACAGTGAAAAAGTGTAGATCACACCCTTCAGTGGTGAAAAGCGGCCAGAATAAAAATGCATTGTAAAATCTACAGTTTGTGGCCTCTGTTATTAACTTTTGACCGTCATTTGGTCATTTGCTTCCTTTTCTCCTGAACTAGAAGAAGGAGAGTGAAGAAGAGACTCCAGGACTGAAGCAGCATTAGGGAAATGTCCCCGTCTTCTCTCTGCCTGGCGTTTTGGCGCCGCTCAACAGAAGATGCTCAGGATCTGAGCCGCTAAGCTTAAAACCTCTGCCAAGGTCTCTTCTTTATGAACACCAAGTGTCCTTGCTGCATCAGTGAAAGGAGTGTGAAGTTTTACTTGTTTACAGTGCAATATATGTATGAGTTTCTATACTGCTCACTTCTCCCATTCGGGCTTAAGAGCTGATCTCTGTTGAGCAGGTCAAACCTTCATCCTGTTTCAGGACAGTGATGCAGCTACAGCAGCACATTTCCTCCAAATGTGTTCTAGGTCCATTTTTAGTTACAAAAAGTATATTATATTTATATAGTTTGTTAAATAATAATATTACACAGTAAAAAGCATATCCGACCACTAGTCTCCTTCATGGTAATTTTAATCATTTCTAGGAATCTAATATTCCTTTTTCTTACAAGAAATCCCAGGGGCAAATGTTGTGGTATTAAGAGCCGAGACCGTACTTAAACTAACCGGAGCATTAAACATTTAGTCATCCTCATGTGAGCTGATGTTTGATGCTGGAGGAGGAGAGATTGTAACCCAGACTTTGTGTTTTATGTGCCGTCTCCTGCCAAAATTTCTACGTTTATGTTAAGAATTGTTTCGGGGTTTTGTTTGTTTGCATCATATTTATCATCCAAGTTATTAATTTTGTTCTCAATGCTATAATAAAGTAAAAGTATTTTTATCTTACATTCTTTCAGTCGTAATTCTATAGGTTTTTAAATGAAATGCACACGTGGAAAAACTATTTTCTGACAATAAGAGCTCAGTTTTAGAAAAAATTTGTTTATTCTAGTGCTTCAGGGAACCAATGCAAAACACTTAATGCTGACGATTAAAGAGATTCTTTTTCTTATTGTATAATTTGTACTTCAAGTGTGACCAAAGTGTCAAAACATTAAGACTGCCTGCCATGTATGTGGCGCGTTTGCTTTCAGCATTATGTGGGATAAAAGCCAAGATTTTCCGGCAGAAAGTTGCTTTATCATACGATCAATTATTATGAACAGATGGAAAAACATGATTCACCGATTTCAATCTCTATTAACACGTTCACTGAATTCTGTGCTCCTCATTTAATTATCATGAACTTCAGACTAAGCTGCTTTTTCTAAAGGTTTGTTCAAAAACACTGTCGTGTTTTGAAGTACAGTTTTGTAAAATCTGTTTTAAGACATTTTGTGTATAATTAACATATTTTGCTTTCTTTCTTCATTTGAGTTTTCCACATATTGGGAAGAAATAAATGGATTTTGTTTAAAATGCCCTTCATATACAGTACTTTGCAACTGCACAATGATTTACTGATTTTGAGGTGGTCTTATGCAATACACAAACACAAAGTAGTAAATATTTAAGAGAAAAGGAAAAATTATATATATGGTTTTAAGTTTTCACAAAAAAATAAAAACTATAAACATTCCCTGATAGGCTAGAAAAAGACAACATATGAAGAGAATGGGTCAAGAGGAGCAGCTGCAGAGAAACCAAGACTTGAGAATTGCTTGCCAGGAAAAACATGTTTTGATGGCCACAAATTTGGTCTGTATCATAAATGGGCAAAAAAAAAAAAAAAAAAAAAGCCACAAGTCAAGGACGGGACAGAGAACGCATGTGGAAGAAGGTGTTCCTGTTTGATCAAACCAAAAATATAACATTTTGACTACCTGTAAAAAAAACCTGCAATACTTGCATCTGTGATTGCACGTAAAGGTGCTTCGAAAACTATTATAAAGACAATTCCATGCCACACTTCTCAGATTTTTATTTGTGAAAAATTTTGAAACAATGTCATTTTCCTTCCTCCTCCCAGTTATGCACTCCTTGTGCTTGTGTCACATGACACACCAGGGAAATGCATCAAAGTTTGTGGCTTTACTGTGAAAAAATTATCAGTGGATTTGTGGAGCGATTGGCCAAAATACAATTTGCTCGATCTGTGTCGAGTGCTGCACTTTCTTAGAAGTTTTTGTCATATGAAACGGTGATGTTCCCATCACCTAAATTTTGCTTAAAATGTATACTTTAAACTTTAATGGAGTAGAGGGCAGAATTAAACAGAAAACTTAAAACATACATCAAAATCAATGAAAGTATTTGTGATTTTCCAGCAGCCGACTTCTGGAATTTCCTCTCAAGTTTGTGAAAAGCGTCCTCTCTTCTGTCGAGGTCAGGTGACTGATTCAGTCCTTTCAGAACATTCCCCTTCGTCTTTATCTCTGGTTTTGTGTCATCATCCAATCCCACATCCATTTAAGTCCTCTGGTTCTCCTTAATGTTTGCCTCTTTTCATGAATGAGCTTTAGCATGAATTTGCTGCACCTAGTTTGAAGTTTCCATTGCCTGCTTGCTCTGCAAGTATTTGAAGTTTGAGTCAAATGATTAAACCTGAGGTGGGACCTGATAGTGAATTTTCAAAAGGTACTTTTGATCTCTCAACCTTGTTTCACTTAGGTTAAACCTAATTAGGTCTGCCGTGTTTGTTGGTCTTCTTGTAGCTGCAGGTTCTCTAATGTTTTCTAACAAACCATTTAGGTCTTCATAGAACAACTGGATTTCCACTGAGCTTAATTATAATACTATATACATGATTTCTGAAGGTAACTGATTGCAACAGATTAAATATTGTATTGTAATAAAAGCTGCTGAACAAAAATTCATAAAAAAATGGTGAGAATTTTTTTTGCCTCAATTATGCACCATTTGTCAAACATCAAATTCTAATAAAATCCCTCAAGATCAGTGGTTGTGTGACAAAGTAGATAATTAAAAAAAAAAAAAAGAGTATGAATATTTTTTATAAGGAATTTTACAATTATATGCAGTGAACTTCCAGTTTTTTTGTTTTTTTTTCAGTAATCAAACAAGCCACTTAATTTTGATTATAATAAAATCTTTAATGGAGGTGATCTCATGCAAAAGAGAAAAAAAAATAATAATTGACAAAATTTGGAAACCCCTAAGGAATGCCTACTTAGATAAAGTTGACAGGGCCTTTTGATTTAACAGAAATGCACTTGTTGAACAACATCACACCTACTCAGAAAGCAATAAAAAAAAAGGCAGAACTGTGCTCAAAAGCCCATTTAGAACAGAAACCAATCAGCTGAGATACAAAAGTTAGTCAACATGCCAGAGGATTTTTCTAAGAAACATGGCAATCTTTTCTTTTTAACCCCAGTTTCAGGTTTGGAAAAAAAAAAAAAAAAAAAAAAAAAAAAACTATGGAGAAACTACTGGAAGGTGTTCATGAGTTTGGTTCTGGAGTGCAATAACAGCTAAAACCAGGCCTGAGGCTCCATCTGCTCCGAAAATGTGACAATGCAACGTTTTAGGATTTTATTGAACTCTACATATAAGTGATAAAGACTAGTGAACACATCTGAAATGGAATTTTAAACAAAATGAGCACCATTTGAAAATACTGATGTGCCAAAATGATTGCTGGTACTTTGATCATCCAGTCTATACTTTACATTTTATAGTCAAAATCCCTCTATGAGCTCCCCGTAAAAATCTGTGATGTTTAAACATATAACCTGTTAAAATGTTTTTACTAAAGCAAAGTTTACAACAAAAAAAAAAAAAAAAAGCACTTCTAATATTGGCTTCGCTGAATGTTTTTCCTCAAAGCATATTTGCTTATAGCTACACAAATAATCGAAAGATTTTTAGATAAATGAACAAAAACACTGAGAAAATGGACATAATCCTCATCAGGCACTCTGATACATTATGTTTTATCTCACTCTTTAATAAGACTGTACATTTTGTGCATTTTCTTACTTTACCAAGTTAAAGTCAAACAAGGTACTCAGAGTCTACCTTTTGTGTGACGTTATGTAATAACAGAAAACAAGGGTATACACCTCACATGTAAAAAAAAAAAAAGAAGAAAAAAAAGAAAGGAGCAATGCATCCTATTTTGAACAGCAATGAAAAGAAGTTTTAAGGCAAGATGCTGAACATAGAAATCCAAAAGTCGATGATCTTTGTTCAGCGCCGGTGTTTTGTTGGCATTTACCAGTTCCATGAGCAATCATCAAGACGACTAGTGTTTTTATTCCCCCCAATAGTTGGTCGTTCCAGGTATCTGTTGCTGTCGTTCATGAGACTCCACAACGTCATCTCCGCGCCCCCTGAGTCTGCTGGGACTGCCCCGTCTCCTCCAGTCTGTCTTTATGCCGGCAGGCTCAACTTCTTACCTTTCAACACTGCAGGGAGGGAAAAAAAACAACAAAAAAACTTGGACGTCACTTAGAAACCATAACTAGAACTGCCTAGGTTTAGAGGATGTCCTTTTCATAAATCATTGTCAGATTATTTAAAACCACAAACTGAAGCAAAGTGCTGAACATGAAAAGGAAACATAAGATTCAAAAGCATTAAACACTTAAGCAGTAATGGAACTGACCGTTATATAAAAAGTGATTTTTTTTTGTCTTTTTTTTTTGCAGTGCCACCACAGACATTTTGGTCATTATTTTTGGCTCTTTAAGAAGCTTTAGATTAGTTTTTTTAAGCATATTTCATAAATTTCCAATATGGTTACTCTAGAAACTTATATACATTCAAAAGCCATTTTAGTTGTGCATTTGGGTTTATTATAATTTAGGAACACCCAACTGTGTCCACGTTTTAACCATCTACATGATGATTATTATTATTTTTTTTTTTTAGGTAGCCCTTCTTTCATTTACCTACTTTGTGCAATGAACAATCACCTCTGACAACTAAAATCACAGCACAGGTTTACTAATATTTCTCATTTCAAATTCCCAGCATCAAGTTTAAAATTTTTTGTGGTAATTTAAAAACGAATTGAGCACATATGACGTTTGCCTAGTTGAATTTTATTGTCTGCATGTTTCAAAAACAACACGATATTGATAGTGGATTTTGATTTAACGGTTTGGTAAAGGACCATTTCCCAATTTTATTTGACATCTGGAGCTTCTTCAAAACCTGCATGCAAACTTATGAATAAGTAAAGGGTTCTGAAACGTCTCTACTGAAATTACTGTCTATAGTAAGTCACAGCAAGTGAAAACCCAAAAATGTTAAAATATACAGCATGTTTCTAAGTTCTCGCTGTGGTATCCAGTGGATAGTTGTGATGTCAATACCTTGAAAATATCTTGAACCGTGGCAAATTATTTTAGCTACGTCTCAGGCACATGAGAGGAAATTCACGGAGCACGTCAAGTGTTACAGCACAACAATTTTTCTGTGAGGAACTGGGATTATGTATCCTCTGATTTATTGCAGAATGACGGGATCATAATCGGCAAATATGACTCGAGACTTTGTAAAAAAAAATAATTGCTCCTTTCAGAAATTTTAGATGTCTGGAACCTCCAATCAGCTAAGGATGAACTTTCCAGTGAGGTTTTTCAGGGAACAAGCAGAGACGATAACATGAATGAATGTTATTCTAGGAGAATCAACAAATTATCCCAACAAGTGACTAAGAATTCACTTTCAATTTGTCTATAAACAATAAAACAGATGTTCATCCTTTTTTTTAATGCTTTGAGCCATCGTGTTTGGCAATTTCCAGGTACAAATTGAGAACATGACCCACCTTTGGTAACATAAAGGTAGAAGAAGTCACAGTAGAGGACAGTCTGGACCACGCCAGCCACAATGGCGATCATGTCGAAGAAACCCTCGAAGTAGTAACGCCAAATCCAGTTGAATAGGTAGAGGGCCCGATACAGGCCCAGGCAGAACAGGTAGTGGGTGGTGATGGTTTCGGCCTCTCCAGTTTTGCTGATCATGAAGAGCTGTGGCAGGATTGCCACAGACTCCAGGTAGATGGAGAACGTCCAAAGGATCTGCAGACAAAAAGATTTCAGTTAAAAACACCACAGAAAACAAGTCGGCAATACGTTCTGAATAATTATTGTTGACAAAGTCAATATTGTTAATCCACCAGTTTTACATTTAAAATTTCCAGTGGGAAGAAAAAAAAAAAAGCCCCCCACCATCAATGATCCTCTGCCGTGCTTGACTACAAGGTTCTTCTCCACAAACTCAATATATTCTCATTATGAATAGCTGTTTATAACCTAGACAAGTTAGTCTGCATACCCTACAGCAGTTTTAAACAAACCTCAAGGGGAGAGAAGTCATGGTTGATGAGAACAGCGAGACCCCCAACAGGAACAATCAGGAACTCCACCCTGAAACTGTCATGGTTTCCATCGTAGGTGGCCCTGAACTTCATGTAGATCAGGTAAACGGTGGCGTACGAACAGCCGATGTATATTACCTGGTGAGCAGCAAAGAAGCGCTCATCAGTGGCGACGCACAAAGAAACAGCACTTGTGTGTTTGGTTAACAGTAACCTCACCTTCATGAATGTGTTGTACAGTGAGATGAAAGAGGTGAGGAGATCCAGGTAACGTGTGGTGAACACCAGGGCAAAGAGAATTTGGCTCTTCCCAGAGATGCCTTTAACAGGAAAATATCAGCAGATACAAAGTTTCAGTTCGGTAGGCTGTGGGCTGGAAAACAGTCTGGAAAACTCACAAGTCAGGCTCATTGTAGCATACTGACATCTACTGGAAATGACTTCAAACCATAACAAAAATATTTTTTTGATAATACCAAATCCCTTGGATATTATCCTCAATATACTTTGAAACTTGTGTAAAGTTGTATAAGAAAAAAAAATAATAATTCTAGCTTTTTTTTCCTATTGGAAACTGAACCTTAATCAGGCTAACTGACCAAACGCTGACATATCAGATTGTGGGTGTTTGAACACAATAACCCACAATTAAATTTTCTGTAGTGAATTAGATAAAGAATTGTTTTAAACACGTCAAACGCAAATACTCATAAGGCTATAAATCAGATTTCTCAAATTGAAGTAAAGTATTGACCCTATATCTGTAATCTAACAAGTGAAAATACGAGGGCATTTGAAAACCTTGTTTTGTATACAAACAATCTGTTAATCAGAAATTTTCAACTATGTGAATCAATGTCCAGTACATAGTGGTGTTCTCTGGACTGCATCGTTTCATACTGTCTCTGCTGTTGGTCACTGATGTTGGATATTGTGTGATATTGTGACGTTTTAAACTTTTTACATCTTTTTTTTTTTTTTTTTGCAACAAATGACGTTATACAGTACTGTGACAAAAACTAATTCCCTCCTTGGATTGTTACAGTTTCCGTCTCGCCTTATTTTAAAAGAGAAAGCTTTAGCATGTTGCTAACTTCCGTAGCTTCTCCTACAGCGCCACGTCAGAGAACAGACCAAAAGAGTCAATCCACAAACCTCAGAGCAGGATCTCTGGGGGTGTAGAGCTGGCAAAAACCACCCAGTGTGAATTCAGCAGTTTATATTTAAAAGATTAACTTAACCTAATCATAAATAATAATGATATTAATAATAATCTCTACTAAGCAGCACAAATACAACGGAGTGCAGCTCGCAGCAAATCAAACCAGTTACTCAGCAAAGATCATTCATATAACGTTACAACAGTAGACATTCCCCCAAGCTACAACATATGTCTTCAAGTGAACAGAAATCATTGATTAGGCGGGCTGTTTTGTGGATGTATGGAATTACAAACAGCAGTTTTTGACTGCCAACAGTTAGCTCTACTTTTAGCCGTTAGCCTTTGGCTCAAATGAATGACCAATACCATTAGCATGTGAAGCTAGCTGGCAGAAAGGCTACTGATCAAGACTCATAACACACATTCTAGTTGAAGACAGAGGTCAAGCTTAACAAATGTCATCAGGAACGCCACAATGTAGCATATTACAATACGACAATACTTAAGTCGAAGCTCACCTGCACAAGATCTGCTTTTCCATATTTTAAGTAGCAGGATGATGATAGCAGCCAGATGAGAGAGGTCTCCTGTCAGTCTGAAGATGTTCATTGTTGCAGAGCGGAATTACAAGGGGAAAGAGCTGGGAAGATAAAGGTTTCACTATTTACTCCGACTTAAAGTGACGCGTTCTGCTGCCTTACAAGTCTTCTCCTAGTAACTTAGAGGGGGACACAAATCTGCGGGATCCACAGGGTTGAAAATATGGCGAAGGTGCAGGTCGACGTGGAAGGAGGCGGGCTGATAACACAAAGCTCATCTCTGATTGGATGGAAACGTGACTGACAGCACAAATGGCCCCGCCTACAGAAATCGAAACAGAAGAGGGAACATCACAAGCCCTTATACGGTGGGTCATTTAGTTCATTTTCGTTCATAATTTTTGCATGGTAGTAAGAATTAGTATACGTAGAGAAAGCTGATAAAGGAGCTTTCCGCGGCAGGTTATAACGCATTACAAGCCAATATGTCAGCTCTGAGAGTACTAGTGACGGCTCCTTTTCAGGGTGAATTCATATTTTTGATGATTTTACGTCTTTTCAGTTTAAGCACTAGGCCTTTTTATTCTTAATAGCACAAAGTAGAGTAAAATACTGAAGAAGAATCGATTAATATGTTTTTTTTTCTTTTTTTAAAAAACAAATGAATGTGAAAAGTGTGGTAATCATTTGTATTCAGCTCATATTATTCTTATACTCCAAAATAAAATCACAGTGCGAGCAATTGTCTTAAAAAGGCAGTTATAGAGAAAACAGTGTACCTGCACATGACTGTGTGGCACAACAAAGAGCATAAGGTTCAAGAAGAGCATCAATGAAGAGGTATCCCAAAATCTACAGGACAACTATTTGCAGTGTAGATCACAGATCTGATCCTTATGGAAAAGTGGCAATAAGCCATAGTAAAAAAATAAATAAATAAAGGTTTATTACAAACCATACACAGTGAATATCTAGAAACCTTAGAGTGGTGACATAATGTTGTGAAATTTTTTTTTTCTGCACAGGACAGCCACAGAGTTATGGTATACCGACAAGGGGAAGAATATGTGCAATTAAACCGTCTGGCTTACAATACAAAGTGGAACAAAATTATCACTGCAGATTACTCTAAGCAAACAATTTTCAAATAGAGACTCTTCAGCAGGGGATAGGGAAGTAGGAAGCAGGACAGACTTAATGGAAAAATTGATATAAATAAAGGACAATCCTGGAAGAAAACCTACAGAAAAACAACTCTAAAACAAGCAACTGGAGCTATAATGGAAAAGTTCAGACCAAAATAAATCCATGTGCAAATACAGGTAAAACACAGGCCTTAATTCAACAGGAAACCTGTCGCAATCATTAAAAATTGTGGTTGATAGACTTCCTCCATCCAATTTGACTGGAATCAAGAAAGTTTATATATATATATATATATATATATATATATATATATATATATATATATATATATATATATATATATATATATATATATATATATATATATATATATATATATATATATATGAGAGGGGAATTTTATTAATCCTAATAAAATACATTGACATTTTGTAAAATTACAAAATGTGGAAAAGTTAAGCAGCTGTGACACGGTAATAAGCTTAGAAATGTGTTCCACTCAAAATGTTGTAGCTGTAATTTGCTTAGTGGAGTTAAATAAGGAAGTTAGAGTTGAGGAAGTTTAATACAACCTTCTTCCCATGTTGTAGTCATTTCTCATCACCTCATTCAGGAAATCATAAGATCACTCACAAGCTGTCAAGCTACAGACATGAAGCGAATGCTTTGGCTGCTTTTCCTGCTTGTGCACCTGGCCGGGACAGGTAAGAAATGAACATATCTTTTGGTGAATTACATACCTATTGATTCCCCTGTTCCACATTAGTACAATGTAAATCCTTGAAAGTGACTTTTGATTTGACAGCAAACCTGCTATTGTTCTAAAAGACTTTAAAGGTGGAAGATAATCAAAGGTTATTTCTTGCTCTATATTCCAGGACACACAGAAAAATCAGAGAGATGCTTGTTTCAGAAGCAACAGTTGATGTGGAAAAATATAGGTGAAAAAGCTGTTCTAAATTGCAGCATTTATTCACACTGTTCAGCTGGAGAACTGGAGTTCGAATGGTTTCTTGTTAAAAAGGATTCCCATAAGCGTCTTATGCAGACCCAAAGGTACAACATACAAAAAAATCTTTTAAACATCGATTCTGTTAATGGCAACGACACTGGGCTTTACCTCTGTGCTGCAAAAGAGACAGAATGCTGCCAACCCTTTGTAGCAAATGGGACTCTTCTTGTAGTGGGAGGTAAGGAGACCGTAAGCTTGGAAAAAATATAGCTTATCGACGCTTTGGTGACGTGAATCAGATAACTAATTTCTTCTTTTATGTTCCAGGAAAACCTAAGGTAATGCTGTGGAAGATTCTTGTGTGGGTGTTATTTACTCTCTTAGCCATCTACAGCTTGGCTTTGGTTACGCTCATCATAGTAAGGAAGGTAAATCATGAATATCTCTTATGTCAACAATCATGCATAGAAAACAAAAACTGAAAGTTTGCAAAAAACTTTTATTTTTCTGTTTCCAGCGTGACTGTAACTTGACCTTCAGCAACAAGAGCTCTAAAACTGAAACGGTAATTGAAGTGTCTCTTTTTTTTTTAAATTGTGTTTCTATTGTGTAAACTGTTTTCTAAGTGAGGGGAAAAGCCCATGCGTAAAAAGAGGAACAAAATCGAAGGCGCAGTAAATCCCTGACTGAAAAGGCTCTCGAAACACAGCGACTGCAACTCTCGACGTACCTTCAAATACACGTGACAAAAATTAAACCTCTGCATGTTTTATTGATCATTTGAAACATTTACCAGCAGAATAGCGTAAGGAAGAAAACACAGTTCAGAGACGTACTGCAAGAACTCCACAGCAGGTCGATGGTGAACAAAAGGAAACAAAGCACAAGAGGAAACGGTTCCCAAGTTGGGGTAAATTATGTTGCAGCACATCAGCGTCAACATTACTCAACAGAAACACTGCAATAACACCTACTTTTGCATTATGTTTAAACAGAAAAAAAAATGTGTTAATGTCTTTCCAGGCAGCAAGTGGGCACAGCAACATCTCTACTGATGACATCTACCAAAATGTCTAATGGTCATCTCACCCTGTTAAATAACAGGAGGATGTTATAAAGCTACGAAACATGTGCCTGAGGTGACTGTTCTGTTGCAAATGAAAGGACAAATGAGTCAGGGGACTGGTTGGACCTTTGCTCAAGTTTACCAATGAAATGAGACATTTACTGCACAGTAATGATGCTGACTCAGGGTTTTCAGCAGCGTCACATTGACTGTCTCTTTCCATAGTTCTGTTCAAACTTTCTGCTCAGATGAACTAGTCCATGCAAGTTTATTCTGGAGCTGTAATTGGAGGCATTTATGCAGCGCAGAACAGAGGATTAAATGAGAAATAGTTGTTTCAAGCAGTCAACATAGATCCAAAAGTTGAACATGGCATGCATCCTTATGTAATAGGTGGTTTTAGACAGCAACATTAGTAAAATAATACATTTTAACAGTGCTGTGTAAAGATCCTATGTAAGATTTTGTTGTAAGGTTGATGTTTTCTTTCTTTTCTTTTTTATTTTTAATTCAGTTTGTGAATTTTAAAGTCCTGTCACGCTCTGTAAATGATTGACACTGTATTGCCAAAACTTTCGGTCACTTGCTTTTAATATGAACTTTGATGACGTCCCGTTTTAATTGCAGATTTAGGAGTTTGTTCATGAGAATTTTTGAACCATTATTCCAGAAGTGCATTAATGAGGTCAGACACTGATGTTGGACGACTTTGGTCATAGTCTCATTCATATTAAAGGTGTTCTGTTGGGTTGAGGTCGGCAATCTGTGCAGGGCAGCCAAGTTCTTTCACACCAGACAAGATTATCCATCACTTTATGGGTTTTGGTTTATGGTTTGGTGCCCAGTCACAGAAGTGAACATCCCAAAATTGTTCCTACAGAGGCAGATGTTGTTCTGGCATGTAAAGCTTCTGAACTAATATCCCTTCTTCACCAAACTTTAATCTTGACAAAAAAGTAGTCATGGAAACCCAGACTCTGGTGGGTTGCGTTGCTTCCATACAGAGAGCCTTGATTCATCACTGCAAAGAAGACGGTCATAATATTTTATATTTCTTTTAGGAACTGGTTAATTTTTTTTTCCTATTTGAAAGAAAAAGCTGCATTTTTGAACCAACAAAATACTTTTATAATAAATATGCCAAAGAAATCTTGTATTAAGGAGTTTGTTCTATTAGTTTTATTCTGCTATGTTTAAAATTTCTAACAGATCAATAAGGCTTGGAATGTAGCATAGACAATTGTTGCTGTGATATTCCTATAAAGCCTTGAGAATAAAATGAAAATATTACAAATGTCTCTAAAAACAGTAGAAATTGTTAAATCTTTTGAACACGAATGTCATTGCACATTGAGGCCAACAATCCAGTTTTATCATAAACCTGGTTCTGGTAAAGTTTGCATATGCCTTTTTCCTTTCATAGTCTTTGGTGCTGCTGCAATACAAAGATATCATGCTGTTCTTTAAAACGCTTTCTGTTGTGCATGTTTGATAACTGATCAGCAGTTTCTTTAACTTCCTCTTTGAGAACTTAAAACTGGTCACACTCCATGTTCCCTCTGTGTTACATAGTACTGGACTATAACAATAATTTGTCTATTCTGGTGTTCAAAATCAGGTTGTTAGCATCAAACTTTGTTAGGTTCTGCATCTATTCTACATATGCTGTATGCATGTCAGTCAGAAGAGCTGTTGCCTGCAGAAACACACCAGGAACTGTGCCTCCTTGTAGGTAAAACAATAGAAAAATAAAGATTACCTTGGGGAATTCTGCTTGTTACTTTAAGAATCATGTTTAAAATTGGAAATATGTTTAAAATCTCTTTTAATAATACCTCACAATGATTTGAACAAATAAAAGCAGAACAGGTTGGCATTGACATTACGAAATAAGCAAATATCATCTTTATTGCACCAGTTTATATTAAGGCAACTCTAATAATAATTCAGCTGTGACAGTGGACAGTGTACATTTAAAGTTTCATATGCATACACAACACGGATTCATTCAGCATAAATTTCATTTGACATATACATCTCCTACAAAGGAATGGCTCTAATCCATTTTCAAATTAAATCTGGTATTTAATTTTTATTTCTGCAATTGATTTTTAATCATTGTGACATTTCCTACTAAACTTTTTTCCTGTGAAACCGTTTACTGCATGTTTTCACTTGTAAGTATAAAGGTCCTCATCTTTCATGTTTTTTTTTTTTTTACATTTTATTCTGTTTCTTCGAGGTAAATAAAGATTAACCTATTTTTGCATACACGCTGGAGTGTGTTGTCAATATTACATGCAACTGAGCTCACTGTCATTTATTATAAACATAACTTGCATTGTTTTTAATGCATTTTCTTCAACAACAACAAAAAACAGCTATCAGAGCCTACATAAGTAAAATAAATCTACTCATTTTCTATTTTATGAATGCATAGCTTTCAAAGAAACTTAAAATAACAGTTTTTAGCTTTATGTTAGGGCAGAAAATGGAAATAAGACAAAGACCAAACCTGAAATGCGACTGTAAAAGTGTGAAGGTAAAACATTAGACACGCATTAGTTCAAAGGAATCATGGGTTGTAAACTCAAAAACATTTCAAGATGATTTCTTTTGCAACAAAATAAGTTTGATTACTGTTGTTCTTTTGAGGTACTTTGCTCCGTCGACTTAATGCAGTGTGGGTGATTTTGATTTTTTTTTTTTTTTTCCTTCATGGATGTGCAGAGGACAGCACAGACCTAGAATCATGACTGGGTTTGTCAGACAGATCATTTAAAGTCACAGTTAGTTAACACACATCTTATTTTTACACCACAGCTAGAAGAAACCTGACACTGTGGATGTTGGAAATCACAAGAGGAGGTTGTCCTCCTTTGATAGATTTTTTTTTTTTTTCATCCATCCATTTTCTGTACCCTGGACAGGTTGCCAGTCTGTCACAGGGCAACACAGAGACATGGTTCTGGACTGTGGGAGGAAACCGGAGTACCCGGAGAAAACCCACTCCTGCACAGGGAGAACATGCAAACTCCATGCAGAAAGACCCCGGGCCGGGAATCAAACCCAGAACTTTCTTGCTTGCAAGGCAACAGTGCTACCAACTCCGCCACTGTGCAGCCCTTTGTATTTTTTAAATAAGTCAAATATTAAGAAGAGTTTGATTTCTATCTAACTCAATATTATTTCACTGAAAACTGTTATAGACACCGGGAAATAAAGTACACCCTGTTTGAGGTCAAGGCTTTGTGGATTAGGATGATCTGGTCTTTATCAGCTCCTAACATTATTTACATATAATCTAAAATGTACAAAACATACATCAGAGTCCAGTTTTTAAGAAAAGCAACACCACAATGGAAGCCTACATAAACCCTTTCAGATTTGGTAAAATTCAACAGAGAAAGTAGCAACAACAAGTGTGACCAGCACCTCTCATTAGACTTTAGGACCTGTAAAAGGTCAAATTATTACCTTATAATGTCTTTAAAGAGAATGCGCTTTTCCCATGTTTCCCTCATCACCTATCAAATTAAAAATACATATACTTTAGCAAGATTAATGAAGGAGGCCCCCGAAACACCAACAAAAAGAAACCATGTATTCATCCGTCATCTAACACGTTTATCCTTCCAGGGTTGGGAAGGGTGCTGGTGCCCATCTCCAGCAGTCACAAAAAGAAACCATCCAGTGGAAGCTTATCTTTTCCACTCTGAGAACACTGATACTAGGTGTCAATGTACTTGGAATCAACTGTGTGACTGTTGCGGATGGAAAATGGCCTCCAAGCCAGAACTTGCAGAATGGCGACACACATGGGTATCAGACAGACCAAGTAGAACATAACACTGTGGAGACTTTCCAGAGCTCTAGAAACAAGGAGATACAAAACAGCCATAGGTTACTTTCATTTGCAGCTGGTCCTCCCTTCAACCTAGTTCACCAGCAAACTCTTAAAAAAAAAAACGTTTCAAAAACATTTGTTTTCTATAATAATAGTACATTAATATTGTGCCATTTCTTGTATACACCTTATTTATATTTAGCACCCAAAGTAAATTATTATATTACCAGCGACTTTAGAGCTGAAAGAAGTAGGACACAATCTGTAGATGATTAACTGTGACTCAGCTGAAGATAAAACTATGAGAAGAAGTGGAGCAGTGCTTGGTTCAGTTGCCAGAATGTATTTCGTTCCACAAATTTCACCTTTTAAAGCATATTGATCAACTGTGGGAGTTGAACAATATGCTTAAAATAACAGTTTGTAATCATTAAAACACAAGAAAACACAGTAGCAATTACATTTAAAAACAGTTTAGAAAATATACTCAATTAAGAAGGAAATAAACTTAGAAATGATTTAATAAATTCAATTTTAAAACTTCTTAATTGTCACAAGGGCGATGGTTTACTTGCGAATGTGTGTTTTTGGGTTAACATGGGTTAAACTCAGTATTTTTGATTTTTTTCAAACATAATTAATAATTGAGTATTTTGTGAAATATTTTCTATTTTTTTGGAACTGTCCGTCAGAAGTTGATTTTACTTTTAAGATGATCAACTAGTTTTCATTCTAAACAATTTACGTTTCAAAACAAAAATTAATGGCAGAGTAATTATTCACAAAAGAATTCAATTCTGTGCTTTTACTGCATACTAAACGTTTTTACTGTTTATAAAATAAATAATCGTCGGTGCAATGAACTGTCTACCTTTGATTCGACTCCTGTCCCACATCTTTCAGCTTCTCATATCCAAAGTGGTTCATGATATTAAGGACTATCATGGGAGCCAGAGACTGAGCTGGTTTGGTGAACAGAGCATTTGTTCCAAACACCATGGAGGAGAGAGGGGAGCTAAAAAAACACAAAAAACAACACCAGTTATAATAACTTGAATGATAGTCCACCTTTATTGGAACCCAGTGAAAAGCTTTTCTAAATAAATGGTTGTTATGGAAACTGAGTGAGCTAAAGATACCACTCTTCACTGAAGTGGGCTGTGGAGACATTTATTTACATCTTTTCACATCCTCTTCACTAAGCGTGGTGGAAGATAAATATCAGTTGTAAAAAAAGTATCAGTATACAAGAATATTTGTCACATTTCAATTTTCTTTTTAAACTGAGAGTTTGATTGGAAATTTGGATTTTAAGTGTAAATGACAAATGGACTGGACATATTATTATACTACTTCTTAAAATTTTCATTTGCAAAAAATGAGATCATACTTTGCATAATTTTTCTACCACTTCTTCTTCCACTTGGTCTTTTACATTGAGAAAAACAAACTACAGTGAATTTGGTTTTGATACCAGGCATATGAAAAGTTAAGTCATGCAATTTTCTGAAATTTTCCAAAGGAAGCCACATGAAAATGGTTGGGAACATTTGTTGTCAAAAAAGGATACCTGTTGAGGTATTTCCAAGAAAGCTGGGAAATACTGTTAACCAAATGTTCACACATGCCTTAGAATAAATGCAGTACTTGTGTGTTTTCTTACCTGCGTTTGTATTTCTGCAAATCCGTGTCAATAATGTCCGCCAACGGCAAGCCAAAGAGACTGAAGGCTGCTTGTATTATAACCCTGCATAAATGAATCACACCACAAAATAAGCTTATATACAAAGGACAGTCTACAGTGCAATCAAAGCTAGAGCTTCTTACATATTAATAGTGAGGAAAAAGGCCAAGAAGTAGTAACGTTGAGGACCAAGAATAAACATGAGGACTGCCATCCCACCCTCCAAGATAAATGTGAAGAGGATGATCTTGTAGTAGCCAAGACTTTGCAGAAGACTCTGACTACTCAAAACCAAAAGCTACAGAGGGAACAAGAGGTTAAAATCATAAATATATATTTTTTTAAATTTGCAGAAATTTGACAGATGGACATAAAAAAAACACATAAGAATTTGTTTTAACCAATAAAACTTGAGTATTTAGGTTCTAATTGATCCTTTTATGCAAAACCTTGAAGCGTCTTAGAAAATTTACCTGTGGTAAGATGAATCCTGCTCCATACATGAAACTCTTGGCTAGCGACGGAAGCGCATCTACGGGAATCAGGTGCTCCATGAATATCATGGTGAAGTTATTAAAGAAAGCCAAAATGAACACCTGGAAGAAGTTCATGACCACAAACAGCTGGAAGTCCCTGTTGGTGAGAATCTGCCATGTCAGCGCCTTCAACATGGAGAGGGAGCACGCCGTTTTACTTGCCCCCTTGTCGGCACACTCTTGATCAACTAACTCATATATTTTACTATCAAAGCGGCTTTTACTGTAAATCCCAGTGTACATCATGCAGATGCAGCTAATTATAGCAATGAGCACCGTGAATGCCTGGAAAGCTTTGAAGTTTTCCATGTTTGTCGACACCATGCCACAGAAAAGAACGCTGGAGGACCCAATGAGAGAAGCCAGCTGAGGAAAAGACAAGACGAGGCATGAGTAGGATGTAGTGTTTAAACTTTAAAGAGTTTAGGGAAGAAACAGTGGGCTTACCTGGTTGTATTTTATAAGTCTTAAACGATTATGGTGGTGGCTTGAAATCTCTGCAAATAAGGCACACTGTGCGAGCAGCACAAAAGTCAGCAGCGCGTCAAAGGCACACAGTGCCACTGTCAGGTGTAGGCCACTCAACCAGTCACCACTAGAGTAGGTGCTCCATGGGAACCAGGCAATGAGAAAGGAAAGCGAGTAGAGAGGAGCGCCATAAAGGATGGAGAGACGTCGCTGAGAGCAGCAAGGCACCCTGGAGTTATCTTGTAGGTAACCAAACAGAGGGTCATTGACAGCATTCCACACCATGTACACCACCTGTGGGCACATATTATTTTAAACAGGTAAGGCCAGATTTATTCAGGTCATCAGGTTAATTTTTCCAAGAACACGTTTAACAAACAATGCTTTGAGACCATTTTCAAGTCATATACAACATAATACACTCAAAATGCAATAACGGCATTTAGTGAATTTGAACTGGGTGAACTGAGAAGTTTCAGGTAAAACATATTTACAGACAAAAGTGTTTTTATTATACATGCAAAACATACATATTATTATTATTATTATTAGTAGTAGTAGTAGTAGTAGTAGTAGTAGTAGTAGTAGTACAGTCTGTGTTTATAGAAAGATCATTGCAGCTCTAAATAAGGGCTAGTGTTTACAAACATGTCCTTGTTAATCTATTATGTAGAATTCTAATAAAATATAGAAGTTATGTAATTTCTGCAAGCAACCTAGTTAAAATGATAAAAACCTCTGGAAATGGCCACAGCAGACAATAAGACATTTGTAGTAAATTCTAAATTAGATGATAATATTTGGAAAAAAGTATCTAATTAATAGAATAGTTGATTGTAAAAGATTACTTGTGTAAATAACCGGTTTAAGAAAGAGCAGAGTATATAATACAATCTATAACAGGACTTTTAGGTGCGCAAAAACAGGAAGCAGTTTTTGCAAACACGAGTACGTTTAAACAGATGAATACTTTTACATACTCACTTGTGATTGGTGGAAAGCTGCCTCAGATATATTGTACTTGTTCAAAAAAAGTTTGACATAGTAGAAGCTAAAAATATTGTTGATCATGGATGACCCCAGTGTAGTCATGGCATATGCAAAAGCAGCATGGTTGATTCCACAGTTTATCCATTGTCGAGCCATCCTGCTGGCTATTCCTCGAAGGCACCAAGCGGAAACTGAGGTCTCTCCTATGTATCATGAACGAAGAAATGCTACACGTCATGTATTGCAAAAAAGCATTCTCAAAATGTGAAGTTAGTTGATCTTATGGAGGAAAACACGCCCAGAGTAGTTTTGGTTGTTTTCTCTTTTTTTCGTGCGTCTGTTCCCGTCAACACCACTACTGCAAGCCTGTTTGACAACAGGAAAAATCTTCACAAACTGCATGATATCCGCGATCCTGTCTAACTCGATTTCTGACTGGACTTCGGTCATGATAAACAAACAGTTGATTGGCTGCAGAAACGAATAGCACGCAGAGCTCTGTGATTGGATGATAGACAGGCCAATCCCGTAACACTGAAGACGCAGCTTGTCCGCCATAATGGGAGTGGCCCGTTCCCGTGGAAATCATGGCCTATTTCAATAAATGCAGGATATTAATGAAAAATGTGATTATTCTCAGTAACTCACTTAAGAACGTGAAAAACATTATACATATAAATTACACGCGTGGAGTTGTTGTTTTGGTCCTCCATACTTTTTAAGCTATTATTTCTTTCAATTCAGTCGTTTAGTATGCTTCTATGTTGTTTTCAAAATCAAGAGCCTCCTCTACTCAGATGGCACACTGAAATTTATTGAACATAACTGTATATATGATCCATAATGCTCTTAAGTATACCTTAATCTACCTCTGACATTAAGTCATAAACAATGCAGTTGATCTACTTAATAATTGGTTACCATAAATTACTATTTATACATTAACAATTTATGTACGTTCTTACTTCCGCTTTATTCCAGATATTTTTGCAAAAAATAAAAGCAAAAGTCCACAGTGTTACACATTTCTATAAAAAACTGGTTGTTACTATTATGTAAATAAATCTAACAAAACTTAATAGAAGACCCCTCAATGTCAGTGATAAAAATATTGTTTGTGCAGACCATGAATTGTTTATTATTTGCCCTTTACAATATGGCGGCGACGTTGACGGTTTTTCATTTCTATCCGCTAGTTGGCGCCCTCTAATGCCTCTCAAGGAAGGCAGGAAGTTGCGAAAACAAAAACTGTTTTTACATTTTAGACAGTTTGACATTATTGTGGGCTACATGGACTAATTGAGAATACAATTTAAATGAGGCGAAATAAGATAAGAGGAACTTTAAAATGTTTCTTCTAAAATAATTTCACATTTTTTGTTGTCTCTCTTCTGCCTCCTTCTGGATGCCGGGTGTGTGTAAAGGATTTTGCCACGTTGCCGTGGACAACAGAAGTTAAAACCTCTCTCTCAGACTCGTAGAGGATGTAGTCAGTCTACAGCCGGTGGAGGACACAGGACGACTCTGAGCTCTCAGGCTAACAGTTTTGAGTTCCCGCTTTCTGAGAGGAGGAGATTCTTCAGGCTGAAAGATGCTGACAGACATGATTGTGGAGGAAGAGTTTGAGAAGAAGGGGGATTCCTGGTACAACCAGCAGGACCTTGAGGACGGTAAGGACGCGCCCTAAAACCCACGTCTGATTGAGACTATGCTACAAGTGTTGTTTACGATAACCAGTGGAGAACATCAGCACAAGCTTTTATATTATAAACTAAACTGTTATTGATCACAAAAGAAAGTATCATTGTCTTCCTACATAAGAAAAATTATAACATATGTTTCCATGTGGAGAATAATGGACTCTTGTGATCATGTGTTTGAAGCTTGATAATTAGATAGGAAGGCTCAGGATTTCCTCAGGCTGTCACATCCTGTGTTCGTTGTTTTCTAAGAAATAAATCTTGAATGGAAGACGGAAATGAAATAAATAACTAGGATGCATTTCTATGCATTTATTGACGCCATCGTAAATATTTTCCGAACTTTTTTCACATATAAAACGTGTATATTTGACATTCAAATAAACAATAAACCGACCTAAAGTTTTTTTGGGGGTAGTGCATTAACCAGGTGGAAAGTGTGTGCATACTTAAAACTAATGTTTTTTACTCAACTTCAACACTCAGTTTTACTTGGAATTCAGTTAAAATAAATTTATTCTTTATGTAGCACCAATTTAGAAAAGTTGTCATATTAACAGTCAGTATGCAACTATTTTATTTTACTATGTCTTCCAAATCTACTAAATTGTTGCATGGAGGTTGTTTTTTTTTCTTAAATAATGTACAGCGGTTGTGTTTATGCAAATTGTAATCAGAAATTAGTCAGAGATTGTAGCCAGACTTGTACGTTTTCTTCAGAGATCAATAATTGTGTTTCTCAACCTTACTCCTTTGGACAACATAGAAGATCGTAATCGCATGTGAAACATAAACAACACTAGTTGGAAAGTCCTGCAGCTCCTTCAATGTCGCTGACCAGTTTCTGTATCATCTTTTCTTCAGTTTTTAAGAAGAATCTAGTTTTTGGAAGCTTAGAGTTGCCCATATTTTCACCAGTGACTGATTATAGCTTCCACTGTGCTATGATGTAATATTGTGAATTTTCTCCTGATACCTTTGCACAATAAAGTCCTTCTGGTCTAGTCTGCTAACTATGGACTTAGTTATTGGATGCAAATGAGAAAATTCCCTGAAATTCTTACTAGAACAACTTAGTTAATCAGATTCAATATCATTAATGGCACGGCTAGTCCTAATCCTAGTTATGTGTCTGTTCCCTTATGCAGCAAGGTGATTGCAGCTTTTTTATTTTTGAATTGTCCTCTTATAGATTTTTTTTTACCTGAACTGACAATAATCACAAAAAACGTAGCATTTGTGCAGTATGTGTACACTTTTTACAGCCTCTGGGTCTTATAATGATGATTGTTGTAATAATAGTAAAAATAACTTACTGAATATTTTAAAATGAGAATAGTACCAGATCAACAACAAAGCCTGCTCTATCTGTTCAGCAACATGTATCAGTACATTATTATTATTATTATTATTATTATTATTATTATTATTATTATTATTATAAACATATCTTAAAATGTTTATGTTCATGCTGTTTCAGGAGTGGAGCTACTCCTGGAGGCTGAATGAATCTTGTTGGGTTCAGAGTTTAGAGAGAGGCATTAGTAAGGAGTCACTGAGATGTTCATAACTAATTTAGTACTGAACCGTCCACCTGCTGGCGTCAGGGCAGAACTCGAGATCATGTAGAGATGACAAGTTTAAGTTGAACATTTCAGACCATAGTAGTTGTTTGGAATAGGTCTTTAATTTCATAAAAATATTTGTGATTCTAATGATGAAAACTGCAAAAAATTAGATTGACTATGATTAGCCCTTGATTTTAAGATACTTCTTATCCCTTCACAATTATACAATGTGTCGTATAACCATGGGAAATAAAGGCTGAAGATATGCTGGTATGTCTGTGTTAGACCTGCTTCAGTGCAGATCTGCAGGAAACACTGACAGCTAACAAGGTCCAGATCTGGTGGGAATGAAGCAGACAAAGGGAGTCACAGGACGTTCCAAGCAGTATTCCACGAGTGCAGAATATTTATAGTGTACAATAAGTTATGTGTTTGTGTGTGTGTGTGTTCCTTGTATAAGCCTATACTGGTCAATTTCCATTGTAAAGGATGTGGTTGGGAATTTGCTTCTGCTTTGTTTAGATCTCCATCTGGCAGCAGAGCTGGGCAAGACTCTCCTGGACAGGAACCATGACCTGGAGCAGGCCCTGCAGCAGATGTATTCCACCAACCAGGAGCAGCTGCAGGAGATCGAGGTCAGGAATGTTTGGGGAAAGGAAAACAACAGCTGCTTTGACCCTCCAGTTGTGACCAAATTCGCACTAGTGAGCATGATGCAATTTGCAGCAACGGGATCGAGAGGAGTCTACGTCAACAAAAAAGCTGAAAAACAGGGTCAAGTAAAATCTAATCCTGTCTGACCTAATGAACCATTTGGCAAAATCTTAGTTGACCTAATTATGTATAAAAGTCTTTGTAGAACGCTTGCCACCTCTTTGCATCCATTGATATGCAGTATTTCAATTTATCTAATTTACTGGATATAACAGTTAGTAAAGTCAGACAGTTTTCTGGCTGAATAGCATTATTTTTGCAAAAAGGCCAAAACTAGGTTTTATATTTCACTGCCAAGACGTCTCAGCATGTCCACACAGCACTGCTCTGTACAAGCTGGAGAACACGCCACTCAGTGGGTCAGCAATTGTAAGAGTCTTAATGTGTTTACGGCATCGAGAGGGCTGCCGTCTGAGGATTTATTGAAGTTGATATGCTAATCCCAATACTTCTCTGTGACCCTCGTACTAATGTGTCTGGCACTGGAAGTACCACAGAGCTGTGAGAACACGTGAGTTGGGGCTCTGTGGAGCAAGAGCGTGTTTCTGTTTGACTAAAACCAGTTCTGCAGCACGTGATGTTTGCTTAGAGACAGATGTCCAGGCTGATGTTGGTGTCAGTTTCACAAACTATGATTATCAGATCTGGAGAGCAAGCGTGAATTTATTTCCCGTTTAAAGTTAATCTAGGAAGCGACTTAAAATATGTGTAATTTGAGAAAAATACAAACCGCCTTTTTGTGTTACTCTCCCATTGTTTTTTTTTCACCTCCCTGGTGAATCTGTTTTATCCAGCTTTATTGTAATAAATTGGATTGATCTTGATTCTATTATTTATTTAAAGCATAAAATAAATTTTAATTAATCTCCTGTATATTTTGCTGTTGTACTCTGTATTTAAAAGACAAACATTCCCATATTAAACCAAATAACGGAAACTTTAGGTTGTTTTATTTTTCTTTCTTTAATTGGAGTAAAAATGGAGATGGTGCTGGAATGTTTTAAAATATGCATCTAAACATTTACCTGCTGTTTGATTAATAGAATATCAGCAAGAGTTGGATTTTTCATTTCTTTTTTCTTGTGCATCAGTACCTGACCAAACAGGTGGAGCTGCTGCGTCAGATGAACGATCAACACGTCAAACTGTACGAGCAGCTGGACATGGCCGCCAGGGACGTGGAGGAAAGCAACCACAGGCTGGTGCAGGACAACCGCCTGGCCCAAACCAAGATCAACAGGTTGCCTAACCAACCAATCAGCAAAACTTAACGTTATTTTTTTTCATTATCTATCCTTATGGTTAATTTTTCTCTCTTGCACCAGTTTAACAGATATGATCGAAGCCCTTCAGACCCTCATAGAGGACCTGCAGTCTCAGATGGACGAGCTAAAGGCGGCTCAAGCGGAGCGAAACAAGAGAGAGCTGGCAGAGCAGCGGCGTGGTTTCAGTGCACAGAGTGTGTCCTGTCTCAAGGAGCTGTATGACCTCCAGCGGGACAGGTAATACTCAAGAGAGGACTTCATTACAGCCTACGCTGCTGCAGGTGGAGCCTCAAGCTGTGACAGAGGAACTCTTCTCAAAGAGGAAGATGTGTGGTAGACCGAAAAATTGCTGTGTCATAGAAGCTTTGTTTATAGGTTTATTGGTGTTGTGTAAAATACAGAGACATCCATCAGCTGAGGCGTCTTTCTATACCCAACTGTGTCTATAAGAGCGTAATATAACTGCAACATGGTGCTAAGGCCTATTCTGTGATCCGCAATACTCTCAGCCTTTGAATGCTGAATTGACATCTGCAGGTCACCCAGAGCAGAGCCGTTACCTCAGAGCTAATCTGCAGGACAGGAAAGTTAATCCTTGCCTATTGTCAGCACTGTGTAAATACATTCAGACATACAGCTGCTACTTTAGGAAACCACTAAGCGTGCACTGCAAAAGGTATCGTTTCCATACTTTGCTCTTGGGACTTGTAACAGACCATCTGATGTCAAATAATTTTAGTTTTCAAGTGTTTTCAAGTCGATAACCTCCTGAATATAAAGTCACTATGTCCCGTTACCTAGCAACCCGAGCCGAGCCCAGTCCATCACCTTTCAACCCAAGCGGAGCTCCAGCACATTTGGTCAGCTGGTTGTAGCGTTGTATGCTCTGTACAATGGCTGCTGGAAAAGACAAGTGTTTTGTTGTTGACTTGCCAACCAGAAAGCACTAACCACAGAAATGTTGAGTTGGAGGGGCGTGGCCAGCTGCAGCTTATTTGGCAAGAGGCCCCATTCTGAAAGGAGCTCAAAATAGCTGAGCAGACTAAAATATTGTTATCTAAGAATTATTATGTGCAAAATGTGTAATGAACATGTTTTCTATAAACCATAGACTTGTCCTAACCTGTTCAAAGAAGCATAAGAGGTCACCTATAGAACACAGATCATATTCTCTTCACCTAAAGTAAACTTAAGAAAAGTAAATGTTTTAATATTAATGACTCTACAAAAAGACCTCATTTGTCACTGTAAACATGCAATAAACAAACATTTCTGTTGCAGGTATCTGACTCAGAGCGATGGACTGTGGTCTCCTCAGAGCTTCCTGTGTGACAGAGACAGATATCCGGACCCGGAGGAGGAGAACCAAGCTCTGCAGCGTTCCATCCAAACCCTCCAGAGGCAGATCGCCACCGAGCAGAGCCGAAGGGAGGCCGTGGAGCGAGAAATCGAGTTCACATCCAGGGAGAACAGAGGCCTGGAGGAGCGGCTGGCCCAGCTGGAGGGCTGCTGGACCCGGCAGGCCGAGCTGGAGGAGGAAGTGGAGCAGCTGCGGCTTCTGTGGCGAGCCAACAGGTTAGAGCTGCTGTGTTTCTGTTCAGCCACGGTGAATGTGTACTGATGTAGAACCGGAGTTTGCTGCAATTACAGCTTCACCTCACTACCAGTTTTGCACATTTAGAGATTGGATTTGTTGCCTGCTCTGCTTTGCAAAATACCCCCGATCTGGGCTTTAACTAGACCCTTTTAACGTATAAATATTCTTTGATTCAAACCATAAAGTTTCAACATCTCTTTCTTGTGAGACTTTTGGTTTTTCATCCTGTTTTTTCAGGATTGTGCTTTGCCTAGAGTTGTCCACCTTCTAATGAGCTCAGCAGTTTTCTTGTCTCTGCTAATGAAAAGCAGCTCCACAGCATGACACTTCCCCCGCCATGCTTTACATTAGGGATAAAAGTCACTCACAGCAATTTTGCACGTAAGCCAAAGTTTATTGTGTACCTTCTGGAGCTAATTGTTTGCACCAGATTTTATTTAGGACTGTCAGAGTAAAGGGTTTTGAACACAGTTGTATGCCGCACTTTTTAGATTCTGATTTGTAAAAAAAAATATTAAATCCTACTGCTTTTCTGTCTTTGTACTTAAGTTGGTCTATGTTGTAAAATTTCAATGAAATACAGAACAGTTGTAGGTCAAGTTTGTTTATTTTGTTTTTCACATTTCAGCAGCAAAGCAGTCCAAAGTGATTCACACCATGAAAGCAAAATAGAAACCAATTATGAAACAAGTCATAAACAATACATTCTGTCAAATGCCGTCGTCAGTGTTCATCCAGGACCAAATATTAAGAAGTTAACTCTATATCAAGGAACTGTAAATTCATCTTGTTTGATTATGTTTCCGTTTCTTTCTGCTCCCAGCAGTGTGAGAAGACCGAGCCAGCTGCTGTTGCCCGAAACTGTGTTTTTTGCCTCCGACGAGAGACAGAGCGAGGCAGACGAGACGTCGGAGAAGGAAGAGGAGCAGACGAGGCGAAGCCGACAGAGGTGTCACAGCGACAGCATTTTAAAGGCCACGAACGCGGACGAGCTCCGTCGCGGTCACGAGCAGCTGTGCATCAGGCGGGCGGAAGCAGTGAAACAGCGAGGCATCTCTCTGCTCAATGAGGTGGATGCACAGTACAGTGCCCTCCAGGTGGGAGAAGCAGACACGGTGTGAATCCCCCAAGTTATATACAGCATCAGGCAGGACTCTTATTATTATGAATGTGTTGGTGTTTTCCAGGTAAAATATGAGGAGCTGCTGCAGCGCTACCATAATCTAACAGACGGACTGAGCCACCAAGCTGTCCAGCTGTCCAGCTCCAGCGGTTTCTTTGCCACCGCCTGGGTGCGCCGCCGCCTCTCCAGCTCGGCTGCAACATCCGATCTGAAGGCTCTTCCTGAGGACGGCCACCAGCCCGAGTACAAGGTTCTGTTCAAGGAGATCTTCACCCGCATCGAAAAGACTAAAGAGGACCTCAGCAATAACAGGCACCCAGCACGCGACAATGATTCTGCAGAATGAACTTCACGCTTTCATCTTCTCTGGATTTGCTTTGATTTCTGTTCAGGAGATGCACTGAGGCTGCTTTTCTGAAAAGCTTTACAGAGGGTGCACAAGCTACATGTTTTACACTTTTGTTAGTTTGCACAGTTTGTTTTATTCTGTCCTGATGGGGGGGGGAAATGGTTGGTTAAAAAAAAAATTAATCCAATGGTTATGTTTTATACAAAACTGAAAACAATTATAGAAGAATTTGGTATATAAAGAAATTATGTTGGTGGAGAAATTTAAAACTGCATTTCAGTGCAACAGTCCAGAAGTGTTATTGTTTTCTGCTGTATTTATGTAATATGGACTCACTTGATCTTTTTTGGAGTTTGGAGGGGAAATGTATGCGTGTTGCTACAGCTTATAGATGCATTGTGTAAGCAGATCTGTTGCATAAGGACGGAAAAGTGCAGAAACGTAATCGGAGGTTTCTAAAAGTTGAAATACTGGCTGGGTTTTACGAAAGTTGATCATGGTTTGGTTTCTAAACCTTTGTTGGGGCGATAATATAAAGTATTTAGGGCGAGCTCTGTTTTTTTTTTTTTTTTTGTTCATTTCATATCAGCAGCAACATTTTTGCTCAACTACAAGATGCAAAAACTTTGCACAACTTCTGTTTATTTATTACCAAATGTATTTTCTTTGTATACAACTAATTAGATGAGTCTAATCAGCTGATTAGAAGTTAAACTCGGCGTAGCAGCACTGTGTTGTAAATGTATGTTATTTATAAAGGTATAAGCTGATGTTCTAATCTTTAAGACGATTCTAACAAAAAATAGATGAATTATAAATGTTCACAATCTCAGCTGTTGAAAAACTGAAATCAGAACAATTATGTCACATGGTTCATGTTTTTGCCCTCTTGTTACGTGTTTTGTTCAAAATTAAAACTATTTGGCATGTAGCAACATGAGTATTTGGGTTTTTGTGTTTTGGGGTCATAGTCTGAGTACTCCTTCCTGCATGTATTCCTGCCAGGTAATCATGAGAGGAAAGCAGGGGAAATTAAGTCCTTTTGGTCTGCATGAGCTGTCGTCGTGCCACAAGACCTTTACTTGGCCGACAAATGACAAACAGGTCAAATGACAAATGCGTCATTTGACCTGTTTTGAGGATGAAGTGTTTCCATAAAAGTGATTTCAACAACCTACCCTACTTTTTATCAGCCTCGAAATCCACTAAACCTTGGAGCAAGAGGATTGCATACCAAGCTCACAGAGACAGACAGGTCTTTGCAAAAGCTGAGCATGTAGGCTCAGATCACAAAACAATCAGCATGGATAAAGTCACAACAAAAGAGCAGACATCAGATAGAGCGTGTTGTGGCTTTAAATTTGTGCAAGATTACGTTTTGTTTCATGTACAACGTGTACTGTGGTTTTCTTAGATGGCAAGTGATACAAAAACTGTTTCTATTAATCGTTTCTCAATTTTTTTAAATAATGAAACAAATTTCAATAAGGCACAGCTAACATGAGGAAATACAAAAAAGCAGATTTTATACAATGATTTTATTTATGAAGGAGGAAAGGCAGTTACTGGTTGTGCCACCCTTAGCAGTAACTGAGGTGGTATGCTTTGACAATATACCAGAGTATCAATCTCAAGTTTAAATTCAGGCTTGGACTAGGCCAGTCAAAAGCCTTAATTAGGAGGAATACCGCTTGATTACTTTGGGATATTGGGAATTATGAAGGTGTTTGAAAAATATGAGGTTTTGTGAAACTTTTGCCCAGTCTCATTCTTTTTGAGTCAAAAAAGCTGACGTTAAGTAAGGCAAGTGAAGTGAAGTGAAGCTGTCGCTGTTTATTTTGGTTCTTTTATGGCCGAGGTCCCAAAGCCTTAGAAATGTCTGCATAACCCAGTCACTTATTTGTCTTTCCAGACAAATAAGTGACTGTTTCTGCTTCATGTGGTTGATTTCTTGATTTTTCAGGCAGACCTGTGTGTGGGTTGTCAAACAACTAAAAATGTGCTTACTGACTGTTAATTAATGATTAAAAGAGGGGGCATATGCCAGTATCTGGTTAGTGTTTCTAAAGAAGAACATTTATGAAATTGGACCTGTCTATTAATGTGAAAACTATAGATTTTTTTAGATCTGCTTGGTAGTCATTTAATATATTTTTTCACCCGCTTTTGATTACAAAAAGAAAAATAAGCTATTATTGTAATCCTTCAGCCTTTTCACAACTGAAACCAAAAATAAGTTATTGTTTAGTATATGTGTTTATTGTTCAGTACTGATTTCTGACGAGAAAATCAGTTAATTTTGCTAACTTTGGCAACCAAGTTGCCAAAATATTTTAAGTAGTAAATTAAACTATATGTCAAAGTAGTTATTTGAAATATCTGGGGGGGTTTCAGATTAAATCGTTTGTTTTGATGTAGAACTGTTTTGAATTAAACTGTAGAGCTCTAATTATCCCTTTAGCTTAGCAAGGATGGGTGACAGAAAGTAACTACTGTTTCTACATTATTATGCCACCCTACGCTGAATTAACCACATTTCTGCACGCCTGATGATATATTTGTGACTCCATCTCAGCGCAGATTCCTCACATTCCTCATCCTTGAATTTCCTGGAACTCAGTTCCTTATGAACGTGTACACCGCCAACAAAGGAAGTAAAGCTTACATCCATTTTAATTAAACCTCATTATATAAGTCAAAAATGAAAATCTCATTGCACTGCACTCCAGTTTCTGCGTTTTTTACTGTCAGTTATCTAAGAAAGATTTCCGCGATCGTGCAGTCACGGTAGCGTGGCCGAGTGGTCTAAGGCGCTGGATTTAGGCTCCAGTCATTTCGATGGCGTGGGTTCGAATCCCACCGCTGCCAAGAAGCTCTTTTATTCATTAATATTCGTTTTCCTTGAAAAGTGTTTATATTATAACTAATACATTGATGTCTATTAAGCATGTTAAGCATAAAAGCTCTGCTGACTTCGATAAATTCCTCATATTAACGGCTATATGTGCTATTAAAATGATTAGAAGTGCATCGGCGCTCTCTGGTGGGTATATTAAGAATAGCAGTAGAAATTTTAAGGAACTCTGAGTCTGAATATTTCTTTTATGCTTTTAAATATAATGTTTAAACAACTTTGGCTGTGTATATAACAGACGATTTGAAAAGACTCACTGTTTTGGTCATTTTTTTCTTTATTATTTTAATTTAAAGCCTTCTGTAAACCCCGTTTGAAATAAAAACGCCAATCTCTGTCATTTATCATGCTATTAACTCCAATTCAAAATACATTTTTAAATAAATTATTTTAATTTGATTTCGATTGTTTTTTTTATTCTCTATTGGTGAAACCGTTTCAGAATTTGACATTTTATGCTAATATTTTATATATTTTTCAATCTAATCCAATTTGCTTGCATTTGTTTCTACTTTTGATTCAATTGTATGCATGTTTGTGCTTTTTCATGTCTTATTTTATATCTAGCTTTCAGTAGGTTTCTTTGTTGTCATAGTTTTATGTTAGTAATTAGCATAATTACTAATTTGCAAAGTTTGCGTTAAAAGATTATGATTGTGTTAAAAATAAATAAATAAATATGCATTTAGGGGAAAAATACCTTTTGTATTTTTTTTTACAAAATAAAGAAGAAAGAGGGGAAAAGATGGAGATATTTTATTCACAAGATATAGAATTTAAAAAGATAGAATTACAGAATGTTCACAGCTATTTTCTGTATAGTGAGAACTGAATTTTGAAAGGATAATCAGGAAAGAATTGGGAAATAAAATATATGTTTCATGACAAAAAGGGTGTCTTTTGGAGGTGTAGCACAAAATGCATGCAAGCCCAAGAGTTAAGATTATTTTTCTTTAAATAGAAATCAATTATTTCAATGATAAATCTTTTCATTACTTTTATTAATAACAGAAAATGTTTGATTTTAACATCCATTAAACATTTCATTCATTATAATTATTATTTTATTTCTAAAAGTGTACAAAATAACAACCGCTGTAGTAAATAGCAGTCACTAAAGAATGTTATTATACAAACTGGAAGCATGCTTCAATAAATGACGATTAATCACATAGACCAAAAATTAAATAAGCTGTTAAATTCATAAATATAAATCTCCTTTAATACTTTCAAGCTTACATAATTTTAAAAGAAAAGGAAATTTGTCTAAACCTACATTCAACAAATGAAGTCTTATTTGAAGAGGAGAAAAAGAAAAAGGGACTCTTGATGAATTGAACTCTGCACAAGTGAGAGAAGAGTTCAAATTTGTTGCAACAATTAGTTTTGAGAGCCTCTCCATCCGACATTGCAACAACTATTTAACTCTAACTGAGGATGCCGTAGATTATGAGTAGCACCAGGCCGAGTCCCATCAGCAGCAGCAGGACGCCTCTTTCAGCCAGCTGCCTGACAGAGGGCAGGGATAACGAAATCGGGGTGTCACGACTTTGTCGGATCTTGAGGTAATGCTCCACGGAGTCTGCCAGGCTGTACAGCTGTGGGCAGTAATCCAGTTCTTGACGGGCCTTGTCGATTTTGAAGGTGTGGCTCACTGTGATGTTTCGGACCTGCGAGAGAAGATGGAACCCTCAGAAAATCATTTCAAGAAGCTCCCGAAGCATTTGCAGGTAAATGTCATCTCATTCTAATTTCTAACTCTGATAACCTGATCTGATTCTGAAGTAATCCCACAGAACTATGCTGCCACTATCATGTGATGTGTGTGAAGTCCAGACAGAGAAGGGGAGTTTTTCTAGTTTTGCATCTTCATAACTGGCTTTTTTTTTCCATTCTCAAAAGCTCACACCTTTTACAGGATGTCAGCATAAAGTTTTTACTGTATGACTCATGCACAGTTTATCCATATGATCTTGTAAAAGACACAGAACAGCCAGGGAGTAAAAGACTACGGAGTCTGGATCATCCGGTTGGACCTGAAGATAGCTGTGGCTTTTCTCCTCCTGTTGTCATTCCTTTGCGATGTCTTCAGGATAATGACAGCGTGTTTGTTTAACGCAGACTTACTAAAAGTACCTTGATTTGGCATGTGAAATTTCTTCATGTGATTAAATTACACACACAAAAAGAAATAAAAATATAAAAAATCCACATGGCACCATGGCAACGGCCACTCCACTGATGTCACTTCCTGTTATCAGCATGTCAAAACTTCCTTCTTTGACCCTAGCACTTTATGTTTTATTCATGGGGGCAACCATCGATCTGAGTGGCCTGCAGTCGCTGTCTGACAGAACGAGCGCCAGGTAAAGTCTGTGCCGCCTCAGTTTTGGTTTCGGTTTCATGACACATTTATGAAGACCCAATGGGCCAGCAACCAAGACTCCTCAATGAAGGCCTCCAGACGATCATTCAGCCTTACAGCAGCCACAGGAGGACTCGCTACTAGTACTTAGTGATTTTAGACAAAAGTGCTGCATGGTTTAAAAAAATAATCCACTCAGTCAACTGGTTGCATCTCAGACTAGATTAAATAGACAATGACACAAAACATGTTATTTCTAAACTCCACAGTTCAGATTTATGACAAAATAAAATCTCTCAAAAATAAATGTGTGGAACAGTTTTTAAAATGTCTTAAAATTATGATGGTAAAAATAAGGAAAAGGAAATTCAGTGCTCTACCAAAATATTCACAGCCCATCTAGAGACTGAATGCTTTGAACATTCGTCATGCAACATGTCTCAAACTCAGGCAGATTTGAAGAAAGGCATGTCAAATTAATTTAGGTCTGGACTTTGACTGGACCATTTTATCACATGAACAAACTTTTATCCAAACCATCCAACTGTTTTTCTTGTATGTTTTACAGCGTTCAAAAGGTTGTTTTTTTTTTTCTTGTCAGCTCTCACCAACTTCCTGGCTTTCTGAGGGAAAGTCTTCACTCAGCATGATGCTGCCACCACCATGCCTCAATGCAAAGATGATATTTTCATCAGGACCTATAATGTTAGGGTTTTTTTTTAAACTCATTTTGAAGGCTGTTAGCCAAACTTCATTTAGAAATAAGAGTAAAGATGCACAGCAAGCTTTCAGATTTTTATGTATCCCTCCCTTGTTGTCCCATCAAATTAAATTATAGAAAAAAATTAATAGAAATGTTGTAATGTGACAAACATATAAAACAGTTGGAGATACGAATACTGTTTTTCTGAGAGAGAAGACGACCATAAATCTGACCATAAAAGAAACCTTTTATTCTTTCCTGCATGCTGTGACATCAGCGTTAGATCAGGTTTTGGCATTTACAATTGTTCTTACTCTTCATTCTGGAGGATTAATGTCTGAAAACTAAGAGATAGATAAATTAAATAGGTTTTCATCTCGCCTTACAAGCATTTCTGCAGTTGTCATGATAATATTTAGGTTGGAATGTTATTTCCTCAAGCATTACAACAAACAGGAAATGTTTCTTACGTTGGAGAAAAGAAATCACAACCAGGCAGAAACTGGCCAAGTTGGTAGCCAGTTTGTAGAATGTGATCTGTGTACAGGAGTCTCAGCATTTTATTTAAATGACTGTGACGGCTACTCTGAGACAATTTTTTTTCCTGCTAGCATTTTTTGTTCTTAGGGCTAGAGGAACAGCCTTTACTTCTCTCTGACTTCTCCTAAGCCAAATAGAAACCCTAGAAAAGCAGAAAAAAATAGACAGAAGTGGGCTTACCTCACTCCTGGTAAAAAGCAGAGGCACTTCGATCACCGGACTCAGAATCACATGTAAATACTCCACCAGAATAGCTTGAAAAGAGGACAGTCATAGAGTCAGAGGTAAATCTTCGCATTTGAATGAAAATGTCTTATAAAAAAAAAAAAAGAAGAGGAGCGATGAGCTACCTGCTGAATAGACAAGAGAGACTGGGAGGGTTATCGATGGTCTGCTGTAGCCCAATTTTTCAAACTGCAAAGATTTTTTTAAAAAAATCACCTTAGACTAAACTAAATAAATTGTATTTTGTGTGTTATCACAAGTCCTTATAGGTTCACTCGCAATAATGCATAAATTTAACCCACAGCTTTTGACTCACCAAAGGTGTCAGCCACTCAAACAGATTGACTGAAAGGCCATCGTTAATAAAATATGCCTGCCCGCTCTGCAAAATGGCAGAAACATTTTTAAAAGGACACATAAGTAACTCCAACTGAGGCAGAGATGAAAGTGTGTGTGGAACCGTGTCTTTACTACTCACAGCGATGCAGCCTTTCTTCTTTGTGAGAGCCTCAGCTGCAAGCTTGTGGGCCAGGACCAGATTATCTATGTGGACCCAGTTCATCCTGGCTGCTGGGTCTCCAAACCTGAAGCTGAACAGGCGCCGCTCTACGTTCATCTGACACAAAAGAACAAGAAGTAGGCAGCTTTCATCAGATACATGTGACATAGTAACATGTTATAAAATGTGTCTACCAGTGTTTAATTCAAATCAATTTGATTTTTAAAAGTGAGACAAAATTAAGAACATAGATCTATAGTGGATGTAATTTAGGTATGTCAGGAAAAAAAACCTCACTATTTACAGGCTTGTGTTTTCTATTAAAACGCTCATTCAGTTGGTTAATTGGAAGTTGATTAGAATGCAAATAGTTTGCTGAAATGTCTTTGTAGCTGTCAAACCAAAATAATTTCTATGTTCATCGAAAGGTACCTAAAGAAAACCAAACTGTACAACAACTTTATTGGCTAAGTGCTGCCAGATGTAACGCTGCATAGCACAAATTCTTTGCCAAGGTTGCTACAATTGTACATCACTTGCAGAAAACTAAAAGTTATGATCTCGGCCAAATGCCAAATCCCTTACTACACCCAAACCTCCAACGACCGCTGCCATGCAGGTGGGGGAAAAACGAGAAGAAAAGGCATCGTAACTGGATGCCTGGAGAGCTCCATCAATAATGTAAACTCTTCTAACAGGAGTGTGCGCTGCCAGGGCGGCCCCTCAGACATGGCCGTTTCCTCACCATCACTCTGTGAAGATGTCTCCTTTCTCCAGGTCCATAGATGCCACATGGCCGCAGGACGCAGGTCTCCAGTTTCCCTCCACCTTTAGAAATAAGAGCAGGAATGAATATGCAAGTTTTTTTGGGGGGGCGGAGGATCAAACTAAACAAAACTCATGCATCCGATGTAAGAAAATATGTCAACAAAGACTTGGTTTCAATCATTTGACTGCTCTGCAATGATGGATTGTCGAGACTCATGCAAATAACACAAAACAAACAAACAAACAAAAAAAACAACAGCATTCTGCAGTGCTTAGGGCTGAGGCAGGTTTTTATGCAAGGTATCATTCTGAAAGTCAAATAAGCATAACATGTACAAGAACAACAACGTAGCATGAAAGCATAAGAGCAGAGCAGCTACAGTGAGGTAAGAATGTAAATGTGCTTTGTTACATCCCCCTGCTGCTGATGTGACTTAACGCCAGTGGAAAAAACGTCCTCTGATAGCAGATACACGCACATTAAGCTGCAGTATATAACGTGACACCTGCATGCTTTATGCCTAATTAAATGTATGGGAAAATGATCAGTCATAGTGAGTTGGATTACACTGAGGAATGTTTTTTTTTTTTTTTGTCAAAGACCAGCACAAAGCATATATATATATATATATATATATGTATGTATATATATATATATATATATATATGTATGTATGTATGTATGTATGTATGTATGTATGTATGTATGTATATATATATATATATATATATATATATATTCACTAATGAAAATATGAATATGAAAATATGAATATATTAGTTTCTTGCCTAAAAAAAATCCAGTACAGCCAGTTGCCTTTACAAGTCATGTCATCAGTGAGCATAATCCACCTGTCACGCATTGTAAATACAGTGACGATCTCAGGAGTTTCACAGAAAAACTGCAGGAAGAGGTTTAAATAAAACAACATATAAAGCACTGGGCATCTAGAGTGTTTTTTGAAAGTGGCAAGTTTTTTCTTTGGTATTGTTTCTCCTCCACTTCATGATTATGCACCATTTTGTGTTGATCTAACACTTAAAATCAAAGAACAATTTCAAATTTGTTGCAACATGATCAAATGTTCAGATAAATTACTTTTGCAAATGACTGGAAAAGTCTTAGAGATTGGCATTAACTGCTTCTGCACACAATGAGCTGAACTTCGCTCTCAGTTCTCACATCTGAACATACAAGACTGATAGCATTCTCCCTTAGGTGCAACCTGTTTCTATACATCTGTGCTCTGGTTGTCACTTCTCTCACTGAATATCTCTGCACCTTTCACTGGGGACCCATTGGCCGAGAGGACCATCTGCTCTGCCACTGCTTTGGTTCTGGAGTAGTGGTCGATGTGCTGTTAAAAAAAAAAAAAACACACACACACATTCCTTACATGTCCTGATGTTTAAAAATACAATATATGTGCAAGATTTAAGATGTGTTTGACTGCTGTTTACCAAATCACTGGGCACATATGGCACCGAAGCCTCATCGCCATCCACAATTGGTTTCCCAGCAAACACCACGTTGATGGTGCTGGTGTAGACCAGTCTGGGGATTCCTCTCTCTTTACACACTGACATAAGCAGATCACACCACAAAGCAAAGTTGACAAATGACAGCTGGTAGAGGTTACTTCTTCCCACGACAGAGCAAAATTACACTCATCTATGTAGATAGTGTTGTAGGAAACACTATCTCTGATCACATATTTTAAGCATGAGACAGAAGTTAGTGAAGCACTTGTTGTCGAGGAACAATATCTCACCGTTTATGACATTATTGGTTCCTCCGACGTTGACTGATTCCACCTGCTCCTTCCTCAGCTGGGTTTCAGAGAAACACAATATAAAGATGGAAAAACATCAGCAACAACTTTAAAGAAGTAATTATTGCTTTAAATCAGTCTGGAAAAGGCAGTTCTTAAAGTAATTGAAGTATTTTATTCTACATCTATTCAAAGATAAGAAAACTTTCTGGCAGTCTTTGCAAGGGCTTGAGGTTTCAACAAATCACAACAAAGTCAGAAGTGAACTATGAGTCACAACTCAAATACTGCAGGTCCCACTCACCATATTAAGTTTGTAAAAAAATGAAAAGGTAATGATTTGTTGAGAAGTTTGTCATATTCTAACAAGAATATGATCCTGTTTAAAAAGTTACACTTCCGAGCCGAGCATAAAATACATAATAGTAACTATTAACCACGGTGGAGGTGGGGTGATGATTTGGACTTGTTGTACAGCAACAGGATCCTAATATATTCATAGAGTTGAGCTTAAAAATTACAGTATTATAGTCAAATCTCAGACTATTTCTGAGGCAGCATGAACAGGATCTCAAACACAGCAACAAATCTCCTTTAAAGTGGTAAAACAATAGAATCAAGGCCTCAACTTGATGAAAATGTTGAGTTGGTACATTAAGAGGGCTCTGCTAAGAGAATACATCAAGTTTCTGTACGTTACACTGACAAAATAAACTTAATGTGTTTAAATACCTAAGTTTCTAGTCCAGATCAGAAGTACCAGAGTATTTTAATTCCAACTGAAGTTAATCTGAGTAGATTTTGTCTCTTGCAAAAGTCTCCATTTTGCAACCACAAACATCAGTGAATTATGTTAGAATATCATGTGACAAACCAAAACAAAGAAGTACATTACTGTGAAGCATGGCTTATGCCGACACTATTACATTCCTCTATATTTATTCCATTCATCTTTCCTTCTACTCTGACCAGCTTTCCTGCCCCCTCACCATAATGCTGCCACTTCATGAGGAGCACTGATTTTGGGATTTACATTGGATTTTAAAATTGTTGTTTCTCCAGTTGTTGTTTTTTTTTTTCTTTTTATGGTTTTCTTTCAACAAGGTCAATTGCAACTCTTCCATGCTTTGGAAGAGTTGTCCTGTCAACAAAGTCTTATCAACAAATTCTTCCACCCGAGGTTTGGATCTCTGCAGCGCCACCAGAGTTTTCATTTTTGTTGCATTTTGCCAGCTGATAAACGTCTGACACTGCCACAGTGCAGCTGCTTTTCCACTGAGGTGAAATTACGCACAGCTAGGCTCTATTGACCAATCAGGTGATTTCCTCAAGCAAGCCGTTGCGGTGAATTTTATTTGGGGGTGTCGGATTAAAGGGACTAGGTACAAATGCTACATTTCTCAGATTTTGTCCATAAGAATTTTTTAAAAACCGTGGTTTAACTAATTTGCTTTCAGTTCTCATTTTTTGCACTTTGTGTTGGTCTGTCACATCACTTTCCAACAAAACAAACTGAAAACGTGATAAAGGTCAAGGCTTGTGAGCACCTTTAAATGGATGTGTTCAATCACAAAGAGATAGCCTTTCAGTAAGGAATGATCTCACGTGTTCTCCAATTATCTCAAGTCCCATTTGACACGTGTCACTTCACAGCGACTCCAACAGGAATTCAGATCGCATTACTTTACTGCAAGTGCAGTGTTTTGTCTTTCATGATGGACTCAAATCAAGATTCCCTTGTGAGTTTTTAAACCAAAATCAGCAGTCCTTTTAATTGTTACTACTTCAGTACTTTTAAGCTAAAGTAGACTTTAGCTTAAAACTCCCAAAGGCATCACTCAGCTGGATAGTTTTACTGCTTGAGAAGGCGTTTTATGACTAATCCACCGAGAGCGTCGTGGCATTACATACTGACAGGTACGGAGACAAACACCCTGTCATTCAGGTTGGAGGACTTCTCGGTTGCAAGGAGAACGTGTTAACAATTTAGAGGCTTGTCCGGCTGCTGTGGGTTTCAGGGACATTCAGTATGGCCGACTCTGGCTCATATTTAAATAGGGAAGAGGAAGATCACCTGCTCTGGTCCAGACATGCCATAAGATGCTGTGTGAAATATGCAGTCCACTCCTTCACACACTTTGTGCAGGGAGGAATAGTCCCGAATGTCGCTCTGAAAGAAACAGTGAAAACCACGTTGAGGGGGTAGTGTCTGCTGCATGTGTACTTTAAAAAAACAAAAAACAACAACAAACATTTTAAAACTTTTTTTTTTTTTTTTTTTGTCAAGTGAAAGCCTGCCAACAGCGGTGCACAGGTGAAACCTGATTCATGTCTCCTCCCTCTGTGACCCAGCAGGCAGCTGGCGCTCTGAAACAGATCGCTCACCTGCGTCTCCAGCCAGCACGCTGACCTGACGCGCTCACAGTAACACTAGAGCTCAACTTCACAGCTAACAGCTGAGTGAGCCGCACGGTTTGGCTGCAAGAGAGCAGATACTACAAGCCGAATACGAAACCAAACTCAGTCATGTCAGAGAATAAATTCATTAGTTCAAGAAAAAAATGTCCTTTCAAAGTATTAATAATGATAATGATGATGAAAAAAAATATATTAGGAATGACTAATATACACTATATTAATAAATAAATAATAAACAGAATAAATAATTCAAAAGAAACAAAATAAAAATTATAAAAAATTATATTCTCTGCTTGAACGTAAGGAAAAATGACAAATAAATTTAAAAAATAACAAAATGAATAAACTAAAAAATATATATAAAATGGACTTTCATTGAATTGCATTAGTGGTGAAAACATTCAACTTGAGGTTAATGAATTAATCAGTCATTATATTATGTGATGAAAGTTCATTAGAAACACCAGTGTCCCCTGGTCCACCACTTCAAAATAGTCATATTTCCTAGTGCAGCACATTAATGAGAGCCAAAACCTAAAATTTAATTAACACTATAAGTGCAGAATATTTCTACTGTTGGAAACCCTGTAAGAAGAAAAGCACGATAGTGGAGAAAAAAAAAACAGAAGAATTGGGGTTTCTTCCCCCATGAGAATCACCTGAAGGAAGATTGCTCCATCAGGAATATCCCAGAGAGGCTTGTTGACATCCAGAAGGATCACAGTCATCCCCTCACTGGCCAGCTCTTTCCCCAGCCTGAAGCCGAAATATCCCCCTCCTCCTGTCACCAGCACCTTCCCTTTGCAGCTGTCCCAGGCTGCTGTTCCCACCTCCTGTCCCAGTCTTGAAGCAGCACAGCAGGGGCTGTTGCAGGTGCCCGCCGTGGCCCCGCTGACCCTGTGGCGGAGGGCCGGCACGGCCCCAGAGGAAGCGACCACGGATGGATCGCTCAAGCACGGCTTGCGAGGGAGGTTTGAGTGGCTGAGTGTGTGATGCCCACAGGCCTGCAGGCGAAGCAGCGGGGCGCTGTGGCAGGGCAGCTGCTGCATCTGGCACATGGAGGCCCCACTGTCACCCACGCTGGGGGTGTACAGGTCAATAGACATCCTGATGGAGGGAACAGGGAAAGTACTGAGGGGTAGCCAAATATCTGAGTTAGTTGTTTAACATGTATTTTCAGCTTTTTCACAGAAATTCAGCTTGTTATTTTTCAACCTCCAGCAATTAGCTGAATGTGACAAGTTTAAACTGTCTTAGCTGCTTTTATAGAAAAGTTATCATTAGATGCTTTGTATATAATTAATTTTAAAGTAAATACAAAAAGCTGAAATTTCCACATGATAATGAACATTTTACAAGTTACTCCAAATGTCTGGTGCTTTTTTCCTAAAATGATCTTAAGCTGCTGGGAAACTTTTCTCATGAATTGACTCACCTTATTGCGGTCCTCCTCGCCTCACATCCATACCTGTGCCTGTCAGCTGTCTTATGAAGAAATTCCAGCTCTGCCGTATCTGTGGGCCCTCCCAACACTCCACCCTTCAGCCGGCCCACCTGAAGGATCTCCTACCGTAATGTCTGGATGAAGCGTGCAGGGAGAATCCTTGCTCAAACAGCAGTGCCTCTTCCTTCATTTAATAACATAGGCCAACATTTAAATAGAATGTCATATATTAGATGTTTGATGCGTGTTAAATAATAGAAAAAAGGATTTTGTGTATTTTTTTTTTTCCGATTCATATCAAATTTTGAGTAAAACTCTGGGGTTTAAAGTAAGGCTTTATAAAGTGCAATTAAAAGTGTGTCTTCTTAAAGGGAGCACCAAAAGCTCTGATAACAAACTTGTTTATTTGCAAATTGGAATTTTGTCACAAAAGACAAGAGCAGGGAGAGTGTTTACACAAAAATCTGGTCTCTGGAAAAGTGGTGAACGAAAGCCAAAAGAATGTACACATTGGGGTACACAATTAAATGTATTGGCATTTGTGGAAAAGGTTAAGATTGCACATTACCCTAAACACAGCCAACTAATCTGGATTATCTCACTTATTTTGCAGAGAGACCATTTTCAGGAAAGCTGGTGCAGACATGTGCCAGAAGATCTGTGGCTCAAACTGCAGGAAACTGTGATAAATTTAGAAAATCAAGTATGATTTTCGGTAACACTTTATTTGAAGGGGGGGTGAATAAGACTGTCATGACACTGTCATAAACATGACATAACACCTGTCATGAACATGAATAAGCCTTCATGAATATTTATGACTGTTGTCATAAAGTGTCATTCGGTAAATTATGACACTTTTAATACAAAGTTGACATTATTCAAAATGTCTTTGTTATGACAACTTGACATTAACCAAGAAATCATTACTGATATAAATTTGTTATAAAAGTATTACTGATTGCACTTTAAAAATTAGGTAACTTTATGTTATTAAAGGTAAAGTTTAAACAGTAATGATTTATTGGTTCATGTCAAGTTGTCAAGTTGTCATAACAAAGACATTTTGAATAATGTCAACTTTGTATTAAAAGTGTCATAATTTACCGAATGACGCTTTATGACAACAGTCATAAATATTCATGAAGGCTTATTCATGTTCATGACAGGTGTTATGTCATGTTTATGACGGTGTCATGACAGTCTTATTCAACCCCCTTCAAATGAAGTGTTACCTGATTTTCCTTTGACGTTACAAATGTGTACCACTTTTTGTCAGTCTATTGCAAAGAAGACAATAAAATTAATCAGGGTTTGGTGAAAAAGTGAAAAAGTGCAAGGGCTATTCATAACTTTACAATGCACAATGATCAAGTGCCCTTAACAAAGCAGAAAGAAACTGTGATGATTTAAAGTGCTTGTGTTAACTTTATCTACTATAGAGAAGACAATGTTATAGAGTATTTAGATTTGGAAAAATAAAAAGTGTGCCGAGCAAAGAAAACCTCTATAGGTTTCAGATCACGTATTTCACACAGTGTAATATGCTTTAAGGCTTTAAACTTTATCTGGAAATTTAGTCTCTTTTTATTCATAGATGCAAATGACAAGACAACTCCTGTCATTTCCTCATGTCATTTTGACTGAAATGCTGAACATTTACAAGCTAAATATCTTTACAGCATGCTGTTTTGTTATGAATCTCCAAACATTTGATTGATAAAAAATAAAAACTGAGAGAAAAATCAAATGTGTCAAAAATGTTCACGAGATGGATCTGTGTTAAGACGATAACAAACCATCAGCTACTGTAATCATTTAGATAGCAAAGAGTCATCATGTAACTCTGCCTCCATTATCTGCTGAGAAACATGATGATAGTCAAGAAAAATGATAGAAACAGTGACGAGATGGAAAGGAAAACATAAGACAACAAATTAAAGCTGTATCATTTGGAGGACAAGTAACTCGACCAAGGCCAAATCGGCAGCCGCAGTCACTTCCTGAGCCCGGCGGTTTTGGGGACAACAGAAATAGAGGCTTAATGTTTTATTTAGCTGGCAGCAGACAAGCAGCTGAACCTGAGATGACGGCTGAATACGCTGCAAGTAATTAAAGAGAGGAAGGGAAAATGCTTTAAGCTGCAGAGATCTGATGCATTTTCCAGATGTAGCAACACTTAAGGTTCTAAAAACCCCTTTTTATTGGTATGCCATCATTAATTAGTGATGTGATATCTTGTTAGATTTTTGGCTATGTTTTAGTAGCATGCTATTATTTTTTTATTTGATCAGTATGTTGTTAGTGGAAGCACTCTGAAATGCAGATGCATTTCAAGACCTTCTTGGATTCATTATATTTAAACACATTAACACATTAGCTGAAGGCACAATAACACTGGATATGAAACTGACCATACTCATTATGAAACAAGGCGGTGGCAGCATAATGCAGCATCCAACATGATCTCACCTAGAGGTAAATGTCAACACTTTAATTTAATTTGGTCCTGGTTCCTTCAGTGGAAATGCAGAGGGGAGATAAACTACCCAAGGAAACTACAGGAGTTCATCAAGCTGAAGCTCACCTTTACGGGTAAAGTGAACGTTGTTTGTCTAGCAAAACTTCATGAGAATCTGTGACTTGAAAACTGATGTTCAGCTGCAACTACAAGTTACGTCTGTGATCAGACGTTGTGTGAAACAATGTGCTTTGAGATGTTCACAAACTAGAATGCCGTTTTAAAACCTAACTCTGTTGTGCTCCTTTGTCTTCTTGATGCCGTGTGACCACCAATGTTCTCTAACAAACATGTGCACAAAACAGCTTGATTTAATCTGAGATTAAATTGTACACATGTGGACCTTATTTGCGAATGAGTAGACTTTGAAGGCAAATGGTTGGACTGGATTTTATTTAGGAGTAGAAGGGTAAACAAATGGTGCCAAAATCTGACTTCATTGAACTCTAACCTATTTGTGTTGGTTCGTCACATTAATCCCAACCACATTTATTGACTTAAAAACAAAGGAGATACCATTTGCTCCTTTGTGCCCATTTCAAAACATTGTTTTAAATTATGGTATGTTCCTACACCTACACACCACAGGAGAGAAGATTGCATTTTTAACACCAGTAAATCACTATATACCGCTTCTTCTGACCATCAGATGTGTACCGTCTGTCTGCTGCTCTTCGCTTGTTACCTCAGCACTCGCTGTGACAATGGTGGAGTTGAGTTACTTCCTCATTAAATGTTCTGCACTGCCTTGATTCACCGTCACCCCGGCTGACCTGCTCACTGGGAGCAGTGCTCAGGTACAGCCGGAGCCCTAAGGGAGCGATAAATCTGAAATTCAAGTAAAGAGTGGAGGGTGAAACCACAGAGGACATAAGAGATGTATAGAGAACAGCTTCCTGTTGTCACGTCTATCTACTTAACTCCATGTTGGACAGCAATTGGTGTGTGAATGAGAGTATGATTGGGTGAATAGAGCTCTAAATTAGATGTTCTTGCATTTTGAAGTTGACCATGATCCACCTTGATGTAATGGTAGTATTTGTAGTTTCTTACAGAATAGGTTGTTTTGGCTGTTTGGGATTCTCATGGAAAGAATTCAAATAATCACTTCCTATCACTGGTATTTGGGTCATGCTTTTTTAGATCCACAGTTGTAAGGCTATCATCTTAAGCTCTGTTAAGCAGCTAACTGGTAGATAGCTACTCAGCAGATAATCCAATCATTTTCTTAGCTAATGTTGAAGAAGAATGACTATGTTGTTTGTGCAGTTTTAGGAAAGAAACATATGGAAACCCTTATGACAAAATTTAATCGATAGAGTGATTTATGACCATAATCAGTAATTGCCCCCAGCTCCCATCCTTGTTAATCTAAAAATACATAAGTGCATACATAAACATTCCTTTCACACCTGTTAATAACTAAAAATAAATATTCCCATCTTTGTTAAACTTTTTCCCACCACCTCTGTGAATTAGCCAATAGAGACACAGACAGGTATCAGCAATAAAACATTTCTCTCTGGTAGGTACAATTTGAACCCAGCCAGGACATCTGTTAATATATAAAAATAAATATTTCCATATTTGGTAAACTTTTTCCCACCGCCTCTATGAATTAGCCAATAGAAACAGAAAGGTATCAGCAATAAAACATTTCTCTCTGGTAGGTACAATTTGAACCTAGCACAGGACATCTGTTTGTGAATGATTTAAAGTACAACACGTTCACGAAGGGGAGGCTTGATGGCACTGGTGCTCAGTGTGGGTACTCTTAGGGAATTAAAGTACAACACATTTTAAGTAGCCTTTGTGATTTCCTTCATTCAATCAACAACAACAACAACAACAACAACAACAAAAAAAAAACAACCTGAATCTATAAGAACTAAACTTTAAATGTTCCTCATTTGTACATGTACTTCTTAAGAATATGTGACTGGCAGTAAACAGGCCTACATGAGACAAACTGTCTTCCTGCTGCACAGCGTGGAGGGGAGCGACCCCTGACCCTGCTCACCACAGCTACCGTCCCTGCCCACGCTTACGCATGGACAGATACCTCTGAAGGAAATCAACAGTTTAACTGTTTTACTGCATTAGTTATGGTAGCACGACTAGTCAGTGCTGACTATGAGTTAGTAATTTCCTTCATCCATTCCAAAAACAGTTGCTTAAATTTTAAACTCATAGATTTGTTTCTGTAACACTTGCTGTAACAAATGTTCCTCATCTGTAAATTTATTTCTTAAGAATATGTGACAGGGACTAAACAGGCCTAGGTGAGGCTACTGCTCATATTTATCTTTCAGCTTTCCCCAAAGTTGAAAGTTTGTTTTGTTTTTCTTTTTTTTTACACTGCACAGCCACACTCCAAGAGTTGCTCCAACATGGTAAATTGTTTTGTTTCCTTTAAAATTATCTACAATTTTTGTCTCTGACTTACAAGCTGTATTTTTTCTTGGCCCTAATGATTCTTTCCCTCCATCCATTATGTCTGAAAGGTAATGTATCCTTTTTAGGGAACCTAGGCTGTATGAAAATAATGATTGAAATATACTATGAAAATATTTAATTGTGTTCCTCATTTGTACATTGCAGAATCCTGATGATAAAACTTCAATTGTGAACCGAATGATTAGATTGCATCTGGACACAAAAGAATCAACTGTTAATTAGTAATCATACTGTGGAAATTACTAGCAAGATCTGAACAAACAAGAAACCTGACTACCTCAACGGATTTCACACGTTGGAGAATGAACCATCTGACTTTCTTTAGCCAATTAAATTTAATCTTACCAAAATTTTGCCTGAGAGCAAACAGGTACTGAGTTTGAAGGTGGATCAGATGCCTTCAGCCGTCTGGTAAACCTAGACTCTGGCTTTCCTCACTGTAAAATAAAACATTCTGCTTAATAAAAGAGTTCAAGTGAACTTAATTTAATTCTCATCAACTTGTTGTTTGTACTCATCTTAAACAAGTGGCAGGAACTTTTGGATTTAAAAAAGAAAAACAACAACTACAGGTGTACTATATTTTGTTAGTGAACACACTTAAGCGTGTAAGATAGTGGACGGAGGGAAAGAATCATTAGGGCCAAGAAAAAAATACAGCTTGTAAGTCAGAGACAAAAATTTTAGATAATTTTAAAGGAAACAAAACAATTTACCATGTTGGAGCAACTCTTGGAGTGTGGCTGTGCAGTGTAAAAAAAAAAGAAAAACAAAACAAACTTTCAACTTTGGGGAAAGCTGAAAGATAAATATGAGCAGTAGCCTCACCTAGGCCTGTTTAGTCCCTGTCACATATTCTTAAGAAATAAATTTACAGATGAGGAACATTTGTTACAGCAAGATGAAGGAAATTACTAACTCATAGTCAGCCCTGACTAGTCGTGCTACCATAACTAATGCAGTAAAACAGTTAAACTGTTGATTTCCTTCAGAGGTATCGGTCCATGCGTAAGCGTGGACAGGGACGGTAGCTGTGGTAAGCAGGGTCAGGGGTCGCTCCCCTCCACGCTGTGCAGCAGGAAGACAGTTTGTCTCATGTAGGCCTGTTTACTGCCAGTCACATATTCTTAAGAAGTACATGTACAAATGAGGAACATTTAAAGTTTAGTTCTTATAGATTCAGGGTTTTGTTGTTGTTGTTGTTGTTGTTGACTGAATGAAGGAAATCACAAAGGCTACTTAAAATGTGTTGTACTTTAATTCCCTAAGAATACCCACACTGAGCACCAGTGCCATCGAGCCTCCCCTTTGTGAACGTGTTGTACTTTAAATCATTCACAAACAGATGTTCTGTGCTAGGTTCAAATTGTACCTACCAGAGAGAAATGTTTTATTGCTGATACCTTTCTCTGTTTCTATTGGCTAATTCATAGAGGCAGTGGGAAAAAGTTTAACAAAGATGGGAATATTTATTTTTAGTTATTGGTGTGAAAGGAAGGCTTATGTATGCACTTATGTATTTTTAGATTAAGAAGGATGGGTGCTGGGGGCAATTACTGATTGCCCCCAGCACCCAGCACAACACTATCGAATAAATTTTGTCATAAGGGTTTCCATATGTCTCTCTGTCAGGAAATGGGTTAGCATTCCAGGTCACCTTGTCCTGAAAAGGATGTTTGATTGCTTCGGTAAAGTTCATTTGGATCCAGAAAGTCAGAAGGGAGATTAAGTTTGGTTACATTAGGAAATTACACCTGGAAACACGCATATAGGCCATTTTGATATACTCCATTGTGGTCGATTACTGGAAATCTCCATAGACTTTCATTTTGGACTGATCCAACAGGCTGCACAAGCCGAAGGAAGGAACACCATTGGTCAAAATGTCCAAATGCACACCAAAGGAAATGTCATTCTATGAAAGGTTTTGTAACCATTAAAAAATTGGGAGATTTCAGATATTTGTGAGATCTTGGAAGATCTGTTGTAACTGCTGAATTTGTAACGTGTATGCAGATGTGATGAAAAAATATCCTCCTGATTGTCCTGACTGGAGCAGTGAGAAATACGAGTCCGATATGTTTTGTTTTTTTTTTTTGTTTTGTTTTGTTTTTTATTTCATTCGAAGAGTTCACCACTTTTCATTCCCCAATACTATCAGCCTGTTATACAGTTCCACCTGAAATAATTCCAAGCACATTGGAAATCAGGTCAGAAAACTAACAGATGTTTCAATAAATAAATCACAGAAAAATATTTGAAGTAGCTCAACAAAACTATTATTAGGATAGTTTTCTCTAGCATCTTTAGGCTTTAGCAGAGCAAGCTTTATCTTTTAAGACTGACTGCAAACATGAGTCATGGCCAGTCACCAGATTTGGCCACATGCCTGAGGAATCTCAGTCCACTCCACATGGGCAAAAGCCTCCAGTTCGTTAACATTTTGGGGGTTTATTCAGCAGCCATCTTTTGAAAAACAGACAACTAGCTACTCTCAATTCTCTTAATATTGTGGTGGAAAAGATTCAGGTGATTATGAGTGAATCAGTGCATAACAGTGCTGTGATTCCTGTGCTATGCATGTGCTCAAGGGAAAGTCTTCTGAAGTTGTTTCTCTGAACTTTGTATTGCAGTAAAGTTATTGAATTTCTTGTTTTTACCCGTGTCCTGTTCAAGGCTCTATTTTTTTCCTGACTATGATCAGTGAGCAGATTCTTTGAACGCTGTAAGCCTTTGAATAAATACTGATTAACCCCCTCTTCCCTAGAGGCCAAAAAATAAATAATTCTGGAAAAATGGGATTTATTAAATTTTCTGGAAAAATTGGATTTATTAAGTGTTCACCAACAATTCAGGCACTTCAATACAAAGCACTCCTGATGCAACCACTGAAACCACTGATCGGTTACTTTAGGTTGTTGTCTGGGACCACGGCTAATTAGGATCTCTTCAGGAGAATGAATAATTCAATGAATGCCTGGAGGTAGGATATAGTGCTATATTTAGATAGTCTTCTTGTAGCATTTGCTTTATTTAAATATCTAAGCCTGCTTTATTAATTTGAATTCAAATTTATAAATGAACCGTGGGCGTTGAATTACTTTAGTTGCAGCTGCACTTGTGTTAAGGATGGGAATGCCAAACAGGGATGTTTACTTGAAAACTACTCATACATTTCAAGTTAGTGTATCAATGTAAAAACAACAACATTGCAGCAGTAGAAGTAACTGTTACCTCTGTGTTAAACTGATCACAAATTTCTGATCCACATGTTTCTTTATTTACAGTGGTGTCAGGAGATAATAGTATTTTTACTGAAGGTTAAGTAAATGTGAAAATCTCCTTCTGGTCTGTACCGTCCAGCATGTATCCAGTCTTCTGTTCTAAGACTGATGGATTTGGCTCTACAGAGCAGATCTGGTAAACAAAATGAGTATTTGAAAAAAAAATAAAAATACAGTATTATTGTTATCATTAAGGGTCAAGAACTGAATAAATGGCATAGCTTTACCAGATCAATTACACATTTTTGCATAACAAATCTGAAATCAGAAAAGCATTATGTTTTCATGATTGACACACAAGAAAGCAGTTATGGGCCCACATCCATAGAGTTGTTTCAGATACTTTAACCAGCAGATGGCGCTAAGCAACAACGTTTAATGTACATCCATAAATAGTCCACATCATGTCTTTATTATTATTATTATTATTGGGGCATGCCATTAGCAATGCATAAGGAGAGCAGTGACTGACCTGCGAAGCAGGTCAGTCACTGCCTCCATGCATTGCATGGCAGGCACCTATTGTTCTTCACCTAATAGAATGTCTCTTTATTTATTGGGGCATGCCATTAGCAATGCATAAGGAGAGCAGTGACTGACCTGCGAAGCAGGTCAGTCACTGCCTCCATGCATTGCATGGCAGGCACCTATTGTTCTACACCCAATAGAACGCCTGGATATTATTATTGGGGCATGCCATTAGCAATGCATAAGGAGAGCAGTGACTGACCTGCGAAGCAGGTCAGTCACTGCCTCCATGCATTGCATGGCAGGCACCTATTGTTCTACACCCAATAGAACGCCTGGATATTATTATTATTATAACAACTTCTTCCATTACCGTTAATGCGGCTCGTACCGCTGCGTGCCCACCCACAAAAGTGGTATCAAAACGTGTGTCTCGATCCCGGCATTGGAGCTATTACTTTTATTGGGGATCGGAGTTACGACGGCGACGTAAAAAGCGAAAAACGAGCGAAATTTCCAACTGCCGAAACCTTAGAGTGTAACTGAAACCAACTGCCGCTTTTTAGAGTGAGAAAAAGAGTGGAATTTTGACCCCAAAATAATTTTGAAATCGCTCTCATGGGTGCAAAAATTGCTCTATTGGTATGAAAGTCGGTCATGACATTGATACGAATGCCTGCTCCGGTAAAATGTTTTCAAAATTTCCCTAGGGCTTATGGTTTTCGGTCCAGGTGCTTCAGAGCAAAGTTTTGGGACAGGATAACTGACGCTCCTCTCCAGTGTTTTACATACATTTCTGAAAAATCTCTGAGCTCAGCGCACACCATTTTTCTCTCATCACTGCAATTACTGTGATTGAGCTACAGATATGAATCGCGGTAATAGATGAGATGAGAAATAGCCCTCTCATATGCTTCAAACGGTTTTTGGATCGGACTTACGGAACCCGAACGGGAAGCAGTCGTTCGGACTGCTTTTTCCATTAAAACTGACTGGGTGTCTCATAAAGATAGATAAGTCTGACACACACAGGGCACTTTCATCACTATAGCAACAGAATGCAGAGAGGGAGAACTGCTGGGGTTTGGACTACAAAGACTCTGTAGTTCTAAATATGGCGGAACACTTTAATGCAGAGGGCAGAGCAGAAGGTCAGAACTACAACATGGCGGAACACTCAATTATTACAGAGGAGGCCTGAGCTGGCAGTTAGAACTACTTCCTGTTTTGGGCATTATACAGGTGGATTAACCAAACCACTGTTACACATTGGATTAGTGTGGTTATGAAAATTAAGTTTACTGAAAGTTTCAAAATAAAACTCTGAAAATTGCACTGACAAAAGTGCATCGCCGTAGGCGATGCAAAAATGAAAATCTTTTTTTTATGTTTTTTTTCTCAGGATAGTGAACTGCCTTGCGCAGCAAGGCAGTTCATTAACATTAGCATTTCATGGTTGTCTTAAAGATTGAAATCCTTCCCCAGCTTTCTGTCTCACACACACAGCAGTTGGCTGAGGGCCAATCGCTAGAGCAACAGAATCCAGAGAAAGGCTGCTGGTTTGGACTACAAACCAGCAGCCATAACTGCCATAACTGTAGTTCTATCTATGGCCAAGACTCAGTTAAAATAGAGGCCTGACCAGCATGTCAGAACTACAACATGGCGGAACACTCAATTATTACAGAGGAGGAGTTGGCTGGTATTATAAACAACTTGTGCTTTGAGCATTATATAACTGATTTAACCTGATCACTATTACACATGAAATTAGTGTGGCAATTTCAAATGAAGCTTATTGAAATTTTTCAAAATAAAAGCCTTGACAATTTTTACATCATGTAATTGCTCTTTTTACATACATTTCTGCAAAAAGTTCTGAGCTCAGCGCACACCATTTTTCTCTCATCACTGCAATTACTGTGAATGAGCTACAGATATGAATCGCGGTACTAAATGAGACGACAAATAGCCCTCTCATACGCTTCAAACGGTTTTCGAATACGTATCACGGTTCCCGAATGGAAAGGAGTTGTTCGAACAGCTTTTTGGAGTGAAACTGGCTGGCTCAAACAGATAGAATTGTTTCTCCCCCTGTCTGGAGAAACACAGGGGGAGGCTTGATCACTATAGCAACAGAACACAGACAAAAGCCAAACTGCTCCTTAGGACTACAAAAACACCATCTTTGTAGTTCTAAACACGATGGAACACTTTACTACAGAGGCCTGAGCAGAAGGTCGGAAGGTCAACATGGTGGAACCCTCAATCATTACAAAGGAGGGCTGAGCTGGCAGTTAAGAAGTACATAATGGTGGAACTCTGACTTATTACAGAAAGAAGGTGAGCAGAATGTTATAACTACAGACAGGGCAGAATGTTCTGGGCATTATATATAAACTGGTTTAACCCAACCACTGTTAGATATTGGATTAGTGTGGCCATTTAAAATGAAGCTTACTGAAAATTTCAAAATAAAAGCCTGAATATTCCTCTTGGGCCTTTATTATGTTTTTCTCTCAGGTTAGTGCAGAGACAACTACAGATTTAAATCGTGTTTCCATCGGAGACAAGAAATTGCCCTCTTATATGCTTCAAAAAGTTTTCGGATTGCTCTTATGGATGCTGAACAGTAAGCCGCTTTGATCAGAAAAACTAACTGCTTCAAACAGTTAGAATTCTCTCTCCCTGTGTGTCTCACTAACATGATAGTTGAGCTGCTCTTTAGAACTACAATGACTGAAGGTCAGAACTACAACATGGCGGAACTCTCAGATACCACAGATTAGGGCTGAACTGGCATTTAGAACTACTTGCTGTTTTGGGCATTATATAGTTGGATTAACCCAACCACTGTTACACATTTTATTGCTGTGGTCAATTAAAATGAAGCTTAATGAAAATTTCAAAATAAAAGCCTTGATATTTTTCACATCAGCTTTGGGCTTTATGTGAAATGTTTAAACAAACTACTTTTACACATTGAATTGGTGTGGTGGTTAAAATGAAGCCTACTGAAAGTTTCAAAATAAAAGTCTGCATATTCCTCTCATGCTAGTGCAACGCCGTAGGCGTTGCAATAATATTAAGCTTTTTTCGCATTTTTTTTCCTCAGGATAGTGAACTGCCTTGCGCAGCAAGGCAGTTCATTAACATTAGCACAAGTTTAGCATTTTACTGCCCCCACTAGTGCACTGCCTTGCACAGCAAGGCAGTGCATTAGCATTAGCATTAGCCTTTTCCCTAAAGGTAGCTATTAGATAATTTTCTTACTTATTAGCGATGTTCAGTATACTGAATGGAGTAAATCAATGACAGAAAACATGCTAGTGATGCCACACATCCTACATGAATATTAGTCTTCATGCTAATATTAGCATTTTGGCTTATGCATTAATTTCAACATACTGAATGGTACAGGTACAGTTTAGTCAACATGTTTCTGACTCACCACAGGTTATTGACTACATTGCAGCTTTCTTTAGCATTAATGCTAATTTTTTGCATCAGAAGGCTTGATTAAAAAGCGACGGGCACACTTTGGCATGCCCCTCAAAATTTCTGCGGAATTTTCTAGTTATTATAACAACTTCTTCCATTACCGTTAATGCGGCTCGTACCGCTGCGTGCCCACCCACAAAAGTGGTATCAAAACGTGTGTCTCGATCCCGGCATTGGAGCTATTACTTTTATTGGGGATCGGAGTTACGACGGCGACGTAAAAAGCGAAAAACGAGCGAAATTTCCAACTGCCGAAACCTTAGAGTGTAACTGAAACCAACTGCCGCTTTTTAGAGTGAGAAAAAGAGTGGAATTTTGACCCCAAAATAATTTTGAAATCGCTCTCATGGGTGCAAAAATTGCTCTATTGGTATGAAAGTCGGTCATGACATTGATACGAATGCCTGCTCCGGTAAAATGTTTTCAAAATTTCCCTAGGGCTTATGGTTTTCGGTCCAGGTGCTTCAGAGCAAAGTTTTGGGACAGGATAACTGACGCTCCTCTCCAGTGTTTTACATACATTTCTGAAAAATCTCTGAGCTCAGCGCACACCATTTTTCTCTCATCACTGCAATTACTGTGATTGAGCTACAGATATGAATCGCGGTAATAGATGAGATGAGAAATAGCCCTCTCATATGCTTCAAACGGTTTTTGGATCGGACTTACGGAACCCGAACGGGAAGCAGTCGTTCGGACTGCTTTTTCCATTAAAACTGACTGGGTGTCTCATAAAGATAGATAAGTCTGACACACACAGGGCACTTTCATCACTATAGCAACAGAATGCAGAGAGGGAGAACTGCTGGGGTTTGGACTACAAAGACTCTGTAGTTCTAAATATGGCGGAACACTTTAATGCAGAGGGCAGAGCAGAAGGTCAGAACTACAACATGGCGGAACACTCAATTATTACAGAGGAGGCCTGAGCTGGCAGTTAGAACTACTTCCTGTTTTGGGCATTATACAGGTGGATTAACCAAACCACTGTTACACATTGGATTAGTGTGGTTATGAAAATTAAGTTTACTGAAAGTTTCAAAATAAAACTCTGAAAATTGCACTGACAAAAGTGCATCGCCGTAGGCGATGCAAAAATGAAAATCTTTTTTTTATGTTTTTTTTCTCAGGATAGTGAACTGCCTTGCGCAGCAAGGCAGTTCATTAACATTAGCATTTCATGGTTGTCTTAAAGATTGAAATCCTTCCCCAGCTTTCTGTCTCACACACACAGCAGTTGGCTGAGGGCCAATCGCTAGAGCAACAGAATCCAGAGAAAGGCTGCTGGTTTGGACTACAAACCAGCAGCCATAACTGCCATAACTGTAGTTCTATCTATGGCCAAGACTCAGTTAAAATAGAGGCCTGACCAGCATGTCAGAACTACAACATGGCGGAACACTCAATTATTACAGAGGAGGAGTTGGCTGGTATTATAAACAACTTGTGCTTTGAGCATTATATAACTGATTTAACCTGATCACTATTACACATGAAATTAGTGTGGCAATTTCAAATGAAGCTTATTGAAATTTTTCAAAATAAAAGCCTTGACAATTTTTACATCATGTAATTGCTCTTTTTACATACATTTCTGCAAAAAGTTCTGAGCTCAGCGCACACCATTTTTCTCTCATCACTGCAATTACTGTGAATGAGCTACAGATATGAATCGCGGTACTAAATGAGACGACAAATAGCCCTCTCATACGCTTCAAACGGTTTTCGAATACGTATCACGGTTCCCGAATGGAAAGGAGTTGTTCGAACAGCTTTTTGGAGTGAAACTGGCTGGCTCAAACAGATAGAATTGTTTCTCCCCCTGTCTGGAGAAACACAGGGGGAGGCTTGATCACTATAGCAACAGAACACAGACAAAAGCCAAACTGCTCCTTAGGACTACAAAAACACCATCTTTGTAGTTCTAAACACGATGGAACACTTTACTACAGAGGCCTGAGCAGAAGGTCGGAAGGTCAACATGGTGGAACCCTCAATCATTACAAAGGAGGGCTGAGCTGGCAGTTAAGAAGTACATAATGGTGGAACTCTGACTTATTACAGAAAGAAGGTGAGCAGAATGTTATAACTACAGACAGGGCAGAATGTTCTGGGCATTATATATAAACTGGTTTAACCCAACCACTGTTAGATATTGGATTAGTGTGGCCATTTAAAATGAAGCTTACTGAAAATTTCAAAATAAAAGCCTGAATATTCCTCTTGGGCCTTTATTATGTTTTTCTCTCAGGTTAGTGCAGAGACAACTACAGATTTAAATCGTGTTTCCATCGGAGACAAGAAATTGCCCTCTTATATGCTTCAAAAAGTTTTCGGATTGCTCTTATGGATGCTGAACAGTAAGCCGCTTTGATCAGAAAAACTAACTGCTTCAAACAGTTAGAATTCTCTCTCCCTGTGTGTCTCACTAACATGATAGTTGAGCTGCTCTTTAGAACTACAATGACTGAAGGTCAGAACTACAACATGGCGGAACTTTCAGATACCACAGATTAGGGCTGAACTGGCATTTAGAACTACTTGCTGTTTTGGGCATTATATAGTTGGATTAACCCAACCACTGTTACACATTTTATTGCTGTGGTCAATTAAAATGAAGCTTAATGAAAATTTCAAAATAAAAGCCTTGATATTTTTCACATCAGCTTTGGGCTTTATGTGAAATGTTTAAACAAACTACTTTTACACATTGAATTGGTGTGGTGGTTAAAATGAAGCCTACTGAAAGTTTCAAAATAAAAGTCTGCATATTCCTCTCATGCTAGTGCAACGCCGTAGGCGTTGCAATAATATTAAGCTTTTTTCGCATTTTTTTTCCTCAGGATAGTGAACTGCCTTGCGCAGCAAGGCAGTTCATTAACATTAGCACAAGTTTAGCATTTTACTGCCCCCACTAGTGCACTGCCTTGCGCAGCAAGGCAGTGCATTAGCATTAGCATTAGCCTTTTCCCTAAAGGTAGCTATTAGATAATTTTCTTACTTATTAGCGATGTTCAGTATACTGAATGGAGTAAATCAATGACAGAAAACATGCTAGTGATGCCACACATCCTACATGAATATTAGTCTTCATGCTAATATTAGCATTTTGGCTTATGCATTAATTTCAACATACTGAATGGTACAGGTACAGTTTAGTCAACATGTTTCTGACTCACCACAGGTTATTGACTACATTGCAGCTTTCTTTAGCATTAATGCTAATTTTTTGCATCAGAAGGCTTGATTAAAAAGCGACGGGCACACTTTGGCATGCCCCTCAAAATTTCTGCGGAATTTTCTAGTAGTTATTTATTTTTCTTCCGTCACCGTTAATGCGGCTCGTACCGCTGCGAGAAACCCCACAAAAGTGGTATCAAAACGTGCGGCTCAATCCCGGGAAGGGAGCTATTATTTTTATTGGGGATCGGAGTTACGACGGCGACGTAAAAAGCGAAAAACGAGCGAAATTTCCAACTGCCGAAACCTTAGAGTGTAACTGAAACCAACTGCCGCTTTTTAGAGTGAGAAAAAGGGTGGAATTTTGACCCCAAAATAATTTTGAAATTGCTCTCATGGGTGCAAAAATTGCTCTATTGGTATGAAAGTCGGTCATGACATTGATACGAATGCCTGCTCCGGTAAAATGTTTTCAAAATTTCCCTAGGGCTTACGGTTTTTGGTCTAGGTGCTTCAGAGCAAAGTTTTGGGACAGGATAACTGATGCTGCTCCCCAGTGTTTTACATACATTTCTGAAAAAGCTCTGAGCTCAGCGCACACCATTTTTCTCTCATCACTGCAATTACTGTGAATGAGCTACAGATATGAATCGCGGTACTAAATGAGACGACAAATAGCCCTCTCATATGCTTCAAACGGTTTTTGGATCGGCCTTACGGATCCTGAACGGGAAGCAGTCGTTCGGACTGCTTTTTCCATTAAAACTGAGTGGGTGTCTCATAAAGATAGATAAGCCTGACACACACAGGGCACTTTCATCACTATAGCAACAGAATGCAGAGAGGGAGAACTGCTGGGGTTTGGACTACAAAGACTCTGTAGTTCTAAACATGGCGGAACACTTTAATACAGAGGGCAGAGCAGGAGGTCAGAACTACAACATGGCGGGACACTCAATTATTACAGAGGAGGGCTGAGCTGGCAGTTAGAACTACTTCCTGTTTTGGGCTTTATACAGGTGGATTAACCAAACCACTGTTACACATTGGATTAGTGTGGTTATGAAAATTAAGTTTACTGAAAGTTTCAAAATAAAACTCTGAAAATTGCACTGACAAAAGTGCATCGCCGTAGGCGATGCAAAAATGAAAATCTTTTTTTTATGTTTTTTTTCTCAGGATAGTGAACTGCCTTGCGCAGCAAGGCAGTTCATTAACATTAGCATTTCATGGTTGTCTCAAAGATTGAAATCCTTCCCCAGCTTTCTGTCTCACACACACAGCAGTTGGCTGAGGGCCAATCGCTATAGCAACAGAATCCAGAGAAAGGCAAATCTGCTGGTTTGGACTACAAACCAGCAGCCATAACTGCCATAACTGTAGTTCTATCTATGGCCAAGACTCAGTTAAAACAGAGGCCTGAGCAGCATGTCAGAACTACAACATGGCGGAACACTCAATTATTACAGAGGAGGAGTTGGCTGGTATTATAAACAACTTGTGCTTTGAGCATTTTATAACTGATTTAACCTGATCACTATTACACATGAAATTAGTGTGGCAATTTCAAATGAAGCTTATTGAAGATTTTCAAAATAAAAGCCTTGACAATTTTTACATCATGTAATTGCTCTTTTTACATACATTTCTGAAAAAGTTCTGAGCTCAGCGCACACCATTTTTCTCTCATCACTGCAATTACTGTGAATGAGCTACAGATATGAATCGCGGTACTAAATGAGACGACAAATAGCCCTCTCATATGCTTCAAACGGTTTTCGAATACGTATCACGGTTCCCGAATGGAAAGGAGTTGTTCGGACAGCTTTTTGGAGTGAAACTGGCTGGCTCAAACAGATAGAATTGTTTCTCCCCCTGTCTGGAGAAACACAGGGGGAGGCTTGGTCACTATAGCAACAGAACACAGACAAAAGCCAAACTGCTCCTTAGGACTACAAAAACGCCATCTTTGTAGTTCTAAACACGATGGAACACTTTACTACAGAGGCCTGAGCAGAAGGTCGGAAGGTCAACATGGTGGAACCCTCAATCATTACAAAGGAGGGCTGAGCTGGCAGTTAAGAAGTACATAATGGTGGAACTCTGACTTATTACAGAAAGAAGGTGAGCAGAATGTTATAACTACAGACAGGGCAGAATGTTCTGGGCTTTATATATAAACTGTTTAACCCAACCACTGTTAGACATGGGATTAGTGTGGCCATTTAAAATGAAGATTACTGAAAATTTCAAAATAAAAGCCTGAATATTCCTCTCAGGCCTTTATTATGTTTTTCTCTCAGGTTAGTGCAGAGAGAACTACAGATTTAAATCGCGGTTCCATCGGAGACAAGAAATTGCCCTCTTATATGCTTCAAAAAGTTTTCGGATTGCTCTTATGGATGCTGAACAGTAAGCCGCTTTGATCAGAAAAACTAACTGCTTCAAAGAGTTAGAATTCTGTCTCTCCCTGTGTGTCTCACTAACATGATAGTTGAGCTGCTCTTTAGAACTACAATGACTGAAGGTCAGAACTACAACATGGCGGAACTCTCAGATACCACAGATTAGGGCTGAACTGGCATTTAGAACTACTTGCTGTTTTGGGCATTATATAGTTGGATTAACCCAACCACTGTTACACATTTTATTGCTGTGGTCAATTAAAATAAAGCTTAATGAAAATTTCAAAATAAAAGCCTTCATATTTTTCACATCAGCTTTGGGCTTTATGTGAAATGTTTAAACAAACTACTGTTACACATTGAATTGGTGTGGTGGTTAAAATGAAGCCTACTGAAAGTTTCAAAATAAAAGTCTGCATATTCCTCTCATGGTAGTGCAACGCCGTAGGCGTTGCAATAATATTAAGCTTTTTTCGCATTTTTTTTCCTCAGGATAGTGAGTTCATTAACATTAGCACAAGTTTAGCATTTTACTGCCCCCACTAGTGCACTGCCTTGCGCAGCAAGGCAGTGCATTAGCATTAGCATTAGCCTTTTCCCTAAAGGTAGCTATTAGATAATTTTCTTACTTATTAGCGATGTTCAGTATACTGAATGGAGTAAATCAATGACAGAAAACATGCTAGTGATGCCACACATCCTACATGAATATTAGTCTTCATGCTAATATTAGCATTTTGGCTTATGCATTAATTTCAACATACTGAATGGTACAGGTACAGTTTAGTCAACATGTTTCTGACTCACCACAGGTTATTGACTACATTGCAGCTTTCTTTAGCATTAATGCTAATTTTTTTGCATCAGAAGGCTTGATTAAAAAGCGACGGGCACACTTTGGCATGCCCCTCAAAATTTCTGCGGAATTTTCTAGTTGGGGCATGCCATTAGCAATGCATAAGGAGAGCAGTGACTGACCTGCGAAGCAGGTCAGTCACTGCCTCCATGCATTGCATGGCAGGCACCTATTGTTCTACACCCAATAGAACGCCTGGATATTATTATTATTATAACAACTTCTTCCATTACCGTTAATGCGGCTCGTACCGCTGCGTGCCCACCCACAAAAGTGGTATCAAAACGTGTGTCTCGATCCCGGCATTGGAGCTATTACTTTTATTGGGGATCGGAGTTACGACGGCGACGTAAAAAGCGAAAAACGAGCGAAATTTCCAACTGCCGAAACCTTAGAGTGTAACTGAAACCAACTGCCGCTTTTTAGAGTGAGAAAAAGAGTGGAATTTTGACCCCAAAATAATTTTGAAATCGCTCTCATGGGTGCAAATATTGCTCTATTGGTATGAAAGTCGGTCATGACATTGATACGAATGCCTGCTCCGGTAAAATGTTTTCAAAATTTCCCTAGGGCTTATGGTTTTCGGTCCAGGTGCTTCAGAGCAAAGTTTTGGGACAGGATAACTGACGCTCCTCTCCAGTGTTTTACATACATTTCTGAAAAATCTCTGAGCTCAGCGCACACCATTTTTCTCTCATCACTGCAATTACTGTGATTGAGCTACAGATATGAATCGCGGTAATAGATGAGATGAGAAATAGCCCTCTCATATGCTTCAAACGGTTTTTGGATCGGACTTACGGAACCCGAACGGGAAGCAGTCGTTCGGACTGCTTTTTCCATTAAAACTGACTGGGTGTCTCATAAAGATAGATAAGTCTGACACACACAGGGCACTTTCATCACTATAGCAACAGAATGCAGAGAGGGAGAACTGCTGGGGTTTGGACTACAAAGACTCTGTAGTTCTAAATATGGCGGAACACTTTAATGCAGAGGGCAGAGCAGAAGGTCAGAACTACAACATGGCGGAACACTCAATTATTACAGAGGAGGCCTGAGCTGGCAGTTAGAACTACTTCCTGTTTTGGGCATTATACAGGTGGATTAACCAAACCACTGTTACACATTGGATTAGTGTGGTTATGAAAATTAAGTTTACTGAAAGTTTCAAAATAAAACTCTGAAAATTGCACTGACAAAAGTGCATCGCCGTAGGCGATGCAAAAATGAAAATCTTTTTTTTATGTTTTTTTTCTCAGGATAGTGAACTGCCTTGCGCAGCAAGGCAGTTCATTAACATTAGCATTTCATGGTTGTCTTAAAGATTGCAACAGAATCCAGAGAAAGGCTGCTGGTTTGGACTACAAACCAGCAGCCATAACTGCCATAACTGTAGTTCTATCTATGGCCAAGACTCAGTTAAAATAGAGGCCTGACCAGCATGTCAGAACTACAACATGGCGGAACACTCAATTATTACAGAGGAGGAGTTGGCTGGTATTATAAACAACTTGTGCTTTGAGCATTATATAACTGATTTAACCTGATCACTATTACACATGAAATTAGTGTGGCAATTTCAAATGAAGCTTATTGAAATTTTTCAAAATAAAAGCCTTGACAATTTTTACATCATGTAATTGCTCTTTTTACATACATTTCTGCAAAAAGTTCTGAGCTCAGCGCACACCATTTTTCTCTCATCACTGCAATTACTGTGAATGAGCTACAGATATGAATCGCGGTACTAAATGAGACGACAAATAGCCCTCTCATACGCTTCAAACGGTTTTCGAATACGTATCACGGTTCCCGAATGGAAAGGAGTTGTTCGAACAGCTTTTTGGAGTGAAACTGGCTGGCTCAAACAGATAGAATTGTTTCTCCCCCTGTCTGGAGAAACACAGGGGGAGGCTTGGTCACTATAGCAACAGAACACAGACAAAAGCCAAACTGCTCCTTAGGACTACAAAAACACCATCTTTGTAGTTCTAAACACGATGGAACACTTTACTACAGAGGCCTGAGCAGAAGGTCGGAAGGTCAACATGGTGGAACCCTCAATCATTACAAAGGAGGGCTGAGCTGGCAGTTAAGAAGTAAATAATGGTGGAACTCTGACTTATTACAGAAAGAAGGTGAGCAGAATGTTATAACTACAGATAGGGCAGAATGTTCTGGGCATTATATATAAACTGGTTTAACCCAACCACTGTTAGATATTGGATTAGTGTGGCCATTTAAAATGAAGCTTACTGAAAATTTCAAAATAAAAGCCTGAATATTCCTCTTGGGCCTTTATTATGTTTTTCTCTCAGGTTAGTGCAGAGACAACTACAGATTTAAATCGTGTTTCCATCGGAGACAAGAAATTGCCCTCTTATATGCTTCAAAAAGTTTTCGGATTGCTCTTATGGATGCTGAACAGTAAGCCGCTTTGATCAGAAAAACTAACTGCTTCAAACAGTTAGAATTCTCTCTCCCTGTGTGTCTCACTAACATGATAGTTGAGCTGCTCTTTAGAACTACAATGACTGAAGGTCAGAACTACAACATGGCGGAACTTTCAGATACCACAGATTAGGGCTGAACTGGCATTTAGAACTACTTGCTGTTTTGGGCATTATATAGTTGGATTAACCCAACCACTGTTACACATTTTATTGCTGTGGTCAATTAAAATGAAGCTTAATGAAAATTTCAAAATAAAAGCCTTGATATTTTTCACATCAGCTTTGGGCTTTATGTGAAATGTTTAAACAAACTACTTTTACACATTGAATTGGTGTGGTGGTTAAAATGAAGCCTACTGAAAGTTTCAAAATAAAAGTCTGCATATTCCTCTCATGCTAGTGCAACGCCGTAGGCGTTGCAATAATATTAAGCTTTTTTCGCATTTTTTTTCCTCAGGATAGTGAACTGCCTTGCGCAGCAAGGCAGTTCATTAACATTAGCACAAGTTTAGCATTTTACTGCCCCCACTAGTGCACTGCCTTGCTGCGCAAGGCAGTGCACATCCTAACATCCTACATGAATATTAGTCTTCACGCTAATATTAGCATTTTGGCTTATGCATTAATTTCAACATACTGAATGGTACAGGTGCAGTTTAGTCAACATGTTTCTGACTCACCACAGGTTATTGACTACATTGAAGCTTTCTTTAGCATTAATGCTAATTTTTTGCATTAGAACGCTTGATTAAAAACCGACGGGCACACTTTGGCATGCCCCTTAAAATTTCTGCGGAATTTTCTAGTATATATCTTTATTTTTCTTCCATTACCGTTAATGCGGCTCGTACCGCTGCGTGCCCACCCACAAAAGTGGTATCAAATCGTGCGGCTCGATGCCGAGAAGGGAGCTATTATTTTTATTGGGGATCGGAGTTACGATGGCGACGTAAAAAGCGAAAAACGAGCGAAATTTCCAACTGCCGAAACGCAGAGTGTAACTGACACCAACTGCCGCTTTTTTAGAGTGAGAAACAGGGTGGAATTTTGACCCCAAAATAATTTTGAAATCGCTCTCATGGGTGCAAAAATTGCTCTATTGGTATGAAAGTCGGTCATGACATTGATACGAATGCCTGCTCCGGTAAAATGTTTTCAAAATTTCCCTAGGGCTTACGGTTTTCGGTCTAGGTGCTTCAGAGCAAAGTTTTGGGACAGGATAACTGACGCTCCTCCCCAGTGTTTTACATACATTTCTGAAAAATCTCTGAGCTCAGCGCACAACATTTTCCTCTCAACACTGCAATTACTGTGAATGAGCTACAGATATGAATCGCGGTACTAAATGAGACGACAAATAGCCCTCTCATTTGCTTCAAACGGTTTTTGGATCGGCCTTACGGATCCTGAACGGGAAGCAGTTGTTCGGACTGCTTTTTTCATTAAAACTGACTGGGTGTCTCATAAAGATAGATAAGTCTGACACACACAGGGCACTTTCATCACTATAGCAACAGAATGCAGAGAGGGAGAACTGCTGGGGTTTGGACTACAAAGACTCTGTAGTCCTAAGAATGGCGGAACACTTTAATACAGAGGGCAGAGCAGAAGGTCAGAACTACAACATGGTGGAACACTCAATTATTACAGAGGAGGCCTCAGCTGGCAGTTAGAACTACTTCCTGTTTTGGGCATTATACAGCTAGATTAACCAAACCACTGTTACACATTGGATTAGTGTGGTTATGAAAATTAAGTTTACTGAAAGTTTCAAAATAAAACTCTGAAAATTGCACTCACAAAAGTGAGTGCAATAAAATAATATAAATCTTATTTTATGTTTTTTTTCTCAGGATAGTGAACTGCATCAGACGACAAACAGCCCTCTCATATGCTTCAAACAGTTTTTGTTCTAACTGTACAGCCTTGCGAAGCAAGGCTGTACGTTTATATCAAACTTTCTTAAAATAAGCATTTTAGCAATTCTTTCACTCAGGTTAATTGACAGCCTGTACATTTATATCAAACTTTCTTAAAATAAGCATTTTAGCAATTCTTTCACTCAGGTTAATTGACAGCCTTGCGAAGCAAGGCTGTACATTTATATCAAACTTTCTTAAAATAAGCATTTTAGCAATGTTTTCCTCTCAGGTTAGTGGACAGCCTTGCGAAGCAAGGCTGTACATTGACATCAAACTTTGTTAAAATAAGCATTTTAGCAATTCTTTCACTCTTGTTAATTGACAGCCTTGCGAAGCAAGGCTGTACATTTATATCAAACTTTCTTAAAATAAGCATTTTAGCAATGTTTTTCTCTCAGGTTAGTGCAGAGAGAACTACAGATTTAAATCGCGGTTCCATCGGAGACAAGAAATTGCCCTCTTATATGCTTCAAAAAGTTTTCGGATTGCTCTTATGGATGCTGAACAGTAAGCCGCTTTGATCAGAAAAACTAACTGCTTCAAACAGTTAGAATTCTCTCTCCCTGTGTGTCTCACTAACATGATAGTTGAGCTGCTCTTTAGAACTACAATGACTGAAGGTCAGAACTACAACATGGCGGAACTCTCAGATACCACAGATTAGGGCTGAACTGGCATTTAGAACTACTTGCTGTTTTGGGCATTATATAGTTGGATTAACCCAACCACTGTTACACATTTTATTGCTGTGGTCAATTAAAATAAAGCTTAATGAAAATTTCAAAATAAAAGCCTTCATATTTTTCACATCAGCTTTGGGCTTTATGTGAAATGTTTAAACAAACTACTGTTACACATTGAATTGGTGTGGTGGTTAAAATGAAGCCTACTGAAAGTTTCAAAATAAAAGTCTGCATATTCCTCTCATGGTAGTGCAACGCCGTAGGCGTTGCAATAATATTAAGCTTTTTTCGCATTTTTTTTCCTCAGGATAGTGAACTGCCTTGCGCAGCAAGGCAGTTCATTAACATTAGCACAAGTTTAGCATTTTACTGCCCCCACTAGTGCACTGCCTTGCGCAGCAAGGCAGTGCATTAGCATTAGCATTAGCCTTTTCCCTAAAGGTAGCTATTAGATAATTTTCTTACTTATTAGCGATGTTCAGTATACTGAATGGAGTAAATCAATGACAGAAAACATGCTAGTGATGCCACACATCCTACATGAATATTAGTCTTCATGCTAATATTAGCATTTTGGCTTATGCATTAATTTCAACATACTGAATGGTACAGGTACAGTTTAGTCAACATGTTTCTGACTCACCACAGGTTATTGACTACATTGCAGCTTTCTTTAGCATTAATGCTAATTTTTTGCATCAGAAGGCTTGATTAAAAAGCGACGGGCACACTTTGGCATGCCCCTCAAAATTTCTGCGGAATTTTCTAGTTATTATTATTATTATTATTATTATTATTATTATTATTATTATTATTATTATTATTATTATTATGTTACTTCAGATCTCTGATCAGTGTCTACAGTTTTCAAAGACATTTAAACTTAAACATTGGAGGAAATGTTGAGCTGTCTGTGCAGTCAAGTGACAGATAAAACATACAGATGGCAATTTGCTGCTGATTGAAACCTACTTTCATAAGGGCTGAAAACTGAAAATCAGATGCTGAACACTGACAAATTTCTGTCAAAATTTTCATTGTGAAATTTCTGCAGATTAGATTTTTTTTTTTCCGAGATGTGCGCAAAGCAGGCTTTTGACAGCAGCGCAGTCCTGCTGCTGAGATGGCCGAGGAGAGCACTAGCAACAAAGAGCTGTCACAGTCTGACAGAGCATCCCAAATCAGCTGCTCAGTCACAAAACAGTCACACTGGATGAAAAAGCCACAAAAGTTTCCCAAAGAGAAAAATTCATCATTTTTCCTCTTGTTTTAATGTTGAACTCTAACCTGTCAGGGGAAAGTTGAGCCAAAATGAAACCCTAAAAGCATAAAAGACAATAAAGGGTATATTTCTAACATATTATCAGCTTTCTGACAACAACTTATTGTAACCTTTTAGCAAATATCAGAGGTATTTCAGTTCCGGTCAGACGTTTACAGACAATTCAGACAAAAATACTTTTGCTATGTTAGGCCTTTTTCAGTGCAGAATAATTATAGAGAATTTTTTTTTTTGGTAACACTTTATTTGAAGGAGTGTGCATAAGACTGACATATATATGACATAACATCTGTCATGAATATGATGGCTTCAAGAAGTTGACACTTTTAAAAAACTTTTGATGCAAGTTTTAATGGAACTTTCCATTATAAGTGTCATTATTTACTGAATAACGTAAAGTTGACACTTTTAATGACTTTTTAATGCAACTTTTAGAGCACCTTTCCATTAGAAGTGTCATTATTTACCGAATGACACTTCATGACAGCAGCCATAAACATTTATGAAGAGTCGTTCATGTTTATGTTGATGACAGCCTCATGTCAGTCTTATGCACAGCCCTTCAAATAAAGTGTTGCCAAATTTTTATTTTTCATTAACTGGGTGCACAAGTTTAAAATATATATACATACACCCTCAGTAATGTTTGATTAAAAGTGTCTTGTATCATTTCTGTCATGTTATAATGTTATTCCCTTATCAAAAGCATATGTGTGATGTTGTCACCATTGTGCTTGACAAACTTAATTACTGTTTTGTTTTGTTTTTGAAATCATTAACTTTGTTATCAATCCATATAATGTCAGTAGATTTACTTCAGGCTCATTTTAGAAGAGAAGACATTGGAGGCAGCAAGTTTATAAGGCAAACTTCAAAACCTTGAAAACTCTATTTTTAAAAAAAATAAACCATTTCACTTAGTAAAATACAACAGGTTGGCCAAAAGAAGCAGAGTAATTGTATTTATAGATACACGAGGTCAAGTCTGACATCTTTAATAAGCCAATAAGATTTCAGTCTCTGATTAACTGTGTTTATTTGGGACCGGAGGATACTAAAACTACATGATCTGACTTGTGATGATGTCAAATTAAAAAGTCATGAAGGGTTGGTCTGTTGTATCCTGAGGGAGACTGATTATGTCTGCAGCAAAGTTCAAGGCAGGTCAGTGAAAAGTTGATGGTGGGAAAGGAAAACCAGCTACCCCAACTAAAGCCTTGACCCCGATGTGAGGTATGGTAGAAACTATGAGAAAAGCTGCTTCAAAAGGGCTCTGCAATACAGAAGACATAGAAGTAAAAAAAAAACAAAAACAAAAGAAAACTGAGAAATACATGAGAGCTGTGACACGCGAGGATAGGATTTTGGCTTTAATTCTGTGATAATTCAAACTCTTCCCTCTTTTAGCTTAAAGCAGGAGGGGAAAAGGTGCGGACTCTGCATGCAGCTGAATAAATGAGATGGGAGAGGATCGAGGACAGACAGGAAGGAGGAAGTGATCCTCGTTGACCCTCATTCTGACTCAGAAGGAAATTACAATCAGCCAGCAGCAATACTTGCTAGTGAAACCAAGCCTAATTTTCCAGCTCTCTCTGCTGCTTCTTACTGTATCCAAACATGAAAACTGGAACTTATTTTCATTACAATTCATTTGTCAGACATTATCTAGCCGTTCATGTTGATCATACCTGAAAAAAAAAATATATATATATATTAGAAGAGGATTGATTAAAAGTGGTAGTATTTTAAAAAAAAACTGTGCTGGAGGTCAAACAGCAGAAAACTATGGATGACATGTGAAGGGAAACAAATACAAGGAAGTGTTAACAGCAGCTGTTTGATGAAGATAGGCTAAGTATAAACCAGGGTAACAAAGTAATGACACAGCAGATCTCTACAACATGCCAAATAGTGAGTTCAGCCTAAATTGTGGCTGCTCAATGAATATTTTATACAGTAATGTGAAAAATGACTTAGTGCTGTCAGTGAATCCAGACTTTACAGCCAATCAGATAAGAGGACACATAAGGCTGAAAGCATTTTATATCTGGTTTGATAAGAGACACATCAGGGGTCGACTCAAAGGAAGAGGGTAAGAAATGGTACTTTAATCAACATATGTATTTTTAAATGTGCTATGTAAGCACATTTTATTTTATTGTTTTATTTATTTTGACATTGTTTATCACAGTCGATCACAACATTGAAATGCTCACATTCCATTGGAAGCAAACATAAAATATGACCTCAACTTGGCCATCCTGTTGGCATCTTCTGACGTCTCTATAGTAGAGGGTTTAAAAACTATAGTCCTTTAAGCCAATAATAATAATAATAATAATAATAATAATAATAATAATAATAATAATAATATGCATTTTCTGGGGTTGTTTGAAAGCAGCAAATATCCTCTTCTGCCTTGAACCTCTTGGATAACTAGTGTATTCTTTTTTTGGTCAGAATTTTCTAGGTGCCATGATTATTTCTCGTACCCACCCAAAAGATCACCAGAAAAAACACTTTAACATGAATAAAACAATTAGATTAAATAATACAAAACCACATACAGAAGGATGTTCTGCATCCTGAGCTCTGCTGAACAAACTGCATCCTGACATGAAGCTGCCACCGCTGCATTTCTCTGTTACAACGTGTTTTCAAGGTGTTTTTAGTGTTACTCTTCCAACAGGAAAAAATATCTGAAAGAAATGTGCATGGAAACGAAATCTGCTGCAGTAGATTTTAGAGTTCAACATCTATTTTGAACACGTCATTTTTCTTTCACAGACACAGAGGATGGATATTAAATTGATGGCAGGCTCGCACATAATTCAGTAGAGGACAGAACTGGAGTCTGGGGACTATGATGATAATGGCAGCTAGCTGACTTCAAGGACAGATGAAAAAGCAAGAAAGAGATCTGCTCGAGGAACTAACTGACATTTTCTTTAAGAGCCAGTTTCGCGTTTGACCTAAAGAGAATGAAAAATGCTCCTAAATGCGATAGCAGGAAAGAATTTGACAAGCAGAGTGCTTCCCCCCTCATTTTATGCGTTTAAAGGGAAATACTTTCATCCAACTGAAAGGGGGCAGAGAACCAGTTTTGCCTACATCCTGGCAGACTTTGACAGGTTTTACTCCAGCTCTGCTGTTGCTGAAGTCACAGGCTTGCAGGTAATCGATATTTGGCGAGGTAACTTTCAGTCCACCGCTCCCGCAGCCAACCAGCCGAGGAGCGGCCCTGATGGAGCTGATGTGCAGCCCTCAGCCTGAATGCTGCATATGTCTGATTTATCTACTGCTGAAAGAAAGAGACGCGTAAACACAAACAAAGAATGAGAGATCGGAAGAGCTTTGAGTCTGCATAAAAGACAAGGAGAGAGGACAAAAAGGATTATGGTCGTCTACAATCATAATGACTGCGGCGTCCTCCAGGCGTCCCTGACAGACACCATCTCCCTGGCTCAGATCCGATATCTCTCCATGATGCAAACACACGGCACCCACTGGCACACACACACACACACACACACACACACGCACACCCCCCCCCCCCACACACACACACACACACACCCTCCCCCCACACACACACACACATAAATGACACAGTAGATCAAACATCCCGTGATTGAGGCTCTTTGTATCTTAAACTAAATGACATAATTTCACTTTGTTGGGAAACAGAGGACATAATAATGTTTCGCATCTATTAGTGGGGAAAAAAAACATGAATTTTGTGAACATCCATCTCTTATCGTTTGTGACACAGAGGTCTGTTAATTATAGCTGCTGCTGCAGTCCCAGCATGCACTGGTCCAGAGCGAGTTCAGTGCGCGGAGCGCCACCGAAGGCGAAACAAAAGGATTATCTGGAAAAGGTGTTGAGGATAAAAGAAAGGTGAAAATGAGGTGTGGTTACGCTTCTCCACTAAATGGGTGTGTTGTGATCCCGTTTGTTTTGATCAATGCCAAAAAGATTTATTTTTTTAAAATCACATTATCTGAACAACAGATTTTAATTTTGTCAAGCTATAACCATTTTATTACCATTTAGGAGGTTAAAATAAAAAAAACTGAGCTCTTTCACGCGCACAGCCCAGTCAAAATCATGATCTGCTTTATGTTGGTTTTTAACATAAAACTACAAAAAGACCCAAATATTTGTGTTGTTTTCGAGCTGGAAGGTGAATTAAACACCACTGCACAGTTTATGAATTCATTCTGGCTTGGTAAGAAAATTAATTTACTCAGTCCGAGGCTAACTCCACTGCAGATTATAAAGTATTAAAACATTTTATTTTTTGCCTTCCCTCTGGGACTCTTCTGTTTAATCCTATCTTGAGGGTAATGATGTTTATTTGGCTTAGAGAAATTATGGTATGTTTCACAGAAAGCAAAGTATTTAAAATATCCTCTAAACGAATTTGTTATGTAATAGTCGCTCCGTTTCTTAAATCTTGGTACAAGACGGACTCAAGCAATCTGCTCTGTCTGATGACTTCAGATGAAAAACAAAAGTCTCTTCTTCGCAGCAGGATACATAAAATTATCATATGCATGTTTGGGAGCAAACAAACACATTCACAGTCGTCCCTGTTGTGTGTGTGCGCGTTTTGCCGTTCTCGCCGAGGCACAGACTGTTCTCACATGTGCCCACACATTCCCAAATGACTCATCTAAAATAACACAAGAGGCAAATCAAAATAGAAATTAATACCCTCTTGAAAATAAACAGGGAGGCCCTGCAGAAATAAACCCCGGTCAGCGGGCTTGGTCCTGTGGGCCATGACAGTGCAGCTCCCAGTTAAAACAACATACCAAACACACAGGCACCTGCTCAGCTGGCTTAAGGAACTGAGCAGCTTTAAAACAAGGATCTGTTAATAATGGGAAGGACATGAGTCAGCAGAACCATTGGAGACGTGTTGATCATCAGCAGGAGAACGACGAAGGGTTGGATTATTGTGGGCAAAAGGTAAAGCGGCTACTGGGGCAACTAAAAAAAAGGAAAAGCTGCAGAGAAGTGCACCTTTAACTGACTGGACATTTAAATGTGAAATTATATTAGGAACTGCAACATGTGTGGCAAATACTGACCAGCAGTTATCTGCAAGAATGTTCTTCAAAATGACCAAGAGCACTCTGTGGGCAAAAGGGATCAGAAAATTAAAAATCGACCTTGCTTTTTGTTTATCTGAGCAAAAGCCCAAGTCACTATAAAACTCACCAAATTGTGCTTCAAACACAGAATTTTAATTTGAATCGAAACCGCAGATGTGTGCATAGAAAATTGTTTTCATAGCATAAAAATGCACTATTGACTTACAAGGTCTTTTTATTGAATATTCTTACATAATCAAATTATTTGTGCGTCACACTTCAACATTGAAAATATGTAAACATGGCTGCATTATAGAGAGATTTCTGCATCTTTTGTACTTTGGTAGATTTACAATATATACGTCTTAAAACCTCACAACAAAAATTGCTAGAAGTTGATGATGTATTGTCTTTGTCAATCACTGAACGTTTGAAAAACATCCAGCTCCAGTGGTCTGAGAGAGATTGCCTTCTTATGTCAAGACAGACCACAGTGCAACTGTGAATGTTAGAGATTCTGAATACATTCGGTCCATTACACAAGAAAATGGCTGTAGGCATCAAAGTCATGGATGGACGGACGGATTATTTTAAAGCCTGAAAGAACGATCCATCATAACCTTTGCAACTAGACTGTATAGCACCGATCTGCAGTGAACTTTGTCAATCTCAGATGAAACTTCAACAAAGAAAAGTTGTGTTTTTGCTGAGAAATACTGACAAGTAACTTATAATTCAAGAATTGTGCTTTATAGAATCAGATTTTCACCTGTTTTTTTAAGCAGAAACTTCAACATTTCCAACATATAAATCCACATAGATGTGTTGAAGGAAACCTGAAGCCACAGACTAACGGTTCTTCCTGTTAGATGCTCTTACAGCAGTAGTGATGACTCCATACAACAGCAGGCCGTATCTTTGTGCATCCTTCTGATGCTCTCAGCAGGAGTCAGCTCTCTGCCTGCTGCTGTCATAGACATATTAGCCAGATGAGAATGTTGCATCTGTCAAAGCTGCAGATGTAGATCAGTGGTTATAAATTAGCGCTGCAACATTGTCATCACATAAAACTGGGCTCTGCACATTGACCAAACGTTTAGTGCAATTTGGTAAAGGAAACAATTGCAAATAAGCAGTGTCTTCAATAAGTATGTCACGCTTCAATCACAAACATCGGGGTATTTATTGGAGCTTTATGTGAAAGACCAACACAAGCTAACATATAATAGCAAAGTGGAAGGGAAAAGTGAACGGTTTTACAGATAAATACATTATTCTTATGCTAAAACGTGGCAGCGTTGAGCTGCGGAGAAGCTTTTTTTTCATTAAGGAAGCTGATAGATAAAGAGAAGAAGGAAGGAGCTAACAACAGGGAGATCCTGGAAAAAAATTAAAAAGGTACAAAAGACCTGAGGCTAGAGCAGAAGTTTATATTTCAGCAGGAAAACAATGTTAAACGTACAGTCAGGTCTACAAAGTAACAGGTTAAATCAGAGTATATTCTTGTGGTAGAATGGCTTAATCCAAATCTAAAAGAGCATTACAATTATTCTCATTCTTTTCATTGAACATGAATTCATGTAGGAGTGGGTTTTCAAAAACAAAATCTTTTGCAGCTTTTAGCAAAGGTGAAATGATGAATCTCTGCAAACATTGTGGTCATTCCGCTAAAAGCCTTTTCCTCCCAGCTTTCTGTTTTTCTTGCCTCAGCAGCAGATTTGCTTTAAGGTCCATGCTGACGTACGTAGCATACAGACATCCGGCCAGGAGGGAACATCACTGCATCTATCGCCCACTTTAAGATCAATCAGTACTGAGGGCAGCTAAAGTTAGCAACATCAAAGCCTCCCCAAGGCTTCAAATAATGTGCTTTGCTCCAAATTTGAGTGTAAACTGCACTTAAACTACTTACTGAGGCTTTTTAATGGTATTAAGATTAATGGAGCAATGAAACCGATGGGATCCAGGCCCTTTTGGTACATTGTATAAATAAACACAGCAATGTGGTGCTTCTTCAAATGATAAACATTCATAGTTTCTCTTTCACGCCTTTACATCTAAGCCATTTTTGAAAGCCGGAGTTTGTTTAAAAGACAGAAAGAATTCTTGAACATTTTTCTGGCTTCGCTGATATCGAAGATTAAAACGTATCTATTTAATGAGTTTTCAGTAAGATCTTTTCTTTTTAATGAAAGACTATATGCAGAGTACTGAAAATAATGATCCAGGTCTACAAACACTAGGAAATAATATGGGGTTTGAGTTTCAAAAAACATGCTTGAACCAAAACATGAAAAAGGTTTTTTGCATAATTTTCGTCTGACACTTAACTATAAAGTGAAATTAAAAGTTTTTCACATTTTTATTTGATAGACCATAAAAATTGTTTTAAAAAAAAAAAAAAGATAGCAGGTGGCGCATATTCATGAAGTGGGAAAATCTTTTACAAATAAAAATGTTGAACAGTGAGTCCGCCCCATTTACTCTTCCACACCTACATGAAATCCAGAGCAAACAGTTGCAGATCAAAAGCTCAAGTGAGCGAATCCTTTCTGAGGATGACTATCACTTATTTGCAAATGGAAGACTGACAAAAACAAAGCCGCTGTTGAGAGGAAGTTTAAAGTTTGTCCAGGAAAAGACACTGTATCCAGATCAGACCAAAATTGGTTAAAAAAAAAAAAAAAAAATAGCATTATCTGGAGGAAACTTGACTCTGTACATCATCTTGTATAAATCACCCTTACTGCCAAACATGGCAGTGGTCTCATATTGCTGTGGGAATACTTTACTAAAGGTGTAACTGGTTCAAACTGTGTTCATTTTGATGGCACATTTTAGTTTTAGCTAACTCAACTGATTAAATGTAGTCATCAGAAACAAAGTTGGCTGCACAGTGCCATAGTTGCCTCGTAGTAATAGGTAAAGGATATATGAAATATAATGTCAGAGGAATTAATTTTTAGAGCATCCTTCAGAAAAATTATTTCTTCACACGGATTCCTTTATCGTTGGATGGAAAGGGATTTCACAAAGACTTCAGTTCATCCATAGTTTCTACTGATTGTTACCAAAAGAAAGTTCAAGAGAAAATATTCATGAAAAGATTCAAATTGGATAAAATATTCTTTATCAAATCACATCATTCACTTTACAACTTACAGCTCAAAGGTGTTAGATTTCATTGGCTAATTGTTTGTCTTGTGCTGTTTTTATCTAGTGTTTGTCAGGAAAAAAATGTATTTGAAACTGTGATGAAACTTTCTGACAAAATTGAGACATGGTTCAGAGGAGATGGGAAGATAGATGGAGATAAATGGAGAGCGGTGCCAAAAATAGGCCTTGAGAATGGGTCTGGGTATGAATTTAAAAACCTAATCAGCAAACCTTTAAAACCTCGTTTATGAATTTGTGAGAAGCCTCTTTAAACCACTGAAATTAAAGTGTTAGATAAAGAATTGAATTGCAGAAAGAGTCTTGTAGATGTTTTTCTTTTTCTGCATCTGTACTTGCATTTTAATGAAAATTGGACATAGACCGAGAGATTATGCCATCGTCACAAAAGTTGACCTCCACTGCAGGCCTGCTTTGTGCTGCCTCTCACTAACAGATGGCAGCCATATTTTCATTTAACTGCACCTGGCAGAGTACTGACACTGTCGTTTATCAAACAGAGAAAAACTACAAGTTCTAACTCACGAAAACAACACGGTGTGTGTGTGTATATATATATATATATATATACACAGAGATGTTATGCAATACATGCATCCAGTGCACTCCGAGAAATTTCCTGCCTCTGCCTCCACCCACACACACACCATCTATTCCTACGTCACGTTGAGGCACCTGAGGTCTTCAGCTGCCTGAAGAGAAAGTAAATATTTCATCTGCTTTATGGAGCTGAAAGGATGTTAGCAGTGGTCAAAACAAGCCAGTGAAGAAATGAGGCTTCAGCTCAGCAGATGACTGAGCGAAGGCAGCAGTAAAAGATTTATGTCTCATTATAAACCTGAAGCTCTCAGCAGAAGGTTTACTGTTTTTACAGGGGGGATCATAATTGTATCAGTCATATTGCAGTGATCCATCATGGTGCACTACAAAGCCAATGGCTACTTCAGACTATTAAACAATCCTCAAAAACTGATAATGGCCTGAATCAAACCTGAGGGAGGTCTGAGACTCAGCTGTGTCTGATAAGATGTACGTAATAAGTCTCATATAAAATAAACAACACAACAATTTTAGTGAAAAGTTTTCTTTAATCTGATTTCTTTGGTGAAGGGGGCATCGTGTGTCGAGAAATAAGTGGTGCTCAGGATTATAGGAACGTTGAGGAGATCCCGGTCTCAGGTTTTAACAGCAGCAGCAGCAGCAGATGGCATCAGTAATTACTATAGATTTCTGAGAGTTTGGCTCCTGAGGTGTTTACTGTTTTTAGGAACACCGTCAGCAGTTGGCTCCATCAACCAGGAAAACATCTAAATCCCTGGAATGAAGCGCAGCTGTGAGAGACGTCACCGGTAAACGCTCGCAGTAGTTTGCAGTGAATGGAGCTGATTACTGTGTTAAAAAAAAAACTTAATGCACACACCACAAAAGCCTAAGCTGGCGGTTCAGGTGACTCAAGAGGCTAATGGAGGTGCAGTGGGCATCAGCTGCACACAGACAGGTAGAGAACAACAAGCAGGTGAAAACCATTTCCTGCTGACTTACTACCAAGTCTGATCTATAAAGCTATACAAATAAAAAAAAGAGGAAATCTTTCTTTGATGCGTCTCAGTTAACATTCTCCTAATAGGCATATTTCTAAAGCTTCAGAATGACTAGGTTTGCAATTATGGCTGAGGAACAATGCGGTAGAATAAATATCTGAGTTTTGAGCATTTTCAGAAAATGCTATAATTTTGACATTTTCTTTCAGCTTCTGTACAGCAGTAGAGATGCTTATAGTGCTGAAACAGTGACCGCTGCCAGAAGCAATAACATAATGGCCAGTTTTTCAGTAATAAGGCAGCCGAAAAAACAAGATGTTTTTTTTTCCTGAAAAAAAAAAAAAAAAATCTGCCAAAAAAACCAAAAAAAACCCCAACTGTTATCCAGCTGCTATGACCAGAATGGTGGAGCTCGATTTGTAGGAATGAATAAATACATCCAGATAAGATCGATCTGCAGTGCCTGATTTAATTAGTACTCAGATATAGGTTTATAAATTTTAACAATACTCATGTTTTAGCTACAAGTGCACTCACATTTACATGTAGCGTCTTCCAAATGTAAATTTAAATTTGTTTTTATGAGACAGAAGAATTAGGTCTAGGATCTGAATAAATAGTTTCCAGATTTTAATTTGAGAAAAATACGACAGCCCGTGTGTAGCTTTCCTTCAGCTTCACAATAATGTACAACTTCTTGATGGGATTCTATTTAAATGGGCTAACAAAAAAAAAAAAAGACATTCAGGTTATCGCTTTAAATGAGCACAAAACAGACCGTGTCAGAGTCACACACACCCATTTTTCTCTTTTTATTCAGTGATAAATAATTTCCTATCAACATAGGCTTTATGTGTAGACATCCAATCAAGGCAAGAGACAAATTAGAGGGCACACACGTTGCCACCATTAGAAAATAATAGCAGAAACAAAAAAAACAAAACAATGAGGTAAGAAGTTCTCTCTTTTTTTTTTTTTACACATTTGTGGTGCTTCTATGTCTGTTACCTATACTGTTGAACGCACAGTGCTTCCTAATACAGAAATCTTGCCTTTTTTGTGTCTGTACATTATTAAACAGAAACAGGTCATGGCACAATACTAGACCAACCAGAGGCAGAGTGTATAGTTTAGTAGAACACATCATCAGACCGAGAGTCAGAGAAGCCAAGCAGGAAACAGAAATAGAAAACAAATACCTAAGACTTAGCAAACGGAGCGGCTGTGACTGCTTCAACACACACAAACACACACGGTGAATGAAAGATCTGTGTCTCGGTAGCTTATATGATGCCAGATTTAGAGTGTTTAAACATAATGAAAGAGAAATAAACGACTTTTGTGAGGACGAAGCCATCTACTGTGCAAACAGTGATTTGATGGGAGACGATCAGTGTCTGGATGAGGAAGAAGCTTCAGTTTGAAACGTATAGAAAACACTCCGACGTCTGAGATGGAAACATGGGCAAGCATGTTCAGGCAAGACAGAGCAAAGTTTTGTAAGTGCAATGATTAACGAGCACATGAGAAAAACATTAGCAGGATAAAATTAATGTATTAATCACTTGAAAAGTTGGCGGATGTAGAAATATGCACCTGCTGTCCTGTTATTAGGGTTGTTTATTACAGAAAATAACTCGTAGTCTAGTTTGTTTTGAAATTATAACGATCCATCCTGATTTATCTTGAAGGTTGGAAACAGAATATGCTTTTTTTACACTGAAATGGGCATTTGGGGTTTTTTACCCCCCTAAAAATCTATATATATATATATATATATATATATATATATATATATTTTTTTTTTACATTTAAATATGTCTGAGAATCTAGTACTAAATATTGTGTTGACAATATAAATGATGATTAGCCCACATTTTCTGTCTTTCTCTGTGACCTTTAACATCTCAGTGGGTGCATCAATGGTATTAAAAGTATTTCCAGCAGCCCAACACATTTTTAATAAAATAATTTTTTTTTTCTTTTTGGTAAACAGAAACTTCAGACAAGGGTCTTTAAATAGCTTTTCCTACCAAATTCTGCATACAGGCTGTCCTTTGTAACTACAATGATGCACACATTGCTACTGCATTGGTGACTAAAGTTTAATATACTGTGCAAGGTAGCAAATTTTCTTGTAATTAAATGGCAGACTTGGGTTTTAAGTTTTTTTATTTGACTGATATTTCATGAACATGTTTCTCTCCAATAGAGAATCTGTGGAGGATGCTAAAGATTAGGGTGATGACAATGAGGCCTTCTAATGTCAAAAACTTGGAGCTCATCACCAAAGGCCCAAAACAGGAAGTGAAATCAAGCAACAAGGAGGAACATAAATCTAAATCTGACGGGGGTAAAAATGTAGTTGGCTGTATATAATCTCCAAGAACCCATCAGGAAAATATTGCTAGACTTCAAAGAAAACAGCCTAAAAGGTGTTGCATCACACAGGCAGAAAACTGCGTCAACAAATTTGTTCCTCCTCGTCTAATTTCACTGTGAACTTAATTGTAAAGAACGGAAAACCTCTTTGTTTTGCTTTTGGGACAGGCTATTTTTATAAAGCTCACATTTTAAAAAGCTTTTATTATATTCCAGGTGTAGAAAACATCTTTTTACCTGTATTTACCTAAGCAGAACATGGAAAAATAATGCAAGTTATAGTGGTTTGTTGTTTGAGTAATTTTGTGACTATTTGTAATTGATCAGGCCTACCACACGCTGAATCCATCTCAACAGATATCAGCCATTTATCTACTCTAGATTATTTAACCCAACGACTACTCAGAGCTGAACGTTGTTTTCATAAATAAAAGCCACAGGAGGTGAGAAATTCTGTGTTTGCATTAGTGTAAGGATGCAGTACGACTTGAGTTCAACTGCAATGGCTCTTACTGACACAGACAGTCCAAGTTTAGTAAAATACTCAAATGGAAGCCCAGAATAAACTTAAGCTGAAGAAAGGTAGTGGAAGCAGAAAGTCCAACAATAAAACTCAATGGGATGTTTTTTTTTTTTTTTTTACAAAGAGCTTAAATTATATATGATTTTTGCATCAGAGTCAAATATTAATATTGATTAATATCCACGCTCGCGACGCTTTCTTTTTCTCTCAATAATAGCTCGTCATATTCACGTTTGAACACTGCTGACTAAGAAAGCTGTTGCTGCGAACGCAGATGTGTGATCTCACATGCGATTCTTGAAAGATGTCTTGAAAGTTTCAGGCTGCAGTGTGAAAGTACTTTATATGAGAAATTTTCTGTTTTCAATTTAATAACTAAAGACGCATAAAATGTAACAAAAGGACAAAGCTGGACTTATTTAAAACCTGCTAGGAGGAGGAGGACACACGTTTTGCAAAGGTATTCATACCTCTTGAACTTTTTTTTTTAATTGTCTCCAGTTAGCAAACACTTGGAGCAAGGAATTCTGGTTGAGTGAGATCAAAATTGATTTTTTTTTTTTTAGGCTACATGAAAACATTGGTCGTTGTGGAAAACCAATGCCCTGAACACACCATCCCAAAGATAACAGCTTTTCTTCAGCTGGGACATGGAAGTAGGTGATAGATGATGGGAAGACAGACTAAAAGAAAAAATTAAGAGGGAAGTCATTTAGGGTGCAAAAGACAAGTGACCTGAGTAGACGTTCACTGGCCTTAATACTCATCCAGAGCCACTGTAAGACATGGCAGTGGCAGTATTGTTATGTGGGGAAGCTTTTAATCGGCAGGAATATTAAAAGCTGAACCTGTGTGTGTTTGTCTTTCACAAAAAAATCTCCCCAACACAACACTGAAGTTTCTACAGGCGTGAATTCTTTTGTAAAAACGCAGTAAAAAGTATAATCTTCTTTTAAATGTTTTTTTTTTTTTTTTGAAGACTAATTTTTTTGGGGGTTGTAATGGAAGCAAACCAACTTGTTGCAGCTTCAGTGCGAACAGCGTGAAGGTGTGTTTGTGTGTGTTGCGTTCACAGACCTGCCGAGCAGCACTATGAGGCACAGCGCCATGCATGGACCTGACCTGCAGTCCCAGTGCCTTCACTGTCATACAAAACAAGATCAGAAAAACCTTCCCTGGCTCACGTTTTATCACCATCATCAAAGGTTAAAGGAGAATACCACTTAATATCAGCTTTTACATGTTTCCATAATTTGTTAATGGGGAAAAAAAAAAAATCTGTATTGTCAAGATTATAGGGGTCCATCTCACCGCTGCAGAGATTTACAGCCTTAGAGAAGATTTTGTCCACCGTAAATGTTGCCATAAATATAAGAGGTGAGTTTGTGTTCAAATGGCTGATAGTTGAAGCTGTGCAAGAGAATGACTGGTTTAACTGAGATGTCTGTTACTTTGCTGCCTGCAGAAATAACACTATGCATGGTCTTGGATTGAGTGGCATTCTCCTTTATGATGCTTGACCTCCTGTTCTGGTAGCCTAGCAGGCTGGATAAGATGAAGAGGAAGCACACCTGCATCTACGTCTCATCCACAGCAGGCTGAAAGTGTGTGCCGTAACAGCAGCTCTCCTCGGCCGCACACCTGGGGCCGTGCAATATGGCAGACAAAGACACTTCACACCCGATTCTGTTTAAAGGATTCAGTTCAGCGAACCTCAATAACGCTAACGCTACCTCAGCGGAGAGGTGGTGGGACCCGGAAGAAGGAAAGAAGTAGAAATTGTACAGAAAAAAAAACAAACAAAAAAAAAAAAAACAACAGAAAACTGAAAATAGCACAGAGAAGCTATAAATAGCAACAGAAGCGGCCATGACGAAGCAAATGTGTGCTGAGGGGCGGTTGGAAATCAAGTCGAGGAGTGGTTGTAGTGGTCCTTCGGAGATGTGTGCCATCGTTGTTACTGCGGCTGCCATGACAGCGGCACATTAAGCACCCGTTCTATCAGAGCAACAACACAGAGGGAGAAAGAGAATCGGCTGCATCTGAAATCAGCAGCGAGCTGCAGGGAACTGCGACAGCCTCCACCCTGTTGTGCTCATGTCCCCTTTTTAGTGTTTTGTTCATTTATTCATCTCTATGTAGTTCTCCGTGGAGCTGCGGGTCCCTTGAAACGTAAGCGTCGCCTTCCCCGTCTCGGGTTTTGAGGGCAAAAGTTTGTCGTTTTTTTGATTTTCAGTCTGTAGTTTTGGAAATCCCGTAATACTTTCAGAGCCTCCGGAGTCAGTCCCGAGGCCAGGGTGGGGGAGTCCTCAGCCTGGGAGGCAAACTTTTCCTGCAAACAGCAGTCCCACTATGGTGAAGAAGATGGAGAGGACAAACAGCACGTACGAGGAGCCCACCACCGTGTTGTTGGGCAGCTTGTATGGCTGACCTCCCACCTCGTTGATGTAGAAGCCTATTGGGAAGATGAGCGCTGCCATGCAGAACAGGATCACTGCAGGGAGGAGAACAAGGACGCAATTATTAAACCGAATCATTTATTAAAAAGAACATTACCAATCTCTCGCTATAGTTAAACCCAGATGTTCACTCACGCTGCATTAAAAACACACATGACCTTTTATTTCCCCTCAGCATCTGACAGTTAAATCTGACATTTCCTATTTTTTAAGTCAAAATGATTTATATTTTATGAATGCAGGAAAAGGGCTTGAGTTAAATAGTCGCACCTATGGACAACCATCATGGAAAAAACAAAAGAAATCATCCATGATAACAGGAAGACAATAATAAACCTCATCCTTGGATACATTTTCATACAAAAATATTAGTAAATATTATTGAATGGCCATTAAAGGGATACTATTAATGAATATCGATATTGGCCCAAAATTTTCATAATGCATTCCTGGTTCAAACAATTACATTCATCAATCAACATCATGGACATGTCTAAGAATGGAAGAAATGTTTTTGGTGCAAAAAAATATCATCTCCTTCCCCTGATCAAAAGCAAAAACTCTCCCAATTATTTCTGTATAAACATGGTCTGAAAGGCCAGTCAGGCCGCAAATTATGCATTACTCCAAAAGCAACATAAAAAGTTTGAAATACAGTGGAAGACAAATACATTTCCTGTGGTGTGATGAAACTAAAATTTAAGTGCTTGGCCATAATGACCAGTGTGTTCTTCATTTAGGAGGAAAAAGAAAGAAGCATCCAAGCCTCAGACCACCAATCCAACAGTGAAGTACGGTGGTCGCTGAATCATGTTGTGTGGCTATTTTGCTTCAAGAGAGATTTTTGGACTTTACAAAATAAATGTTAGAATGATTTAAAAAAAATGTTAAATAAACATTTTGAAGTTTTGAAGTTCTAAAAAACTTTCTCACTCTGGCATTTAGAAAGTATGATTCTGACTAACCTAAAACAGAAAAGCGAGGAATCAGAAGTTCATCTTAAAAGTAAAGATCTGGTTTCAACTGGAAAAGTCTTGAGCAGTAACATTACTAAGATCCTTACAAAAATTTGCAAATAAAATTTAATTGTTTGTGTCATATGGCATTTCATTTTATTTCCCTACATCCTTTTGTTCGGCTAAATAGTTCAGATCATGTAATAAGATTCTGACCAGACTCGGCTCTCCAAGCTCCAATACTCCAAGTGCAGGCAACATTTAGTGTCACAGCTAGAAAAGATGTGTAAAAAGCTATAAAGTAAAACGATTGAACATGCTATGACTATTAACTAACACTAAAAATGTAAGTCATTGTTTGCACCTTGTTATTTTGGTTTATCAGAGTTTCTAGGAACTTCTTATGACTTTCTGGGATATAACTAAAACATTAAACAAAGTCTAATTCTTTTAGTTACTGGCTCGACAAGGACCCCCATTTTATTTTACTGCAACGCAAAAGTGAGAATGACGGTAAGGAAGATAAAAATGAATAAATAAAAGAAATGATCAAAGATCCGTCTCTCTGTCTGCTCCTAGTTTGTAAAATATTACAAGAGGAGACAAAGTATTATGCCAACAGTGATTTTTATTAAAAATAATTATATCCTAACATGATTTTTTTCTCTCCTGCTGAATAAATGTACTCAGATAAAAGGTTGTTCAAAAAGGTACCTCAATTTTCAGTCTGAGATTAGACTGTAGATACAAATTTAGCTAAATTAAACATGATTAATCCTTCCTGAATACATGGAGAAGACTAGGAGAGATTAAATTGGCATTCATGTAATTTTAGTTGTTCAAAACTGATTGTGTGTCTCAACATCGCTGCTTGTTTCATATTTCACCAAGAGATCATTTAAACAGCAGTTGTCTGTAGGAGGATTTTAAAAAGATGAGCTCTTTCTAACTTGGGAGTTCAGTGTACTTGCTGATACTGAATGTGAAACCTGCCTTGAAGGACGGCTTAGAGCGAGAGATTTAAAGCAGCGCTAAGAGGCGTCCTTCACTCTTTTGTTGATAATATTTCAGATGGGAAAATCGACACCGTACTTTGAGAATAACGTCAAGCAGAAGCATTAAATAAATCAGAAATATGACACAGAATAAAAACTGAATGTGTCTATAACAGATATACCATAAAACGTGCTCTGTGCTCAATCAAAACTGAATCAGGAGAGATTTAACCTTCACGCAGAGTCTGTATAGAGAAAACTTAGGCAATGTCTATAAAATATTCTCAAAAATACTGTTATTTTCTACAGGTTTTTCACATTAAACAAGGTTTTAGTTCGATTTCAGTTGAACCGAAAGCTGAAAATAGTGACTGTAGAATGATGCGGATTCCTAGTCCAAGGAATGATTCATTATGTAAAAATCTATTAAAGATTAATGTCTCCAAATGAAGAGAGCTTGCACTCTGGAAGCAGCATTCCCAGTGTTTGCTGTGGGAGTCTGCAATGAACCCTGTGGAGATAAACTAAAAACAACTCAGAGGGTTCTGCACAGAATGCATGCAATCATTGGCTGTATTTAGCAAAAAAAAAAAAAAAAAAAAAAAAAAAAAAAAAGATAATTATATAAGATTTGTACACATGATGGCCGTTAAGATGCATTTAAATGATTGGTTTTTAGGGTTTTTTTAGGTTTAGATTCATTAAAAGAGAAAAGAAACACCTTCAAAATATTTCTCGGCAGAATCAGTAGAGTTGCTTGAGTCAAGCTTTGCAGTAGAGTGAAGGATTTCAACCCCAGAAGCTCAGTACAAACTCACAAGCATGGTAGTGGCAGCATCATGCTGTTTTGGAGTCAGTGGTACTGGTGGAAGAAATGATGAAGCAAATTACCACTTCTTCAGGAATTTTACACACAAAGACGTGTGTGATGTCGGTGTACAATTTATTAAGCTATTCTACTGCACGTGTGTCATACTGAAGGCCTGTGTCCAAATCCAGCCTGCCTTAAATTTTTATGTGACCCTCTAGAATCTAGACTAAACATTAAGTGTACTTAAATTTTATGTTATCAATCAAATCAATGCAGTTTTTATCTGTTTACTGCCAAATTATATCAATCTCCTGTTTCTTGAGAATTATTGTGGAAATTCACGCAAAATCAACAAATTACACTCACAATTGGGAGTTTTTCTCAAAAAAATTGTCAAAAACGTTCTTACTTGTACTAAACAGCTGCCTCTGCCTTAATTGATGTCATATTATAGTCCATGATCTATACAGCAAGTAATAAAAAGTTGCATTTACCATCATAAATAAGCGCAAATAGTTCCAAATTAGTACCACAAACACAAGAAATTACAACAAGAATCACGAAATCCTGGAGGGACTGAAAAGATGTTCAATAATACCATTTAATTTGAAGAATTCAAAATTGTATGTTTGATGCAACTTTGCAACCGGTTTTATTTAGCTTTGCTACAAAAGTGGGTCTTCACCTCTTCACTGTGAACTTTATGTGCCTATGGAGCATCTTGTTGCAACAAGTTGCTGAATAGGATTTGGTAAAAAAAAAAATCAGAATTCACCACAAATTATGTGCAAAATATTGATGCTTTGGATTAATGAATTAATCATTTACAAATGATGTAAAAGAAGAAACCTTTCCAGAGACATTTTCCCTACTCAAAAGATGGAAAGCTTTGCAGTGATGTTTTTAAATGTACACAAATACCTGCAGAATAAAAACACAGTCACAGTCGAGACTGATAACAAAAACCTCATGTTATTCATAGGTTACATCATTTCACTTTTTACTACAAAGTTAAAAAGTATTTTCATTTTTTCCCCACCTTTGACTTCAGAAGTAATTGAGACAAATGTTTTACCACGAAACGGCTTTCAGAAGCCATCTAGCACTGGCCAGCATGTCAGGTTTTACAAGAAAACAGCTCAGCTAAAGTCAAAGAAGGAAGTGTCAGTGATATAATGTTAAATCCCAACCAAGCTTCTTCAAAATGTTACAAATTCGCCTGACACAGACTTCATGTGAAACCATTTTGCATCGATGCCTCATCTAATTTTTGTGAAAAAGAACCCTTGGTGATGCATGAAGCTTCATTAATAGCAGCAAAAATGAATCAAATCTCATGAAGAAGCTGGCAAGGGAAGAGACCATAAAGAGAAATAAAAAGCAGCAAATCCTTGATGGGGTTTACAAATCACTGAAGAGCTGCTTCATTCAAATTTAAACATTTATGAAAAAGCAGCTTTCCATAATTGTAGTATGAAATTAGGAAAAATATCATTTCCTCAAATAGATTTTACAGAAAATAAACTGTTACTCACAAAACTCACTGAGGAATACATATTACTGTGATATTTATTCTACAAATCATTAATGTGTTTATTTGTGAGGATGAAGGGTATTCGGCTGCAGTTCAAAGTATTTAAACTCTCAGTGATTTCTCAGTTTCTGCTAAATGTCTTTTCTATTTGAGTCTTTACATTAATAAAGCCACAGCAATATTTGAGCGCGTTTACTCCTGCTTTCACAAGTCAATTATGCAGCAAATTAAACAATCATGTGAATCAATGGGGTTTTATCGTACAACATACCATCATTTAATTAAAAATAAATAGATGATATCTGAACAGCTTTTCACCGTCTGCTCTGCTTCAGAGCCACACCGTTTTATTTAATCTCATAGCAAAGTCAATGCAGGTGGGAAATGCTTTCATGAGGCTGAACTTTGACCTTTTAACCAGTACGAGGCATTAATTCTTAATGAAAGTCTCATTATTGAGCAAAATCTTTATGCGAATGGATGTAAAGAGAAGCTGAGGATGAAAAATCTACTTTTACATGACTAACTTTTCTCTCCCTAAACTATATTTTTCAGACAAAGAGCTCAAATTAACCAGAAAATATACGCTTGAGAGCTGAAAGCATTGCATTCACTGTTTAAATTAGAACTTTATCAATCTAAGTTGCTAAAGAAATATTATCCAAGCAGTTTTAATGAAGCGGGAATTTCATCCATCCAGACTCACACAGGACACGATACTGTCCAAAATGCTAAAGACGACAGCATGATGGAAGCACAGATGACGAAAAGAGGAAAATACTCAAATATCTCAATGTTTGTCAATATTATAAAAAATTCTAATGTAATGCAAAGATTGTGTGTGTATATTCTGTACACGCTTTGATTTATTTTTGTTGAAAAACATGAATTATTTTTGTGGTTTTATTGTTCTGAACATAAAATCCCCCCAAAATATTTTAATTCTGCAAATTAAAATATTTAGAAGTATTAACTTCTACAATGCACTGTACTCTGAATACATTTTTACAACAACCGTTTACCCATCATTAAAATAAAATCCATTTACTTTTATATATTGTAAAAAAAAAAAAAAATTGCTGTAAAAAAGAAAAAAAGTTTCTCATGTTACATCATGAGAAGCAACACAGACATTAGAAGGAAACACATTTATATTCATTTGTTTAATTATCACCACTCTGGAAATGATTAAATTCATAAACAATAAGGGAAACACTGTGGATGAGAGAAATTAACAAGCCAACAGTTAGGAAAATACAACTTCAGCTTCTGCTCAGGTTTAATTTCAGTGCACTTTTCGAGATCTACTGGACATCTTAAGAGCCTCAACTGATGACACATGGTAATTTGCACGCTTGCTGCTGGTTAATCTACAGTACAGTTGTTGTTGCCCAGTCATCCTTCAGATTTTATGGACTTTACACACAGAAGGCATGTTTCCACTTCAGAGACCTTTTTGCAGGAGCAAGGTTAATTTTCTGGGTCCAGGCCCTCTTTGTTTCCATTTCTTCTACTAGAGTAAAAACACATCCCAAGAAAACATTAAATGTTGTAATAACTTCACTGTAATACTCAAAACTCAACCATGTTTAACGGCAGTTAATAAGTCAATATTGTCCCATATCAACAAAGTTATTATCAACTAACAAACATCTAAAGGTGGTGTAATGTAGATTTTCCAGGCACAAAGTGGCATTTCATAGCACAATCACATTACTATGCTACATTCATTTGTTATACTAATATTGTATATATCAAACAAAACTTAAAAGAAGTTTTATTTTTTTTTATTTATTTTTTTATTCCTTTATTTAACCAGGTAAACCCCATTGAGATCTAGATCTCATTTTCAAGGGGGACCTGGGCAGAAGTCTGCAGTACATAGCAACCTGGTTATAAAACAAAATTGATTAATACATATACACAATTATAAAACAGAATAAAACAATTTAAAAACAGTGACACTGTTTAAAAGATTCTCGTTGCCTGTTTTTAAGAATCGCTCGAAATAAATTCAGTGAAATCAATTCTAACATCTTGATTTCAGACTGAAGCTGATTCCAGGCTGAAGGAGCCATCACACTGAAAGCTTGCTTTCCTTTTTCAGTTCGGCAGTGTGGAACATGCAAAAGAAAAATGTTGTTGGAACGTAAAGAATGGGACAATCACATTACTATGCTACATTCATTTGTTATACCAATATTGTATATATCAAACGAAACTTAAAAGAAGTTTGATTTCACAGTTCAATGCTTTGAATTTTGCCTTTGTCTCTTTCAAGCCTGAAGGTATTTTCCAACCACATAAAGCTCAAGAAAAAAAGTTTTAGTATCTGCAGATGGCTTTCAGGATGACAACAATTCAGAGAGAATTTAGGAGAGCCTAACTTTATGTTATCTGAGGCAAGATGGTCTAAATCATTATCTACATAAAATCTAGCAGGTCAGCTAAAGTGAGCAGATTAGTATATTCCTTAAAGACAGTTAAAAACTAAAGGGTTAGTTCATTAAAGCAGTAAAAACTGTCCTATCTTTAATAAAGTGATACAGAAAATATGCCTAAGTAAGCAGCGGTCCTGCTAATAGGAGTCATGACGGCTACATTACTTGTTAGTGTGCGGCTCAAGACAATGCGTCTCTTAACAGCAATCATCTCTGCGGACGGCGCTGTGTGTTATAAATCTGTCAAATAGTAAATAAATAAAAATAAAAAAAATGTGAAAGACAAGCCTGATGTAATTTAGAAGCAGTTTTACCACTACAAAGCAGGGTACTAAAAAATATTGTGTTCAGCTCATATCTTACCCACCAAACAACCCGGAGGGGTCCTAATCAGCGTGAAGGTTTATAGTACATCTACAAAACACCACCCTTGTCTAACAGTGGATTGCATAATCTGGCTATAAAGTAAATATCATTTTAGCTCAGAACATCTGACTTGTCATGTTACTGATGCTTTTCTAATTGCAGAATCTTTGGCCAGCAAACAAAGCAAATCAAGCATGAAGACGTTCACATTAAGGAAGAAATTCAACTCGTTTCACCATGACAGTAAGGCATATTAAAAAAATAAAACAATCATTTGACTGTGATGTCGCCTCCACTTTTTTTGCGCTTGAATACATTTGCAGAACAAAGATGCAGACAGTGAATTGAAAATCATCAGAGCTCTGTTAAATTGCTGTGTAATGTCAACAGAGGCCAGGACTGAATCATTTCAAACGTTACATTTCAGAACTGTAAAACTTTTCATCGTACAATGACCAGAAGTTTCTGCTGCTGTTTAGAGCAGAGTGCAACAGAGTCATGCAGAACCCCCAATTGCAGCAGAGCACTGCTGACCAGCTGGCTGAAAAAAGGCTGACTCACTTTTCTGCGACTTTCAAAGACAAATGTGGCCGTTTTGAAATATTTTAATGACATATAAACTGAAGGAGCACCAACAATCACTGTTGTTAGGATAAAACTGCTATAGCTAGTTAAGCAGCCATTTGCATGGTGGCTACCTGAGCACATAGCCCAACTAGTTATCGAGCTGCTGAAAGCTTTTTAAGCTTGTGTCATTTTAAAGAGTGCAGAACTGTAAAAAGAATAATATTTTTTTCTGCTCAATAAGTAACTAGTTTAGTGATTAATTAATCCATATTTTGGCTCAAGTCCATGAATCAAATTCAAAATGATATAAATATTACATATAATTAAAATGTTTTCAATAATCAACATGTTATCTTTTGACAACAGGGATTACTGTTACTTTTCTGTCTGAAATTAAAACATTTAGATCATTTTATAAATCTTAGTTTAATTTTTTTTTATTTAGTTTTAATGCACAATGAAACTGCAGCTAATACAAAAGTAACAATTACTACTTCAGTTTGACTTGAAGTAAGTTAGCAGTTGTTTAATCTTTGTTTGTGTTGCTAAGCTCAAAGTAATATCTAAATCAGAGTGGCAATAGTCTACTAGTTTCATAAAGCAGAATATGTTTTAGGGATATCTGTCAATTCCTTATTGTCATATATATTGACACGTCTAAAAAAAAAATCAAAAGAACAAAAAAAAAGAAGAAAATTTAATACGTTTCATCTACCCAGATACCCACTCAACAAATTTTGTCATCCGTGTTTGTCTGAGAGGGACCGTAATCTTCCTTGGTTGCTCAGACGCCCCATAACTGTGAGGTTGCATGAATGGTGCTCGTCAATAATAAATAAACTAAAAGCTACCGCTTAAAATGTGGTAGCAACAGGCAAAAAAAGACAAATATGACCATGAGTTGAAGATAATAATTAAAAAAGGTTTGTTTAGTGGAAGTGCTATGCAAAGAGAAACAACAAATAAGCAAATTCAACCATTTAAATGTGGTGTGTTGGACCGGGACAACCTTGCCACACTGCAGCTGGGAACCACTGCTGCAGATGCTCAATCAAATCTAATTCTGCTGTATCCGAGCAGTGAGATGGGAACAGGTTGAAACTACTCTCCGTTATCAAATCCATCTTGCGCATTTTTCCTTTCTTCCTGAGTTTCTTGGGGTGTTTCTCAGTGCTTCTAAAAAAACATTTATGTTACACGACACTTTAACTTGGGATATAAAAGAGTGCTAGTTTACCAGGTGATGAGGAAGTGTTTGAAAAAAAATATTAAACTGCACAAGACCTAGCAGGGAACAAATATTCACCTAAATGTTTTCTTTTTGCAAATCCTGAGGCTGTTTTTCCTTTTTGTGTCTGAGCCATTTAAAAAATATGCCTCCAGCTTTCAGACAATAAAGGGAGCCACTGTGGCTTCACATACCACTGCTCCATCAGTGTGAGAGTGCTCGAAGCTGCCGCTTCCCTGAACTGACTGACCAATCAAATTCCACCAACCCACACAGCTTTGTAAAACCAGCCCAGGCACAATGCATGTGATGGAAGAGTTGTTGTGGTGTGCTGCGAGTGTATCTATACAGAAATATTGTCTGGAGAAAAAAAAAAAATCTTTACAGTTTAAGGGAAAGAAGAAGAGCTACGGTTATATTGTCCGCCTACACATGCACCAAACGAGCCGCAATCCTCTATGAATTTTCCCGTAAGATCAAGACTATATACATTTACATTTTCTCAAGTAATTCAACTTTAGTTCCCTGAGAAACATAATTTCATATTTTTAATATAATTTTGTTGACTTACTGCCAGTGAAGGCAATCCAGCGGGCATATTTGGTGGCTTCTCTGCGCCAATGCGACGCAACTAGCAGTCCGCAGGTGACTGTGAGGGATATGATGCCCATGATGATGAAGAAGAGCGTAGTGACCCACTCAGGGGGCAGTCGCGGCGGGATACAGGTCCGCTCTCGTCCGTGTATGGTCTGACACTGCCGGACAAGACCAACCGTAAGGGCGCCTGCAGGGCAGAGGAAAACATGAAAAGGTTTGCTTTAATTTACTCCTAGTATTACCAGATAAAGCAGAAACATAGCGCTACATTTTTATGTTTTATCATGTAACACCCACATAATAAGGTGTTCTATTCTTAAACATGTTAGAGGGCTATATGAAGCATGTCCATTACATTTTTTGCACAAATAATTCTTAGATAATGAGATTTGAGTCTAGTCAGTTCTGTACCATTTTAAGTTTCTTGCAGGATGAGCTGGTTTAGAGAGTCTGGTCACTTTAAATCCACCCCCCCCAACTCAACGTTTACACTCACACATGAAAAAGGCTGCAAACAGGTGCACAATTACCATACATCTTTGAAAAGTAGAAGTGGAGCCTTCTGTAAAACCAACATGAATGCAGAAAGTAGGTTCTGAATGGTAAGTCAACAACAAAACACTTGTCTTTTCCATGAACAATTGTACAGCACATACAGAGAAAACCAGTTGACCAAACATGCTGGAGTTCAGCTTGGGTTGCTAGGTAACAAGCTGGACTAACACTGCATTGATTGTTTAACAATCACCAGACACCAATAAACTAACTTATTGCCAAAAAACGACTGATTTTGTACCCAACACCATTAAAATTTTCAAAATAAAGTCAACGCCACTACCTGCATACCTGATCTGATCAGAATCTCAGACCCTGCAGGATATAGTCCTTTCATATATATGGTCAGACAGACAGGAATTGTCTTATACAAAAGAAAAGGAGCACGAACAAAGAGAAGGAGGAGGAATGGAAACAGAGATATTTTGAATCGTCACCTTTTCGACCATTATGACAGCGAAAAATGTTTTCCACACTTGCAGCGAGGGCGAAGATGAGATCTATCCTGCCAGTTAGTGCATCCCACACAGCTGTGACATTTCAAGTCATGTTGGACAGAGCTGCCGCAGTTTTAAAAGGCTCAGTAAACATGAATAGCGAGCTGTCCAAATTCAGCTCAAACTATCTGACTTTATCTCCCAAGATCTCGGTTAAAGGTCGCGGAAAATGCAAGTACACATCTGCGATCAAAATGCTCCACTGTACTTATCTATGATTAATCAAGACAAGAAGTTTAATGGATGCAAGCATCAAACCGAGTCATGAGACAAGCTCTGACAGAGTGTAAAGGCTGGTGCTAAAAGCAGGCCCATGCTTCTCTAGAGGCATCTTGTTCAATTAAAAGCACAACCTCAAGGGGATTTTCTACCTGAGTAAGCAGAACAGCTTCACTTTGTTTACCTCTCTGCTGACCACAGGTCTCTTTAAATAAAAGGTGGACCCTCTAGGATACGGCACAAGGCAAGAAGTACTCACTTGAAAAACAAAGCGTCAAGTAAGACTGATTTCTTCTATTATTGGACAGTGGATAATAAGGAACTTAAAGCTTCATTAGCTACTGCAGACTTTTAGATCCAGATGTCCCAGATACTGATTAGAGTTGTTTAATATAATGCCTTATACTGGCCCAACAGTTCATATCAGTAGCCTTAAGGTGCAGGAAAAAGTTCACTATTTTACATCAGCATCTCATAGCCAGCATTGAAGAAACAACCTACAGCTCAACAATGAAGTATATGACTCTGGAAAACCTAATGCACTGTAAAATGCTGAGATGGTTAAAACCTCCCTACTGACCTCAACATGTAAATGAAGTGGACAGAGATGGAAGAAAACAGAAACACTGCGATTTTAACCTAGTAAATCTCTAAACTTAGAGTAATATGTGATTAGTCCCTTAACAATATTGCACCAGGTCAAACTTTAGATTATAAAATCTATATTTTTTATGCATTAGACATCAAAATGACAGAAGCACAAATCAGTCATAGATCAGAATCAGCTAATTTTACTAACTGTATCAGAACTGAAAACTGATTTTTTTTTTGTCTGTAATTACAACTACCAACCATAATTGATACACTTCTTTTGAGCTTAATAAATATCAGGTGAAAGGTTTAGTCATATCTTCTCTCATATTTCTTGCAGAGTAAAAAAAAAACTTCTTTGGCCAGGAATTGTCTGCTAAGTGCATGTGTAATTAAAACAGGTTTAAATAGACTTTTGAGTGGAAATCTGATCTTCAGTTAAATAAATGTGTTGAGTGAATGTAATTTGAGTTTTTTATTAAACTAGAAATTGTCTCAAATGACTTTTCTAATCACTCTGGCACCTGCTTGTTTGTCGTTTTATTTTGCTTTTAATCATGTAAAGCACTTTGAATTGCCTTTTGTACCAATAAATAAATAAATAAAATTACCTTGCCTTTATTTTTTGCAAATGATGCCTTTCTGTATTCCATTTTTTAGTTTGTAAGGTAGTAGGGCACACTCCATTAAAATAGCAAAAAATAATCTGTTTAAATTCTCAAGTCCTAGGAGTTTATCAAAAATATGTGGCAACTTAATTTCATTGTCAAACAGGTACCCAGTATGAATGTCTGAGTCAGAGAGAGTGGTCCTTACCTGTTTTAAAAAAGTTTTTTTTTTTCCCTCTAGAACACATTTGTTATTAAATGAGCAATAAAAGCACAAAATAACCCCTTCACTGAAGAGGTGGGCCTTTGTAGGCAGTATCATAAAAGTTCAGAGGCTCAGTAGGTGGGTGGAAGGTAGAATGGGACAAATATGCAAGCTGGAGTTTCAGGTTCAGTCTTAGTCTGGCAAATGTATAAACAATTTATTCCTCGTTAGTTTTAAACTTTGTGTTTAATGAATATGAATCAAAAATCAATTTAACCGCAATAAACAACCGAAGTGCTCTCCTCGGGCCTGTGAGTGCTGTGGATTCTGCAGACTCCACAGAGGAAATCCTGTCCCCTTTATACCGCCCAGAGAAAACATGCTTTCATAGTATAGCAACCAGCTTCCCCAGCTCGGCTAGCTCAGAAAAAAACAATGCCTGTGGTTTGAAAGAAAATGGTGTAGATGTCTACACGGCTCTGATGGACTGCAGGAGCACCAAGCTTTACATCTGCATGAGCTTACACTGAAAAACCTTCAATTTTAGCACGAAAGGTGGCAACTTAATAGATGTTTTCTCTCCAACTCTCTGCGATGCTAATGTAGTTTTCACTTAAGTGGTAACTAAATGTAAAACACCCCCCAATAAACTTGTACATGACAGGCTTAGTTTACTCAGCAACACTTTTCAAAAGCCATTTTGGTGTTGCAGAACAACTTTGAATAAACAAGGCAGAAAGTGGCAGGGACTAGTTGAAGGGGAATTAGACAAAAGTCTAATTGCTGCAGGTAATGGAAGGGTTTACGACTGTTTTCCCTGCATCCCCTGAACTCCTGCTGTTTTACCAGCACTCGGTGGGATTCCTGCCATACAACAGGCAGGCACGCTATGCTAAATGAACGCAGGTAAACAATTCAGCCAGCGGCAACAAACACAAAACTGTTCCTGTTTAAATATCAGTATTAATCAAACAGTGGTGTGTTTTTAATGCATATTTTTCTCTAGTCAGATGCTCACACAAAATATGACACAAAAAACAAATCATTTCAGAAAAAACATTAGCTGCAGAATTTTACGTAGCCACAATAATTTGTCGGAGAAACGTACTTTTCTATCAGGCTGGAGGGGTTAAAACATCAACTTCACTGTCATGAAGGGTAAGGCCTGGATTCAGCTTACAGACAATCACTAACACATGCCCTGTTCACACCTGGCATTCACAGGCGTCTTGGGTAAATCTATAAAGAAACGGAGGTAATGAGCACAGACAATGACGCATTTAGCTGTTTTTCCCCTTTTGTCTGGTCACACTTAAAAACAAAAACTCAAAATAAGCTAAATATAGCCTTCACAAAAGAGAGGAGCCTTTTAATGCTTTCAATTCAATAATGCCAATGGAATAATAAAAGAAGACAAAAACAAGCTGAATGGTTGTTCCAAATAAAGTAATCCTGGTTTCACACAGCGGATTCAGGCTTTTATCCACAGATTCCCCCTGGGATGACCATTTTTACCCAAAACACAACGAGAACATTTACGCCTCCTTAGTGTAAAAACACTGACAGAAGCTCTGTTAGGTGTTTTCTACAAGTCAGAGGGACAGCTGAGCTCACACTGCAATTCCAGGTGTTAAACCACAGAAATCACACAACTTAAACACTGCCTTTGTGACATCCTGTTCACTCAATGTGTCAAAGGGTGTAGTTAAAGAACACAATCCCGTTAGTTCTGGCTTCATCCTCACTAAATGTTGCATGACAAAAATAAATAACACTGAAAGATTATTTCATTTGTTACATGACAAGTAATCAATAACTCTCTAAGAGATCCTAGCGGTAAAAATGGTTAATTTAATGTAGAGAACCACAGATAAATCGGCCGGTGACCGAAAGTCAGTCCGGACCAAGGATTAGTTAGTTGGGAACTAAGAATATATTGTATTTTTCCAGACATTGAATGCATCAGACAAATTCACCTCGCTGTCAATAGTAACTCTACAGGGTTTAAACTCTATAATTGGTACATTTCTGTAATTAACCATCATGCATCAAGTTTTTGTTTCTTTGCTCTATTTATACAAAGTACAGAAGCAATAACAAATCTCGCGTACAATTAAATGTGTAATATTTTCTAATAAATTTTGTATTACATTTCCTTCATTGTGGTTCTGCTCTCAGTTTTGGGGAAGTTGACTCATGCGATATAACAGATTAAGACCAAAATAACTATGAGCAAACTCCTGCTGGATTCACAGCAGGAGTTTGCTGCTTTACAATTTTCCTTTAAGGCAAACTATAAGTAGAATATATGTAATTATAGTAAATCATCTGTTGTCGAAGCGGATATGGAAGAGGAAGAGCATAACTTGATGTCTGGTGTGTATAAAATGCTCTGGCTCTTTTTGAACCTGAAATAGTAGGGCATGAAAAAACCAAATCTCCAAAAGCAAAACTATCATAAAAGCAATGCAAAGATTTTCTTTCAACTCGGTCAAAAATTGTGCAAATTTAGAGCTACATTGTAACCTTGTGTCTAGGACATTCCTATCATCCTTTAATTTGCATCATGTAAATTTGACTTTACTCACATAGTATAGAAATAACAGTCAGCAATGATTACAAATTTCCTACTTTCCATGACACTGCAAATCTCCAAACGTTAATGACGTCAGACAGCTCAGCGGAAAGACACACTGCCCCCATAAAGAGATGCTTCAAAGATTTAATCTGCTTCTTTCATTGATGAGAGACAACGGAAAAAGACAACAGTGATTTGATTTTATTCGGGGATGACAGGATGCTGTGGCGCCGACACAATGTAGAGTTAATGGAGCGAATTGAACAACCTGCAGGTGCTGAAAAACATCCAGTTAGCCCTCATTTCACTCTGCACTGAAAACGGATGCAATGTTCCAACTGAGGCGTTGGTAATAAATGCGCAGACAAACAATCTAAATGTGTACAAGGCAGCAGCAATTTATATTTTATCTGATTGGGAACATGTCCCTTTAAACCTACATGTGCTAAACAAGAAAACAATGTTTTAAAAAAACCTAAATAGAAACAGGAATGTTTGGATTCAGAAATGAAACGCTACAATTGAAATTAATGCAAGGTAGAACAAATATTCATGAGTGCAGCATAATTATGTCTTTTGGCTGGAATTTTAAAAAAGCAACCAAACAAATAATATGTATAGTCCACAAATCTCACTCACGCTCTAGTGCTCACTATTACTTACAGAAAATAATGGGCCAATTTACGATTTTGAGCCCCTGCTCTTTTTCACGCCCCCATCATGCCCTGCTACCCTGCCGTCAGCTCTGCACTCACAATGATCAAAACACTCCTCTCACCATGTCTTGGCCCAAATGAGAGGAAACGAGCGCCGCGTCTGCTCAACTGCAACATGATGATGCTGTCATTAGTGAAGCACCAGGGGTGCTGCTGTTTGCAGGCTCAGGAGGGATGAGTCCAAATGGCCTCTGAACTGTGGTGGGTGGCACAGAGGTAAGCCAACGCACAAGACAGCTGCCTTTTTCTGCAGCTGGGGGCTTTTTAACGTTGCCCGCTTTTATTATCGGGGCACTGGAGCGCAGATGTGCAGAGCCAAAATCCGCACACTAAACACAGTACATAAAATCATGAACGCTGAGGGGGAAAAAAGTCAACAGCGGTGACTTCACCAATCGGAAAATGACCGGATTTGAGTTTACGATAGGTCAGTCACCAGTCAGGGTCAAACAATCTGTAAAGCAGTGATATCTGGTCATTTGAATTTTGAAGTAGCTCTACCCAAGAGCACAGACTGCGATAAGTCTATGCTCACAGTTTAAATAAGTCTAAAAATCCTTAAAAACCGTCAAACAATGGACATTGCATATTTACAAACTGCATGGCAAGAGAAACGGTGTAAAACCAACTGGTTGGGGCAAATACAACACTCAACATGGAGACCCTCTGCACTTCTTGTAAAGCAATATGAAAAGAAATTTAAAAAAAACATCCCTGATGGTTTTTCTTATTTGTTAAACAGCAAAAATATTTTCTGGAAGAAGGTCTGAATAAGTGTCGATTTTCACGATTGTCTTTTCTTAAACACAGAAAATCAACCTACAGGCTGTAGAGATGTTAAAATACAATTTTCAGAGCATGCGCTTATAATGAAAAACATGTCATGTCCATTCATTTTAACTGCAAAAACACCTAATTAAATAAAAAGTTTCTTTATGGAGGCATAGCATGAATTTGTCATCACAAAATAACCTAAATACATTTTTAAGAATGCCTCTTGCATAAAGTGAAGCATTATTAAATTAGGCAGATCTGATGTCAAAATAACACCTTAAACAAAAGAATAAATCTGCATGCCAAATACTAAGGATCATTATCATTATGTCACAGCTGTGATTATCAAACACAGCACAGAAGCAGCACGTTTTTGATGAAAAGTTGTGCCGTCTCTCTAAACTACGCTGAAATGAGGAAAATTCAACAACATTAGATATAAATAAAGTATTTAAAATAGCATCAATGAATGAATGTCTTCATGGATATCTTCATTGGTCATGTCCTAATTACCCTCTATTGAATATCACCGAGCAATGACACAAACCATCACATTAATTGTTAAAGGTTCCTCTATCGACCTTAATTAAATAAACAAAATCTGATTTCTGCTTTCAATCAGTATTTCTTTCATCTTATGTAAAAATGTATCTTTTTTTATTTTAGGATGAAGCACAAATACAATAATAACCCCCAGACATTAGAATAGAATATAGTTTAAATTTTCCACCTGCAACACAAGAAATAAATAATTTCTTTTCATAGATCATTTCCATCACCTGCAGGCTACATTTTTCAGCTGGAGCTGCACAGCATCCAGGTTTTTACAGTCAACAGATGAAAAATATTTCACATTTCAAAATGGCACTTTCTTCACCTGAGGCCAATAAACATTTTCAAGTCAATGGCGGCTCGGTTTGTGGTCTCTGTCCCCGCCTGTCAAACTCGCTCAATTTTGGGTAAACTGCAGGTGAGAAGTGCTGGCACAGCAGGCCTGTAACTGGACGATAATAGCTGGCCTGGTTTCAGCTGCTCTGTAGTAATAACACTGTGTGCCCTTGTGCTTTGAAAAGTGATACTTAAAATAAGACAATTTAATTGTGTCTCATTTCATCTATTTCTGGCTAAATCACCGTCACACACGGAGCAGTTAGAACAAGCTGCAGTTTGTGTGAATGTTTATTTCAACTTCTTACAGATTTGTGTTTTTACTTTTTTTTCCTTCTTCTTACACAAATGTCTCAAATCAAGGAAAGTTCAACGTCAAAGATAACTTGAGTCAATACAAAAACTGCCTGCAAAAGATAATTTATCAAGGGGAAAATGGTGTATATATCAAGTTACGCATAGGAGAAAAAAAGTGAAATTATTTTTGCATTTATTTGACAAAAAGTCTGTAGAATAGAGGGCATGTTTTCATAGCCCATGTTACTGACATGACTGTCAAACCACATCCAACATGGAGCTAAAGTGGTTGTTCCTACATATGGGTCAAAACATGTTTCCACATTATTACACACATGAACAAGAAATCTGAAGGAAAACTTCAAATGGAGGCAATAAACGACCTATAATAATAATAATATTAATAATAATGTGGTAAGAATGAAACAGTAACGTTGAAAAATATACATTTTATTCATTAAAAGAAATCAAAAAGTTAAAACTCTGGCTTTACGGTTTTCAAAATATCCTGAAGACAATTACTTAAAGAGTCGGCTTTGATTAATGGCTACAAATAATCCTGGTGGTGCAAATGTAATAACATCACTTATCATTTATGTTCAGAACCATTAATTCCACCACAAGGATATAAATGTGCACCACGCAGTCGTAGACTGAGCAGCAGAAAATTGCAGTTTATGCCTGACACTGCTGTGACAATGGCTCTGCTTCGAAGCTCTGCAGGAGGTCGGCTTTAAATGGTAACGGCAGAAATGTGAAGCTTTAGCAGAGATTATGCTATGCATCTGAATTCTGTCTGCACTGTAAAATACAGACTTTTAGAGTGGCGTTAAAGTATATAGATGGAAAAAAACTTTCTGTAGCCATTTCTCAATCAAGCTTTATCAGTAGTTAGCTTACTCTTTATTATAAAATAAAAACCTGAAAGACGGATTGTATCGAAGTGGACCGTTTTCTCAATAATGCGAGAACAAAGTCAGTCAGATAAAAGCATGTCAGACTAAAACCTCAAATAAGACAAGAAAAGCTAAGGTGCTAGCTCAGCTGATTGGTGTCAACCTTTATGTTTAAACTGAAAACTGCATAAAAATTAGCCTGAGATGAGAGAGAGAGATTTAGAGATTATTCAACAATCTCTCTATTTTCAAGTTTGAAATGTTGAAGACTTTCTAATTTAATAATTATTTTAAAAATTATAGAAATAACAGTACACTAAATTAACATGAGTACATTTGTAAAGCTAATGAAACAAAACATATTTTAGGAGATACACACTTTCTTTAGGCAAACAAATTATGAAGCCCTTTTAGCAAGCTGATAACACAATAAAATGGATAAAATAATGTGTAAACTTGTTTTTTAATCAAAGTTCAAAAGAGGCCTCTCCATCAAAACAGCTGTCTTAGCTGTGACAGAAATCCTAAAAGTTGCTAGTTGAGAAACCCGGTATGTTTTCAGCTGTTCTTCGTTAACGTGACATAAATAGGTTATAATGATTTTTATTCAGTCAGGACTTTACGCTGACTCTAGTCACATGCATCACAGGTAGATTCAAGTGAAGCATTGATTAATGCCTGATTTTAAAATTAGTTAACTGGACTTGTTGCCATTATTTTGTGCTCATGTGGCCGGACACCACATGGCACGACAAACCCGATCGAATCGTTATACCTAGGATTTCTGTCGGTTAATGTGTGGTCTCAGGTTTTGATAATGGGCTGACAATTCGTGTAGTGTGAGCTGGACATTACACTAAGGAAATGAGGAAGGGAGGGTCAGTGGAGAGCACCGGAGCGAGAAAACGGCAGGAAGAGACGATAAAGCTGATAATTAAAATGAGGTCGATAGGTTTAATTTATCGCGCGATTAATTGATTTATCGTTTATCGCGACAGACCCTTCTCCTTTGTGTCGCTTCGCATTGTTAAATGTAACAAAAATAACACTGTACCCATCTCAACATGCTGCCCAGCATGCTCACACCTCAACTACGGCAATGCCCTACAAATTGGTCTATTAGCCTGTGCTGTGAAACCTCTGCAGGTGATCCAGAATCTGGTCTTAACCACCCATCGAATTCAAGTCACTGCTGTTAGCCTACGAAGTGCTTAATAAAACGAACTTGATTGTTCAAAGACTTATGCAACAACTTGATTCCTCCAGTCGTCTGGAGAATGTTGGGTAGCAAAGTCTACACCACGCTCACAACAATCCAGACTCTTCATGTGTTGTTTCAGAATAGGGGTGGATCCTAAACCAATTCTTGGAGACCTAACTTTTCAGCGCAACACTGTATTTCGCTACACCGTCTTTCTTCACTTCCCTCCATGCCTGCACCATATCTAACCCTAACCCTATTCCTAACCAACTTCTTATAAATTGGTTATTAGTAGCTTTGATATTAACTGCATTGTTAGTCACTTCGATCAATATGAACTTTTGACTTCACCGTCATGGCAACTGAATGTCAACAAGCTCATCCAAGTTCTAAATAACAAATGTAAGACAAAAATTATACCTATAATAATCCATATTATTTCAGTGGCAGAAATGTAGAAACTGTTGCTTTTTGTTTTAAAAGCTATTACCTCATCCATCCATCACCTGCGCCTAAAGGACAAGCTATCCCTATCTCCAGTGTCCATCACAGTTCAATTATTCTATTTATTATTTTTTTAAATGATTAATACTGTGGTACTTTACCCAAGGTTATCATATGGTGAAATACTAATGACCCATGCATCAATGGTTACAATATTTTACTTTTCCCAAAGCCAATAGCTTTTTTTAATTCTGCATAACTTGTTTGTATGAAACGAGCTGCATCAGTAAGGAATGCATTTCAATATAAATGTGCAATATCTTGCTTTCCTATATATATGCTGTTATACAACCATGTTCTTTTTAGACGTTATATATAGATAGAAACACAGTACCCAAAGCAATTAATCTAAAATAAAAACACATTTACATTACAATGAAAGCACTGTCAGAAAACAAAGAACATTTGATTCTGTTTGCATGGAAATTGCACATTTTAGACAGAAGCGGGAACATTATTAAAGCCATCAAAGAAAAAAAAAAAAAAACGAGAAATGAAGATGAATCTCAGTGCTGTATCACCCACACATGTGATAAGACCATTGAAGACAGGACAAATGAGAGAAAGGCAGCCTCTGTGAGAGGAAGTGAGAAGAGTGACAGCGAGTTGGAAGTTGTTAGCTGGACAACTTCCACTCCAATAAGAACACCCACATAAACCACAACACTGCGGTTTAAAAATAGCAAAGGTTCAATTTTCTGTATAAAGCCAGTGCAGCTCTGGGGATTTGAAGAAGTGGACAATAAGAGGCCGATTACACAACAGAATCAAACGAGCCGCATTGTAGACAATGTGCCCATTTCATTAAACCCCATTATTGCTTCTGCACAGATTACTCATGTCACTGAGCTACGGTCATATGCTGACTGGTGGATGGAGCATCGTCCCTGACCCACATATTAAGCTGTCATTCTGCAAAGAGAACAAAGAGTAGCAGCTGTCCGTCAATAGGCTGGACGTGTTTTCAGGAACGGCGCGTTTAAAACAAGGCGCACGTGCTCACACTCGCCGTCGGCACTAGCAGGTCTGATCTGACTGATTACACGTTCGCAGATTCAACTGATCGTTCGAAGGTCACTTCAAATGTCAAGAGGTCATTACATATCATAGGAATGAAGATGGTTTTGCAAAAAGGGTCTTTATCGATAAACAGCTGAAGAGATGAAAGGGCTTGAATACTGATTGTTTTTACAACTGGTTGTTCTTCAAAATCTCCAGCAAATAACAGCTAAGAGTGAACATGGTGACAGGTGCAAATCACTTAAACTGTATTTGTATTATAATGAATGTTTCATTTGATTTTTTTTTCCCAGTATTATGACTTTAATTCTCTATGATTTTATCAGGTCACATTTATGACAAAGCACTTTGAGCAACACTTGGCTATATAAACAGAATTTGCTCACTGTTCTGAGGACTACTGGATGTTAAGAGGAAAAAAGTAACTGCATATTCTCCGATAGAGGTAGCAGTTTTGAATGAAACAATAGACTTAAAAGAATTACAATATTATGCCCACTTATGCATTATTAGAGCATATTTATTTGATCATTAGCTGATTAAACCCAGCTTAAAGGCATAAAAATGCATGGCATTTGTTGATGGGTTTACAGACCAAAAAAACTCAGGCTTTAAAATTTGAAGCATTTAAGTATGATTGAATGATTTCTGATTTTTTCAGCCTCTAACAGATCATGTGGTGCGTTTATAGTTTCGTCAAGATACTAACAGAGCATCACACATCACTCTTGTTAAAATATCCTTTTATATCTGCAGCAGGGTGTGTTAAGAAGTCTGGTTGTCAGCTTAACAAGATAAAACTCTCAACTTTTGCAAATGTTGTGCACTTGAGAACTACTGAGTCTTTTAATAAAGAAATACTTCACAACTTAATGTCTTAATGTCTTTCTGTTTTGGGTTCAAATTAAACATAGACCCCAGGTTAGGTTACAGAGAGGTCCATCTAGTTATCATGAAGAAAAGAAATGCTACTTGCAGCACAACTACATGGTTCAATTAAACATGTAGTTTCAGGCAACAACTGCAACTTTGGCAATGAACTAGCAAACACAAATATATTACTGATATTGCGACCATGAATCCATGGCACTTATTTAGTCAAGTCATATTTATTGCAGTCCATATCTCATATCTACTCATTCAAGCAATTTTCTCCAATTAAAATTAAGTTGGACAGAATACTGTTGATCGAAAGAACTTAAAAGGTTGTTGGTTTACCTGTTGATTCACCAGTGTTGATCCAGTCTGGGTTTGCAATGCTGGCTATTGCAAAGATATCTGCAGCCAGAAACAGGCATCCTGAAATGATCGTCAGTTTATCCATGTCGTCTGGAGAAGAAACGATGAGTTTCGGCGGAGGGGGGAAATGTGGTAGTGGTTGTCCAAACGTGATCCCCCCCCCCCGGCTGTTCAGAGAGACTCGGGGTGGGCTGTTATCTGTCCAACCTCGCCCCCTTCAACAGGAGCCTGCTGTTGAGGGTCTGCTGTGCATTTTGCAGCAATGTTAGCCCCTTCGCGTCAAGCAAGCGCGAGCCTCCAGCTACAAAAGGCTCTGATGTGACGCACAAAAGCATCACATCTCAAAAGCCCCGCGGAAGTCCAGTAATGTAAAACAAAGGCTCACTCTGCGCTGAGGCCCCGGACTGCTTGTGTTGTGGTACGGATCCGCTTAGGAGCAGCCGCTGCAGCAGCAGCAGCATCGGGTACAGCTGCTGCTAGCAGACAGCTAGCTAGCTATTTCCCAGATTCGGGCTCGATGAGCCGAGCTGCGGCCCAGAGGCTGCTCGACGGCATTTCACACACAATGTCACACCTACTGAAGTCCAGGGGATGCGGAGCGAGTTCCCACTCTCCGAAATATCCGCGTTTCGAGCGTAGGTTCACGGTTACCCGTCAGGAAAACGAGAACCCATCACCCTGTCTCGCTGAAGAGAGTCCGTTCTCCTTCTCTGCTGGAATAGCATCTGGTACTTTCAGCCCATTAGCCAGCCAGCTGCCCTCCTCTTCTCTCGCTCCGGACCTCAGCCAGACGCTTTAAAAACACTGCGAGTTTAAATGCCCCAACATCAACGATGAATCGGTGCCGTTATTGTTATGCTTTCCACCCGTGTGCCCACCACTAGCTGTGCCTCCCCTTTTGCCAAATGACATCAGGCGGACCCCCCCTACGCAGCCTCAAACACACACAGACAGTGTTCAGAGGGGGGCTGCGCCTCTCTTCTCGCGATACTCTGGAAGAATGGGGGGTTGTGTTTTCATGAGTCGCCAGGTTTGAGGCAATTATTCATGATGTACAGTAGCCCCATAGTGCAAAACACAATAGCGCGTCTCAAAGCACTCACATTGCAAAAACAAAACAAAAATAGTAATAAAAGAAAGCAACGTAGTTCACAGGGCTATTTAAGAAAGCACAAGCAAGTGATATGCAAAACACAAAATAATAACAGTGATACCAGACCGGTAAGGCATAACTTAAAAACATAATTAAATCAGCACAAATTAAGCTGCAACACTTAAAAACCAAACAAGATGAATCTGTGATGTTACAAGTTTCTCACTGATGTGCATTCCATGCAAAAAATGGTAATGTTGGAAAATAGTACTGGCCAGAGACTAAACAGGGTTGAGGTGTGATCTTTGACTTGGAAATTATAACACATGAATATGCTTTGATCTAACCACTGTATCTGGGCATGTGCTGAGCCACCGCAGTCTTAATCTGTGTTTTGCAGCCTCTGTGCTCTTCTTTTGGGTATTGTAGTTTGTTTTTGTTCAGTTCATCTTCTCATCAACTCTGTCTTTCTTCTTCTTCTTCTTCTGTTTTGTGTGTTTTTCCTTCTCCTGAAAAAAAAAAACCCATCTCGTTTCATAGATAGTTCAGGGCGATGTCTTAATTTTTGTCTCCACATGTGTTTGTATGTTTAAAGATTTCATTTCAGTCCTATGAATAGAACACTAACACATTGACCATGTCCCCCACCTGACCTGTAGCAAGATAAAAACAGGATTTTTTTCTTGTAGGTTTCTATTTCTAGTGCATGAAGGCCATACTTGTTGAATGCACAATTAACACATCTCACTTTAACGGTTTCTTTCACTGGAGGCGTGGATGTCTGCAACTCCTTGAGTTTTCAAGGTTTTAATGGCCATTACTCCTATTAATGCTCTATTCAGTCAGCCAATTAGCTTAGGCGGACAGCCACGACTTGGTGGTTTGCAATTCTCCTTTTATTTTCAGATGGTGGATTGAACAATACTCTTTGCATATCGTTGTGCAATTTACCCGATTTAAACCAGCAATGCTCTCCAAGACACCTCTGAAGTCTTCACATAACACCAATGAGGTTCTATGAGATTATATTTAGAGGTAGCAGAGCAGAGGCTAAAAACACACACACTCCTTCATATTCAGATTTTTTTTGTGAAAGAAAATCATATTTTCCTTCCACACTACAGCTATGCATTATTTTAAACTGGTATACCTTATAAAATCCACATAAAATATTCTATGCAAGTTTGTATGTGAATGGGTTAGGAATACTTTGGTAGAGTGTTTTTGTAAAACTTGCAGGCTTTTAGTTTCTCAATGCTGCCTTGGTTTTCTAAGCTACTTCTTATGAAAATGTTTTTTCATTTTATTGCATTTCATTTCATGTTTCTCAGAACAGAAAATTAGATGTAGAATAAATTAAATCTAAGAACTTTTAGCAAACAACCATAAAAATGTAAAAAAAAAAACACACAAAAGTAAAATGAATCTATAATGATTTTATTTTCTTTATGTACATTTTGACAATAATGACACTCTGAAGTAATAAATGTCAGAGACCATATAACAGGTGTAAAACCTGAAGAAAGAACCAAACATGGTGCACAAATTTGGATTAACTGTCCCTTATTCTCACACCCGAGCTGATCCTTGTGCTTGCTTTTGGGTCCCTCCGCTGGCCGATGATCAAAACAGTACATTTTCATGCTGATAAAAGAAAAATGCTTCCACTTCCAGCACAGTTTTCTGCACAGTTTTGATGCTATGTGAAGCTGGCATGGAATATTTTTATTTAAAGAAGAGTAGTTGTCTTATCCATCAGACCTCCATCACATAAGGACATGATCAATTTCAGATCAAGATGCAGAATTTATCCAACAGCTGTTTTATTGCCTGTACTTTAATTTACACTGATAAAGAGATAAATGCTTCATGATTCTGCAGCTCGCTTTGTTTTCTCTTATTTATGCCAGTGCACCAACACTGGCGACATAAATGGTCTTTACATGATTTTCCTTTTCATAATTCATCCACAAATGGTGTGTTAACAAGATGTCCACATGCTGCCATGGTCTTCTTGCCATCAACAAATTTTCTGGCAGCCTACAAAGATAAGAAAGAACTATTAGGGATGTGATTTAATTGATACATTTCATGATCATTTTGAACCATCTTAAAAAAATATTAAGCATGTAATACTTGTGAAGTTGGTTAAGAAATCGGGCTTTAAATAATAAGCTATCCACATCTCAAGATGCACCTTGTTAAAAAAAAGAAAAGGAAAAAATAAAAAACAGGAGAAACTTGTTAAATTTAACTGAATATTGTCTCCCACAAATACATTTTTTTTTTCAAAACAGAGAATTCAAGACGAGAAATTTAACAGCTGATGATAAAAGGTAAGGACATGAGCTGCCTTTTCAGAAGAGGAGCACATTACAGTGCTGTTACCATGACAACAAACCTGAGGTCAAACGAGGAAGCGGAGGCGTTGCAAATAAACAAAACGTCAGCTATGAAATGCTTGTCTAAATGTTGTTTCTCAGTGGTTTGAAAACAACCTTCCGTTGGACACATTAAGTGAATAAAACAAAGAAAGAATAAGAATCACTGAAGCAGATGACGATACCTTGCCCTCTGAACTCTTACCTCAACTACGTCAGCCTTGGTGATGGCATCGATAACATGGAGGACGGATTCAGGAGCCTGGTAGGCCGCATTGTTCAGTGCCTGAGCCCCAATCTCCTCCAGCAGGCCCTCAGAGCTTTCTATGGACATCAAATACTCTGCTTCCACCTGGTTTCTGTGCTCCAGCAGACAAAGACACGGTTATGAACAGCTACAAAGTCTGCATCTGAATGATTACTCCATTTTCTGAGTGAGCTCACTTTGCCCTGATAATGTCTGCCTCTGTTACGTTTCCCTCTGCAACACCTCTCACCTGAGCAACGGCAGCTCTGATTACCTGAATTTAAAAACAAATAAATAAAAAAAATCATCAAGGATCGGGTACGTTCAAATGACATCCTGGCCTTTTGTGATTATCTGAGCTGTTTACCTCTCTGGCAGAGTTAGCTTGCGCAATGGTATAGACACCAAACAGTCCAGAGTCAGAGTATGAGGCATTGAAAGCAGTGGCCTGAAGACAACCAGAGGGCACAATCATTAGAAAGCATGCTGCATGGAAAAAAAAACAACAACAAAAAAAAAACTGCTGACCACACACTTCTCAGAAAACAAAGGAGCGTTCAGTTTTACAGGATGCCAGCACAGTAGCACTATTCTTTAGCTTACATCAAACGGCTGAGTGGTAGCTTTGGCAACCCCCTGGCTCAGTTTACTGGTGATGCTGGAGCCCCGCTTCACATGAGGGCTGGCTCCCAGGATCCTTTGCAGAACGGTGAAGGCGTTGGCTTCGGCTGTGCCCGTCACACCACCCTCGCTAACGACCAGCGCGTGGACCAGGTCATCTCTATTCTGCACTCGCAGTTCACCTTCACACAGAATGGAACCGTAAATGCAACTTAGAAGAGAACATTTGTTGCATATCGGCACCAACTGCTTAGCTGGAGGCTGAAATTGGCCAGTTCTCATCTCAGATCTGGCTTCAACGCCACAGCACAGCTGCTGATAAATATCAATTTATTTAAAATAATTTGTTTATATAGCAACAGTTCACAACAAACTAATTCAGCTCACTTAAAAAAAGAAATCAATCCAGTTATGTCCGGACCAATTAAATCCAATTAACATATACAGTGAAACAAAGGAAAAAATTAAATGCTTAGCAAAAATAGGCTTGTAATAAACAATTTAAGGATTTCCATATTCATATAATTTACCATCTAAACAAGGGACAACCTGTTTGTGAGACCTCCACGCAAATGTAAAAATTTAAGAGTTTAATAGATATAAGTACATGCATATTACAAGAATAAAAACAATTTTATAAAAACAGATCTAAATATACATTTCCTCCTCTCCCCGGGATTCTTCGGAACTTGTGGAAACTGAAAATTAGTGAAGTGCTTATCTTGGTATTTTTAGCACTTTTGTGTTTTCGAGTGTAAGGGAAAATAATTACAGTTCCAGTCAGAAACTCACATGCATTCATGATGAGTATGAATTTCATAATACTTTGTGCTGGGAAGTAAGTATTTAAAGCTAAAGGTGTCTTTTTAAAGGATTAAATGATTTTGCAACAAATTAATTTCAAAAACCAAAGCTAGGCGTAATCATGGATTTTCCCTCATGGATCACAATTATACAGGCACATGCTAAAAATGTTCAGTTCATCCCAAAATGATTAATAACCCCGGCAAGTTTTAATTTCAAATTAATTTTTTAATTTTACTAACTTGCTTCCTCTGATAGGAAGTAACAATATTTTGTGGCCCACCTCCCACTGTACAAAAAAAAAGAAACGTGAATTTTCTCTCCAACTTGCCTAGTGACATTAATCCAAACATTAGGGGTGATTTAAACATCTATATGTTTAAATCTGGTCCTCTGTGGATTGGAGAAAAGTCACAATAAATTCTAACTCATGCAGTCAATTAATTAATAGTTAAAGTTGTATGCTCCCACTCAAATTAGGAAAATCTGAATATCTGTGAACATGGTTGACTAAGTAGAGGTTTGTTAAAGAAAACTGCAGTAAATATATGTCTTTTTCTTTCCGGCTTTATATGAGCATTTACCTCCACGGTAAGCTGCTTTAGCAACAGGTGCTCCGGCTCCACTGCGAGTGCTCAGAAGACCCTCACCCACCTGCTTCAGGACCGAGTGATTGACACCTGGACACATGAATTAGGCAGACGTCCAGGTTTAGACTCTGGAATACCTTTGGGCATTCTTAGACAGAAGCCAAATAAGTCAAACGCACACATCAAGCAAAGCTGAAAACCTGTTAGGAAGCTAGAGTAGAGTGAGGAGGTGAGTGATGCAGCGCAGACAAGACAACACTTACCTACTCCTACAAGGGCCATTCTGCCAGTGGTGAAATTATCCTTAACAAAGGAGTGGAGCTACAGGGGAGGAGAAAGGGCAGGAAAAGTGCGTGAGAGCCGCACGTCGACTACCAAGCACTGCTTTTTCACAGTTTCACCAGGCACAGACATTCATATTAATCATTTGGCGACAGAGTGGCACAGAACGGTGTAAATCGCAATTTGGTTTAAACAAAATAAAACGGATCCAAACCTGTTCAGAGGAGACACGACCAACCATGAAGTCGGGGCAGTACAGAGAGTTGGACAAGGCGTTCTTATATGCTGCTTCATGCAACTTCTCAATTACGCCTTCAAAAAGAAAACAGAGAAGCAACTTTTAGCAAAAGAGGATGGGATATCCTTTATCAAGCAACTCAGGAGGAGAAAGCCATTGCTGAAAGAAGGGTGTAATAATTCCTGCTGCATGGTTGCCTCAACACAGCAAACATATGGAAGGAGGTACCTTAGCTTGAGACTGAACCGTCATTATAAACTGTGCGTGATGTCACTGCACTACAACCACCATGGTAAAACATGGTGGTGGCAGCATCATGCAGATCGGCAATTTGAATGGAGCTAAATACCAGGCAATCCTGGTTGAAAAGCTGTTTGATACTGCCATAGATTTGAGGCTGTGACAGTGGGTCAGTTCCCAGCAGGACATGTTAGAATTACTTAGTCAAAGATCACACCTACATCTGTGGGAAAACCTGACAACTGCTATACACACCATCCAATCTGATGGAGCTTTTTAGGAAGAAGAATTGTGAAAAACCCCTTGATGGGTAAAGCTGGTAGAGACATGTCCCAAACCCCTTAAAAAATGTTTCCAAAACCATTAAGTTTCCTTCAACTTCTCCACTAATTTGTGTTAAACCTTTTGGGGAAAAAATGGAGTTTGTGGTTGTGGCAAAATGTGAAAAGGGGTATGAGTATTTTTACAAGGCATACTGCAAGGTTTGATTAAACAAAAAATAAACTCCTAAATGCCAACAGGATACAGTAGAACTTGTAGGAGTTGGATGGTTGATACGCACATATCTGTGGACACTGCTGAGCCAGAGCCCTGTCAATCTTCACCCTGGATGTCAGCTCCTCTACCTCCCAAGCCCGAAACTCCTGAGCTGTGGTCACTTTGCCCAGAAAGTCCAGCAACGAACCTCTACGATACAGGTCAAACACAAATCAATAGCTGACGTTTAGAGAACATTTTAGTAAACTACGCGTAGTATGTAAAAAAAAAAAAAAAAACAGAAGCAAAGCAACATACACGTCATCTCTCAGGCAGTCTGCAGAGTAGATAATATTTTCTCTTGTCCCTGTCACACTGGGTGTAAACAAATGAGAGCACAGTTGAGTCAAATTATCACGCTTTGTTTTAATAAGAGAAGAAACTGCGTGTAGAGAGACTATATTCACCTCAGGCTTCCTCCCAGAGCCTCCACACTGCGGCAGATCTTGAAAGCAGATGCTCCCTTTGTGGTCTACCAAAAAAAAAAAAAGATACTTTCAGCTTCAATGAGATGCTGATAAAACCTTAAAACTTCAATGACTTGTGCAAATATAAAAGTGGTACTGCACCTAGTCCTACTCTGTACGGAAAGGGATTAATTTGGACTACATAATTTGCTTCGGATTAAATAGTAGACCTAAACAGTCATATGTTTGGAGTATCGCTCACAAACTCCTGTATGTATTACCAGGTTAGCGGCAAGTCGAAGCACATGAGAGACTCCCAGGTTCGCCGAGTTCTCATGGCGACTCCCAGCTTTTACAAACAACCCGACACTTGACAAAGGGGAGTAGTTTTCCACCGACGCTATCACCAGCCCATTTGGGAGTTTCGACACCTGAGGAAGCAGAAAAAAATGTTATTGGGAGCCTATAATCAATTGCTAATTTCCAATGTCACTGATTGGCAAATTACACTTCCGATTAAAACACATAAAAAATACTCAAACATTTAAGAGAGCAGCACATACTTGCACATCTTGTGGAGGAAAAGGTGCAGCTTGGGCAGCTTTCACATTCGAAAGGGGTTCAGTTAGAGACTGGCCCCGCCTGGCAGCGGCGTAGCAGCGTTTCTGTGAGAAATATGAACAGACTAGTACCCTAAATATGTGTTCAATTCACAATCCATAAATTAAATACATTTAATGCCACTAGTAAAATTAAAGTTTTTATTTTTAACAGCTAATGAAAACCCAAAATGTAGCTAATTGAAATATGTTATGACTTTTCTAATGACTAATCATAGTCATAGCAATATTAAAACTGTAAGAGTGCCTGCACGCAACCTTTTGTTAGCTGTAATATTTCAAGCATTAAATTTCTGCTTCTAAAGGCAAAGCCAAAATCTTAATCCAATTGAAAATCCGTGGCTAAGCTTGAACACTTCCATTCAATCTGGTTGAGCGTAAGATGGTTTACAGAAAAGAGTGAGCAAATATTCAGTGTGTAGACTGGTCGAGACATGTCCCAAAGGAAAGATGATAATGCAAAAACTTGAGGGAACAGAATACAAATGCACACCACTCTTTTTTTAGACTTTACTCATTTTAAAAAATGTAAAAACCATAATTGTCCCTCCACATCATAATTATGAACTGACTTGTTTTGGCCTATTTCTTAAAGCCAAATATAAAATTGATGTTTAAAGTTGACAGTTTAAGGCATGCAAATTATTTTACAGATTATTTGATAGGATAAATTAATATTTGGTGTTTTTTCTTTGTAAATATTTTCTACATACACCAATAAATTGAACTGTCCTTGTCAAAGAGAGTAAAATCCACAGATTTGTTTTTTACATTGAAGCCACAGCAGGTGTATTTACTGAATGTTCTTCGCCTGAAAATACCTCACAGCCTTTTCCTGACAATGACAACATGTCTTCTGTAAACATAACCTAAGATAAATGTCAGGGTATCACTAGATTGACGTCAAAATATTGTAATCTGAATATTTCACTCTGATAATCTTTCCCAGGGAAACCAGCTCAGAGATGACCTTCAGGTTGCATCCAGCTGAGCAAAAGGAGCTAAACCAAGTTGAACTCCCTCTAGCTGTTTTCTAAATGTACTTTACCGGATTTGTTATGGATTTCAGGAACAACCACTCGTACTTTGTGAATGAACTTGTGTTTAAATTATCTAGTTACAGAGACCAAATATGTCCTGGTTCAGCTAAACATTTAGGAAGCTAATTAGCCAGCGTGCTAACAGAGGGCAGCTAAATGCTGTGTCAGCTAATAAACAGATTGAGCAAAAGAACGAAATGCACGTAAATCTGAATTATTATGTTGTTCATAGAGTAAAAGACATACAACTGACCGAGAAATGATTCAGTGACCGGACTCCTTTCATACTCCCAACTCTCTCCTTCAGCCGGCAGAAAGACAAGTATGGCGGCGGACTGACCCACAATGCACTGCGCCCTCTGACCCCCCTCCATTTTTCAAAATAAAATGTCAGTTTCTTTCTTTTTTTTAAATGACATTTTTTTATGACTTCTCTACGAGCCAGAAGTAACATGCTTATGATATGTGGCTGCATGGTCCATGTGTGACATCATAGGAAATACAGATGAAAATAAGCACATTTTTTGTTGAAAATACTGTTAAAGTTGTTTTTTGCAGTCAAATACATTTTTGCATACAGTCTACACACACTGAAAGCCTGGCTGATTTGCATTTATGGATACGGTGAACTGACAAGCGCTTTACTGCATTTACTTTTAAACCAGCTCTAATCTCACATTCCTGTTTTAGAGAAGTCAAGATGTGCAGAAGGAACAGCGACACCTAGAGGCACAATTTATTTCTATTTTACTATAGAAATAATGAAAAAAATATTTCTCCAAGACAAATATTTTGCGTTTTTGATATGGTAAATGTGAGGAAAAAGTGACCTACAAATGAATTATGATTATCCCTTAATGATTTCTGAGAACATCCAAATATCACATGCATGCTTTAATTTGTTTTAAAGTTTTCAAAATGTAGACGTCTAATTAGAAAGTAGTTTTATCACTTGCCGATAAAAATCTTTATGCAGCGTGATTTTCAATATTTTCCTACAAATATAAATCTGAAAGCCAAGTTGTGTTTTTGCATTCAACCCCATTTATTCTCACACTTCAATCAAATCCAGAGCAACCAATTCTAAGTTATATTTTCAATACTTTTCCAGGTAAAATATCTTTAGGGTGGAATATTATATATTGAAAAAAGATCATTTAAGTTGTTTTATTTTCAGTTTGCTCACTAAAGTCCACAAACTTTAATAGGTAATTTTCAGAGTCAAATATAAAACACAAAAGAAACCCCACACATTTATAATAAAGCTATTTATTCACTGTAAATGAACTACATAAATTCACCAACATGAAGGACTCACAACATTACAAAAATATATTCTACACATCACAGGTTGAAAAGACAATCATTTTAAAGTACAAAGTTCAATTTCAAAAGACTGCTCACAGGTTATTTTTTTCTCCCACAGGCAAGCTTTAAAAATATTCACAATAAGAGATCCCACAGAGGTTTACCATCTTTAGACTGGTTATCTCCAAAATACATTACAATAGAAAAATACACTATGTTGGGCAGGAACATCTTCAGTTTGAGGTGCCCAGACATAACAAGGGTGCCTTAAATACATCAACATTGAACATAGCACGAGTTCCAACTGCAGACTAGACTGTGGGTCGCAGTAACTTGAGATCCTGTAAGAAAATATCCTGGAGGAACCAAAGTGTCCCAGGCTAACTCCATAAGGCATTTTTGTCTAGATCCCACAGGAAAATTCACTATTTTGCCAACTCCTTCAGGCTTCCTGGCCAAGAAGCCTCAACACCTTTTAAGCATGATGGAACACTGCTGACATTAAGTGTGCAAAAGATTAAAAACCACAGCAGGGTCTCCCTTCATTGTCCCATTTTAATTTTCGCTTGGTGTACCAGGACGGCTGCATACGGGGACATTCTTCCTCAGCTGGAGAGATGCACAGCTGAGCCAGCTGCGGCTGGTGGGCATCTCCCCAACAATCTCCCAAGTGTCAGTTTCTTCACAGTACCGCTCAATAGTGTCATGGTATCTGTACAAAGAATTAACAGAATTAAACAAAACAAAAAAAAAAAGTGCACTCAACTGTAGTTTCTAAGAACTGTGATTAAAATATAAAACTGAGTTAAAAAAAAAAATCAGCTCACCTGTCCCAACCCTCTTCGCCTCCCAAGACATAAATCTTTCCGTCCACTACAGCCACCCCTGGCCGGTAGCGGCGTTCCTTCATTGGAGCGCACATAGTCCACTGGTTGGTCTTTGGGTTGAAACACTCGACTTTATCTGTGTTCTCTGTAGAGGCATGCCATCCACCTAAAAAGTAATCAATTAATCAAAAATGACTCCAATCTGTCAAAAAAAACCCTTCAAAGATAGAGGAATGATTATTACCTATAACATAAAGTTTTCCTTTGAGCGTACAAGCAGCTGAACCCGAGCGTGCAATCTGCATTGGAGCGACCTCAGTCCACACTGCGGTTTTTGGGTTGTAAACTTGGGCAAGGTCGGTGCCGTCTCCATCCTCAAGAACTGCACCACCTACCAGCCATCAAGAGAAAAATGTAATGCACGTATTTTTATAGTTAAATATTCATTAAGAAGGACATGCACGTTTCTTACCAGTAACGTATAGCAGACCATCCAGGGCCACCACTGCAGGACTGGTAACGGCCATTTTTACCGACGGCGTGAACTGCCAGGAGTTTGTGTGGGGATTGTAGCACTCCACCGAGTCCAGACGACCTCGGCCCTCCCATCCGCCGACGGCGTAAACGAAGCCGTCCAGCATGACTAGACCTGAAACAGGTTTCACTGTTAATAGGCTTTTATTATAACTGGGCCACACAAACAGTCAGAATAACTCAGGCGAAAAAAGCAGCAATAATTTTAGAGATCGCAATCTTCTTCTAGTCATTTCAGCAGCTTCCATTTATCTGTGCTCGATTTAATACACTTATCTTTAAGTAATTTTTCATATAGGTTTTTGTGTAATCTTTCTTTCTTTGACTTTGCCTTAAGAGTTCTTCTTTCCCCCTGGTGAATTCTAAGTTTCATTTTTGGATTGTAAACTTCCCCATAAAAAGACCTACTTATTGTAAATCTGCTCTTTAGGTTGCAGTTTCTGAAATTTCTTTGATGGAATAAATTGTACGGTAACTTGTTAAGGGTAAGTCGTCAGTACACGGTAGAATATAATGCATCATTCTGAGGTTTTCCTACCCAACTCGGAGCGAGCTACATTCATGGGAGCCATCTCCATCCAGGAGTCGAAGCAGGGGTCATAACGCCACATCTCTCTGCTTGCTGAGCCATCAGGAAACTCTCCCCCCGCCAAATACAGAGTCGAGTCTGCAAAAGGATGGAAGAGGAACATGAAAACAAACGATTCTGGAGAGGATTCAGTGCAGCATCTTATTTAGTGAAGGATAAATGAGTCTGCACCTCACCTGAGACGACAAGCCCATGTTTGCTGACCGCGAAGGGAAGGCATGCTAGGTTCTTCCAAATGTTTGTCGTGGGATCAAAACTCTCGACACTGCGCAGCACCACCTTGTCGTCTTCCCCACCTACAGTTACTATTACCGCGACAGTTCCTGTTGACACGGCAACAAGTACAAGAGGATATGGCTTTAGGATATGCCGAAGTCTAAAAATGTAATGCTTGTTGTTGAGTCAAAGGGCTGTGTGATTATTAGGGCTGAAACGATTCCTCGAATGATTCGAGTACCTCGATTACTAAAATTCCTCGAGGAAAATTTACCTGCCTCGAAGCTTCGTTAATTTATGTTTTATTAGTTAGCGCACCGTGTTCCGGCCGGGACTTCATTTGCGTTGCGCGGAGCTCTCACTTCCGCCTCTGAGTTGTTGACAAAAGCTAAGTCTCAGCGGCATAAAGTCCAATCTTCAAGATTGGCCCGTGGGGATTTTATTGATTGATGATAATGCCCGACTTTTTATCGTTTTTGGGGAACCAATAAGCATCCTTAAAATGACTGGGGGAATGCCTGGAGTACGGCAGCATTTCTCCTCCGGGGCTGCTGGTTGAAAGCGAACGGCGGGAAGAGTGCTGAGGTGAGCGGATAGACTGAACAGGGCGGGTGGCTGAGTAGCTGATGCTTACCGTGTAAATGTAGCTTTACCGACGAACCGCACAATAAATTTCATATCCCGGTCTGAAGAAACGGGTGGCGGAGCGCATCGTACATGGCTGGTAGATGAGTTTCTGAGTGTGACCAGTGAAGGTGTCGTAAATATCCCGTATTGCTTCCCCCCGTGTTCGTCCCCCGGTCTAACGGTTCGTCAGTCCGCTGGTCTATTTCCTCCCCTCCACCCCATCTTACGTTCGTTCATTCGCCCTCTCCTCCCACTCCAGGCGGCATTTCCCGTATTTTCAAACCCAAAGCGTGACAGGTTAGGTGGCAAGGTGAGTTTAATTAATCTATTAAACTCACTGAAGATTAAACTAAAAGCTGGATTGTAGACATTTTTATAAGTATATTTGTGAGCCTGCCTCTTTGTTATTAAATTCAATAGAATTTCAGATTTTTCTATAACTTTTCTTCTGGTTAACTTAGAAAGTGAGCTATTATTGTTACAGGTTAGTTTTCTAAACTACAAAAAAGCAACTGTTAGGGATGCTCAAATATGAAAAATTGGACTGATATTGATATCTGATAGTAACACCGGTATTATGCCAGATTTACCAATATTTCATTTTGTAATTTTTTTTATCCGATTACTCGATTAATCGTAAGAATAATTGATAGATTACTCGATTACTAAAATATTCGTTTACAACAGCCCTAGTGATTATTAATTCAATGACATATTCACAAAACAATTTCCATTTCAAAAATTAATTCCCAGCATATGCTTGGTTTGTTTGTTTTTTATTTCTTGGTTGAACGCAAAATGTGATGGCTTACAGTAATTTCCTTTTCTCTGCTGATGGCAATATAAAAATTGGACAGAAGTATTTTTAATAAATATATGTTAAGTTTATCAATTAGATCTGAAGATTAAAAGCCGGAGCCATCTGTGCATGTCAACTTAAATCTTAAAAGTGTAACTAAATGGGTAGGGCTGTTGTAAACGAATATTTTAGTAATCGAGTAATCTATCGATTATTCTTACGATTAATCGAGTAATCGGATAAAAAAAATATAAAATGAAATATTGGTAAATCTGGCATAATACAGGTGTTACTATCAGATATCAATATCAGTCCAATTTTTCATATTTGAGCATCCCTAACAGTTGCTTTTTTGTAGTTTAGAAAACTAACCTGTAACAATAATAGCTCACTTTCTAAGTTAACCAGAAGAAAAGTTATAGAAAAATCTGAAATTATATTGAATTTAATAACAAAGAGGCAGGCTCACAAATATGCTTATAAAAAATGTCTACAATCCAGCTTTTAGTTTATGTATTCATCTTCAGTGAGTTTAATAGATTAATTAAACTCACCTTGCCACCTAACCTGTCACGCTTTGGGTTTGAAAATACGGGAAATGCCGCCTGGAGTGGGAGGAGAGGGCGAATGAACGAACGTAAGATGGAGGGGAGGAAATAGACCAGCGGACTGACGAACCGTTAGACCGGGGGACGAACACGGGGGGAAGCAATACGGGATATTTACGACACCTTCACTGGTCACACTCAGAAACTCATCTACCAGCCATGTACGATGCGCTCCGTCACCCGTTTCTTCAGACCGGGATATGAAATTTATTGTGCGGTTCGTCGGTAAAGCTACATTTACACGATAAGCATCAGCTACTCAGCCGCCCGCCCTGTTCAGGCTATCCGCTCACCTCAGCGCTCTTCCCGCCGTTCGCTTTCAACCAGCAGGAGAAATGCTGCTGTACTCCAGGCATTCCCCCAGTCATTTTAAGGATGCTTATTGGTTCCCCAAAAACGATAAAAAGTCGGGCATTATCATCAATCAATAAAATTCCCACGGGCCAATCTTGAAGATTGGACTTTATGCCGCTGAGACTTAGCTTTTGTCAACAACTCAGAGGCGGAAGTGAGAGCTCCGCGCAACGCAAATGAAGTCCCGGCCGGAACACAGTGCGCTAAATAATAAAACATAAATTAACGAAGCTTCGAGGCAGGTAAATTTTCCTCGAGGAATTTTAGTAATCGAGGTACTCGAATCATTCGAGGAATCGTTTCAGCCCTATAAATGGGTAACAATGCCTTTTTCAAACCAGTTTTACAAACATCAGATGTTTTCTTAATGGATCGCCAACTCCTTCCAACTTTCTTCGAGAAAACTGAAAAGAAAATGTTCTCCTCAATCTTTCATTTTTTGGTGGTGCCAAACTTCTGTCCTTGGGAGCCAGTTTACTGCTTCAAACAATAACAGAAACTTTTGCATCCACCTAAAATAATTTGGAAAAAGTAATTGAAAATTCTACCAAAGAATGGTGGTCAACATAAACTGACCAAGGAGGGAAAGGGAGCAGTAACCAGAGGAGCACATAGTAGGCTTAGAGTAACACCGCAGTAGTGGCAGACATCCATAACCTCAAGTTGGAAAATCCATCATCAGGATGACCATTTAAAGGCAGAAAGCCTTTGTTGAAAGAAAGTTAGAAGTTCCTTCTGTACAGAAGGACACTGTCTACCACAAGTTTTCTGACACAGCAAAGAAGTTGCTCTGATGGGAATAATGTTTAACATTTTGAATAAAAAAAAACAACAACAACAAAAAACAACCTAAAACTACAGCCAGAGGACACCTCCCCCATGATGAAACGTGATGGTGGCGACATCAGACTCTCGGGATGCTTTTCGGGAAGCAAATAAGATAATGCAGACTGGACACCTTACTTTAGAATGTCTTCTGGCAATTCAGACTTTACACAGATAGATCTCATTCCTTTAGGAGCCCGAGTTACAGATGCGACTACCTGTACCTGTGGATCTTCGTGGCCTTGCTCGGGAGCTGTAGAGCTCTCCTCGGCGATCCTTCAGCAGCAGGTAGTCCTTGGCCTCAGAAATGAGCTTCTGACAAGCCTGGTTCTCTTTTACGACATCTAAAGACTCAATTAGGTCGTGGAGGTAGTAAGGGCTGATGAGAGGCAGGCGGATGTGCTCGAGCACCTTTGAGGAACAAACGAAAGGAGGAACATCTTTTATTAGACAATACATGATGTTTTTACTTGAGTGTTTCATTTTAACTTGAAACCACTACAAATCTTCATACAAAAAGGCAGAAGTCCAAAATAAAATGATGAATATAACCTATAGACTTGGACAGTTTTACATCCTTTCATATTTTGATAAGGGGAAAATTCTGTGAAAGGCTCCAATGGTAGCAAATAAGCCTTCACATGACACCTTAAGGGTAGGCATACAGAACATGTATTCTGCTCAAAACACTGCATTTGTCCATATTGCCAAATGAAATGGGTGTAATTACAACAATTTAATTTTATGGAAAACACAAAAAAACACAAACGTCACCAAATCTCAAAGAAGCATTACCTTTTCAAACCCCTGCCTGCGAGAAGGACATTTATTCAACCACAGCATGACGGCCTCAAACACCATCTCCTCTTTAGGAACATCAAGAAGGTCGCTAGAGATGATTTCTGTAAGTTTGTCCACACAGAGAGACAAGAACTCTTCCTGGAGAGAGAAGAATACACAAAGGATCACAGCAATTAGCACAGTTTTTTTTTTTTTTTTAAATCCGACTAAGAAAGGAATTAGCAAAATTGTATGTCATTCAAATTTTGATGCTTAATAAACTCAATTTTGCCTACTACAGCTCTCACATTTGGAAGTAGATTAAACTAAATGCAAAGCCATCACCTGCTGATAAACAGTGCTGAAATTCTCCAGAATGTACTCCATACTGCGTTTCTCCAGCACCTTACAGGAATGGGCCTCGGCAAAGCAGTGAATTCCCACACAGTTTGTCTCGTCCATCTGACGCTCCATGAAGTGACAGCAAGCCTCTCGAACAGCCATCACGTCCAATAAATTGGCCGCTGCCAGAAGCGCCTACACAGGAGCAAAACCAGTCGTCAGCAGTGATTCTGGTTGGAAAAAAGCAACAACAAAAATAAATAAAAAGAGGGATCGCTTACTTGTACGTTTGCTTTAGTGATGAATATCTGAGATGTATAGGCATAGGTCACCAGCTTGCCAATCATCTGGGGCTCAACTCCATTAATGGCAACACGTTCCTGCTTGGACTCCAGCAAGTCAGCTGAAAACATTGCCTGCAGAGAGGGAGAACGAAAAGCTCAAAATTCAGGATTTTATAGTACATCACGTGCAATTTGTGAACCTAAGAGATGTCTACCTGGAAGTAGGAGCTAAAGGATGCAAGTACAATGCGATGGCAAGGGAACTCCTGTCCTCCACAGCACAGAGTCACATCACAGAAGGCTTTGTTAAGCCGCATGCTGTTCAGGCCCCGCAGGACTGTGTTGGGATGCGTGGTTTCCAGAAACAAGTAGTCCTCCCCGCTCTGAGGGTCCGCGGGAGGGCTAGCAGCAGCGGTGCCTGAGTCCTCCGGAGCCTGGAAGATGGCGTTCATGACGGATGGCAAGAGCAAGGGGGAGCCGACGGGTATTACTTCAGCCATTTGTGACTGTGTTAGGCACTCCTGAGGTAAAATACAGTTATGTTTGACAGCTTACACCATGATTTATAAACCAACTTTTGAAGTATCACCCTTAAAAGTTAGTAAAAACTAGGTTTAAATCTAAATAAACATGAACGTTGAACGTACAGAAGCCCTAAGGCAATCTCACTAATTAGGCTTAGCTCAGATTCACCAGGGAAAAGAAGCTACTTTAGACCGACCTAAACCTCTCCTGATGTTGGAGACCACGCATAGCATGAACAAACCTAGGATATTAAATACTCTAAAATGTAAATACTCACATTAAATACCTGAAAAACATAATCGTGACAGGAACAGAAGGAATACTCTCCCACATACAAGACAGACCAATTTCAGCTACGCCTCTCAACTGAAGCCTCGCCCATCTCCACTATAAACTCCAAGCAGCTCGGTGATTGGATCAGCTGACGTTACATCCCTGTGACCGTGATGACCAATCACTGAGGCCGTCAGAAACTAACCACCAATCATATTTCGAGAGGCCTTTGCTTAGTCAAGACGATTCACCTTGAAGTACTTCCTGTTTGGAGTTGTCCCTTTAAATTATACCCAGTGGCTCTTTGAGCTCGGCTCCCTGGTTCAAAGTATCCTTCGGAAGAATAGATGTTTACGGTTCATAATTAGCTATTCGTTTATTGTAGGGTTCTGCAGCCTGCGACTCAATGTCCACTGATCCGCGGCTCTTACCAAAAATAGCCGGGGCATTGCAGTATATAAAATGCAACTTTTTTTTATATTTTCTGTATGTACAGTGGGTCTCAAAGGTGTAGACATCCCTGTACATTATACCCAATGATGGCTTAGATAAATAATCTACATTTATGTATAAATGTAGTCTGTACAATTATCAAGAGAGAGCAAGCTCGGCTACTGTACAATAACCACAAACAGCAAATAAATTAGTAAGAAGGAACAAAAATAGGTTTTAAAAACTAAACTACTGAAATAACCTGCTTGCACTGTGTGCACACCCACATGCTGATAATTTCTTGGCATTCAACTTTTTCCTCCATTTCTCCATTTTTCAATTTTATCCTCCAATTATCTGTTTAATTAATATCTGAATTAAGCAGATATTAATTCAATATCTGTTTAAATGTTTGAAGAAGTCTTTGTAGTGGTATTTAGATTTTATTTTGTAGGGCCAAGAAAAAAAAAGCTTTGTATTGAAGAAATTGTTGATTTACTCGGGCCTTATTTTGTGTTGATGATTTATTTATTTTATTTTTTTATCCAGAGTTTGAATCAAAGACATATTTTATGCCTCTTTTATTACAAAATATATATAAACAATTACTAACATTGAAATCAAACCTTCAAAATGTATGATGCTCTTGCATTTCCACCGGCTCGGTTTGGGCCCAGATACATTTAACTAGTGAAGCTTAATCTTCAGTCCTTCTGTGGCCAAGGTTTAAATATAACAATGAAACATATTATTTGAATATACATGTAGTTTATTGATAAAATGATCAAAATAGTCAAATGATTTATGATTGAATGCATTTAAGTTAAATCCCTGGAAATTCTGAATTAGTACATCTCATCTATGTATCTGCAAAGTCCTGCTAAATCAGCCTTAATATGCTTAATTTTGACTCATCAAAATACATTATTTGTCTATAGAGAATTTAACTAGGATTCACACTGGTTGTTATGTATAAATGTAGTCTGTACACTATGCTTCGTAGCTTTCAAAATAAAAAGTGTTTATGGAAAGAGAATCACCTTCAGAACAATACAGAAAATCAAACTCTACAAAATGTTCAGTTTCATTTTAGTCTGCAATATCACAATTTTAATATGATGGATATGTAGATCACAAGCTGCTGTCCTTCATGGTCCCAGGGTTATTCATTGCCTTTGTTCTGCGAGCAACAGCTTCCAAGATCTTCTTCCTGGGTCCCAACTGGATGCGAATGCCTTTCAGGTCATCATCAGAGCAAAGAATGAGCGCCTCCAAGTCCAAGTGCTCTCTTTTGAAAGCGGGGGCAAATTCTGGCAAGGAGATGGTAGACAAGAAGACCTCCAAAGGGGAGGTGTCCTCATCTTCATCATCATCCAGTCCCAGATCTTCTTGATCCCAAGGAAGGTCACCATCACCAGCCTCCTCAAAGCCAGATGCATCTTCATCTGCCTCAAACAACTGGTTCTCAACGAGGTAGCCAAGACTTTCATTATTCCCTGTGGGAAGAACATCTTCTGTCTCCATGTTCATCTTCTTCATGAAAATCAGGCCGCCAAAGCCAGGTCGGTTAAAGATGGATTGTTTGACTTCGCTTGGCTCGTCTCTGGAGTCATCATCTTCGTATTCCTCCGTCTCTCCGCTGACTGGGTCACTCTCATCTTGTTCTTCAAAGACATCCAGAAACTCTGGTTTGTCAGAGGATTCATTCTCCTGCTTACGGAAGATGACATTCCCACCTCCTCCTGTTCTCTGCAGTGTGCCCTTCTCTTTCTTTCCCATCTTCTGGAGAGTGCCTTTAACTCTGGCTGTAACAGAGCCGGTCTTGTCTGAAGCAATAAGCTTGGAGAATTGTTCACTCCTGATGGTGCCACCATCTGAGAAGCCTGATCCCATGCTTGCCTCAGAAACCGACCCATTCATGCTTCCTCCGCGGCTCATTCGATCCATCTTGTTTTGGTGCTTTTTCTTCACCTTCTCATAGAGTTTCACTCGTCTCTCTGCCTCCTTCTGGGCTTCCTTTTTGATGTTGGCGACCTTTTTGGGATTTTGGTTGGTTTGTTGTGAGGCGGCGTCATCCAGAAATCGTACACAGTTCATGTGGCCTCGAGACGCAGCAACGTCCATAGGTGTGTGGAAATCATTGTCCAGGGCAAAAAGATTGGCTCCGAAGTTCACCAGAAAGCTGATGATGTGCATGTGGCCGTTAGCAGATGCGTGGTGTAGCGGCGTGTTTCCCCAGATGTCACTCTTGTTGGGATCTCCTCTGTGAAACACAAAGACAGGGGAAAATCAAATCTGAATTTGTGGTTTAAATTGCTGAAAATTTCCTAAACCTGAAAGCAGTTTGGTTGGTAAAGCAAAACAAGAAAAATACTAGTTCACTTGGTAGACTAACTGTGACTTAGGGTAATTAATATTGCTAGTATGCTGATTTATGGTGCTTATACCATAAATCAGATACCCTTATTGCCTACATCACGAGGTTACACCCAGAGGTAGAATGTGCTGTTTTAGCAGTAAATGTTCTGGAATGAAGAACATAATTTGCACAGTAAAAGGATCTTAGTGTGATAAACCAGACAGAGTATTCAAACCCTTTCTGCCTTTTTATATCAGGTTATAACTATCAAACTTTTTTGTATTTCATTTAATGGTCTTGTATATGATAGACCAATACACATTAGTGCATAATTGTGATGTGAAAGGAAAACAACTCATCATTTTATTACATTTTAGTGGAAAACCTAAAATAGAATTTGAGTAAAACTAGAGGTACATTTTGCAGCAATTTAAGACTTTAGGTTTTAAAATACACACTGTATTTATACTACAGTAATTATGTTACTTATAGAAGCATTTATTTGCACTGGATTGTGTCTAGATGTGTCAGTGTAAAGGGGGAAGACTAAAAATCCAAGACACACTTTTCAGATTTCTCTGCTAAAAAAAAAAAAATAGATAAAACAATTTATTCTCATCCCTCCACTTTTCAGCTTTTCACTATTTTGTTTTGGTTCGTTTTGGTCTTTTACATAAGGTGACCCCAAATATACATTAAAACTTGTGGTTCATATGTCCCAAAAAAGTGGAAGCATCAAAGGAGGATGAATGCTTGAGGGCCCTGTTAATGAGATTACTTGTTAAGCTTTAATTTGGTGCAGATGGATAGTTGAAAGAAATTTAATATCAAAGTATATAAACTTAATACTCCTGTTGAACTCAAAATATTGGAAATTGCCTGTTTTTTTTTTTTTTTTATAAAATATTAAGAAATACCAAGACAAGTAAAACATGCACATCTATGGTTTTAAATGTTTGTTGATATTTATTTATTTTTTTTAGGTGAGCAGATACAAAAGATTCAGAGTACATTAAAATTATTTAAAGACTTTTCTTACAGTTTTACATGACTGAATATATATGACAAGTTTAAATGTTTCTCTGTAAAAGCTATGCCAACCTTCAGTGTGTACCTTGTCAGCCAATAAAGTTTTATTACAACCACCGGAGCAGAGCTGTAAATCTGCTGCTGGCTGGAGTCTGTTTCCATAAAACAATACATAACCTGCTCATATCTCTGTTTCTACATTCTGTACGGCCTTATCACATTCTGATCCCACCTTGCTGTCAATGCACCTCCCACCTTTCTTGCCAAGAATGCAAACAGCAACAAACAGAAATATGAAAATGTTAAGTAACATGTTAGTAAAAAAAAAAAATACCAACATTCTAAAAACTGCGCAAGGTTGAAGATAATCAATGAGCTATTAGAAATTTTAATTCTTTTCTACTTTTTTGTCAAATTTATCTAGACTTGATTGATACATTTTACTGGCTCTTTTTATCATAAGTTTCGGTTCTGGCTGTGATTCTGAAAATGTTTTTGACCACATGCTCTATTGTAAGCAGGTTACTTCCAGTTAAATTTCTCTGAATGTTTTTGTTCATCTTTTGTTGTCCTGACAGTGGGATGGGGGTGGTGGGCATGCAAACATAAAGAGCTTTATTGTTTTACAGGATGGATTTGGATGACTAAATTTTTAGGTCAGCTGACGATAGAGGAGTCCAGTGTACAAAATTAGGGTTTTCTTCATGACACTGTAGCGAATAACAAATGCCAAAATAATCCATCAAAAGTTAATATTGCAGTAGCATCTGCTTTCTGTTAGGTGATCTTTGATCTTTAGAAGCCATTTCGAGCTTTAATGAAAACTGAACTGTTTTAAATTGTGAGAATTTCAACATCTAAACTCGTGAGAAGGACTGTGTTTGACAAAGGTGTGTGAAATAGAAAAGTTCGATTATGCTTACTCTCTGCTGCATATGAGTTGAAGAGCATCGACGTGTCCGTGAAAAGCAGCCAGCAGGGTGGGAGTCATGCCATCGTCGTCAGCCGTGTTCAGGTGCTTCCTTGTGGCCTCCTTCAACAAGTCTACGTTGCCATCAACCGCTGCCTTGTGGTACCGAGACATCTTTGAAAATGTTTTAAAATCCTTGTATTTCTCCTCTTTCTGCTCTTTCGAATGTGTCTGATGAGAAACTGTGGACCCGAACAAGCCAAGTGATCACTGGGTGTGTGAGCTGCCCAGCAATAAAACAAAAGCAAAGTCCAGCTCCCTGCTGTCAACTGCATCACTTCCTGCTCCATATATCAACGCAGCTTACCCTGAACTCACAATGAGATCTTAAGCACTTGAAGACAATGAGATGAGCTGCTTTATCGCACTTCTGTACATCGCTACATTTAATTCATATCTTAAAAAACATTATTACAATGATTTCTGTTCAACAAATCCAACATTTTAATAGGATTTTAATAAAATAGTGCAAAATCACTGTTCTTGAACTAATTGCAATTTGTAATCTATCTAAATCAGAGATTTGAGAAATTTAAGTATTATATAAAACAATAAAAAAATGCAGAAAGCACCTTTTAGAACTGTTTTTAAATGCAATCTCTGAAAATGTAAATATTATGCCCACACATTTTACTTACCATTAAAATTACTAAAAAAACAAACAACATTTTTTCCATCAACAGGATTACAATGCTGTTACTATGCATTTTGAAGGAGGTTTATTTAAAATTTGAATTTAGTGAATTGACACTAGTGTGCTCCTGACTATTCAAGAGAGAGTAAACTTACTGTTGAAGTAGAAAAAAAACTGTCTGAGAGGACTGCAGAGAAGATTTTCACAGTTTTTAAGTGTGAAAAGGGCATAAAGACATTTTAAAATAATTTGAAATCAGACATTTTACTGGGGAAAAAAATCGTCTGTAAGAAAAGAAGATTCAAAACAACTGCCAAACATGCACAGCTCAGGTTATCCCTGCAACTTCGCTAGACTGCAAGATGCTGAAAGAAGTCTCTAAAAAGTCTTATATTTTATTGCAAAAGCTGCAGCAGGTTAGCTATTCTTTCTATGAAGTTGTCTGTGTAATCAAAAACAGATTGCATAAGTTTAACTTTCATGAGAGGTGTGTAAAGAGGAAACCTTTGCTCTCTGAAGACATGAAGACCAGACTGAAGTTTTCCAGAAAGATCATAGACAAATACCACTTCTGGAGTAAAGTCCCTTGTTCATGGTTTGGGGATCTCCACCATGCAACACCATTATATCATGTTGAACTTAAAGAAAATGTCAGAAAGTCGGTAAAAAAAAAATATATAGCTAAAAAAATCTAAAGCAGAACTAGACCCTGCCTTAGAATAATGACTCAAAATAAGATAGTAAATCCACATAAAACTGGCTGAAAATGGAGGAATGGAAAATCCTGGGGCAAATCAAATCCCAGATGATTGTTTTCTTGCACTAGTTGTATGAAAAGGGGTGTTGTCCTATTTGGAGATAAACCTTTGTCCTATTCTTGAGTCTTTTGCAATCTGTTTGCACTGTATTCAGTTCCCTCAGTCTTTCCATCAACTCTGAATCGCTTCCTTTCTAATTTACATTCAATGAAATTACATGAAGTGTGCTGAACATGCAAAAATAAAATAAAAATAAAAACACAACAGCACCCTCAAATATCTCACAGCTGGAAGTTAGAAGTGAGGAATGGGATAAACTGGATTCAGACTGATGTCAGACAATGGTAGATGGCTTCAAGAATCATCATGCTAACACTTTTTCAACCTATGGGTACAGCACTCATGAGAGGGTGGGACATCCTAGGTTTTTCTCTCTTAGAATGCACATTTTATAAATATATTTATTAAGGAGAAAAAACAAACCTAATTTCAGTGTTTGAAATTAAATCACTTTCTTTCTCAGAGTTTAAAAATAAATTAGACATTGATATGCAAATAATTAATTTCTGTCTCACCTCCTGCACCGTTTGTTGAAGAATAAAAAAAACCCATCATAGCATGATGGTGCCACTACCATGTTTCATTGTAGGGATCTTTAACCCACCAGTCTTAGAAAAAACTGTTTTGTTTACAGTAGCCAATAGCTTTTTAGGTGTTGTTATAACCCTCCTGACCAGCAGGTGGCGCAACACGCTATTTGGTGATTTTCTGATTAAAACAGAAGACGAATCTGTCCATTGGATCTACTGTCCAGCACTGTCTTCACTCCTTTCTCGTCCCTATTTCCACCTTTCGCAACAACATCATGCAGTTATAGCAGTAAGAACTATCCGCTCCCACCGCGCCAGAACCAGGCCGACGCCTGTCTGTCCTCTCCGGGTCTCTTCCGGGCTACATCGCCCGGTAACATCCTGCAGAGATGTCCCACAATGGTGGCTCTGTTGTCGGCCTCCTGTCCTACGAGACGCTGGTCCATGCGGTGGCAGGTGCAATGGTGAGTTTTAAAACTATTCCCCTGATATCAGTAGCTTCTTCATTTGAGGAAGAGTAAAGAGTGAAATGAAAACATCGAATGACAGACGGAGCAGTAGTGGACGCCTGTGCAGGTGGTGATGTTGCAGTGTCTTATCTTCCAGGGGAGTGTGACAGCCATGACAGTCTTCTTCCCTTTGGATACAGCTAAAAGCAGATTGCAAGGTGAGTTTGAGTTATTATCATGTAATCATCCAGTTTAGATTTGCATCTATGAGGATTTAAATAGAATCTACTTCTTATAAGGTTTTAAAAATATTCCCATTCCAACTGTCCCTTTATTATTCATGTTGTCCTTATTTATTCAAATAAATAAATGCCAAAGTGAAGAAGCTGTGTGTCAACAATTAGATACACTCCATCATTTTATAACTTGGTAAAACCACCAATAACTCAGTAGTCCTTTAATGCAGTCTCTGACATTATTGTGGAGGATTTTTTTGTGCACTATTCTTCACAACACTACAGTAGTTCATCATTCTATACAGACATATATATATCTCAGTATGATTTCCTTTTGATTGATATTGTTAATAAAATAGACAAGGTATAAAAAAAAATATTTGTTGCACAGACTTAATACCCATAGGCTATTGAGCATCTGTTACAAATTTCAAGCAGAGATGACCTGATGTAGTAAAGCTGATATGTCTGCAGTTGTTGCTTTTTAACATTCTTGTAGTTCGTTGGACTTGAATCGTGATATTTTCACGTTTTCTTCTCAGTGGATGACAAAAGAAAAGCCCAGTCCACGCCTGTCATTTTGGCTGAAATTGCGAAAGAAGAGGGTTTGTAAGTTCAACTTTTTAGGACCTTATATCACTTAACGTTCTGTGATTCCTGTAAAACACGCGTAGAGGTGTATACCTTAAGTTCTCCACCACTTCTCTCAGTTTGGCTCTGTACAGAGGCTGGTTTCCAGTTATCTCCAGCCTTTGCTGCTCCAACTTTGTCTACTTCTACACTTTCAATGCTCTGAAGAAGGTGGCTGCATCTGGACCGGGCAAGCCCAGACCCGGTAAAGACCTGCTGATGGGGATGGTAGCAGGTAAATATGATAGCTGCTTTTTTTTTTTTGCATCAAGCATGCTGTAGTATTAAAGGTAATTGATGAATGTTTTGCCTTTTTTATTCTTATGTTATAGTTGGTTTACCTTGCCTTGGAAAAGTATTCATAGCCCAATTAATCCATGCATAGATTCTTTTTCTTTTTTCTAATCCAAATATCTGGGGTTGTTAATTAGGTTTTTCTAATGAATTTGAACCATTTTAATTCATAATGTGGGTTGGTTAAGCTCTTCATTTCCTGCTACATTTCTGCCGCGTTAAGAAAAGCATGATGCTGCCACCACCGCGCTACGATTTTGGGACGTGTGCCGTCTGACTGTCATGTGTTCGTGCAGGCGTGGTGAACGTGATCCTGACTACTCCCATGTGGGTCGTCAACACCAGGCTGAAGCTGCAGGGAGTGAGGTTCAGAAACGAAGACCTCCACCAAACCCATTACAGAGGCATATTCGGTGTGTATTCCAATTCCACACCCCCTCAGACGTGCTTTTTATGTGACACCGAGCCGTCCAACATTTCGGCTTTCCTTCTCGTAGATGCTTTCTCGCAGATCATCGCCAACGAGGGAGTGGGAACGCTGTGGAACGGCACCCTGCCCTCTCTGATTCTCGTCCTCAACCCGGCTGTGCAGTTCATGATTTATGAAGCCATGAAGAGGAAGGCGGGCAAGGGCGGCCAAAAGGCGAGAGGATGCTGGATATGTTTTTGACATATAATATGAACCTCGCTACTTCAGGATCATTTGTGTCAGTATAGCAGTCACTGAGAACTCTATTAAATCTTTATTCCCTGGCACAGATATCCTCAGCAAAGATCTTTCTCATCGGAGCAATCGCCAAGGCAATCGCTACCACAGCAACGTACCCACTCCAAACCATCCAGGCCATCCTGAGGGTAAATACGTCTTCTTCTCTGACACATTAGCTCGGCTTCCTGATTTTGCAAAAGTCACAAACGCTAACTGGAAACAGTAATTCATTAGCTCCGGAAAAATAACCTCAGCTCTTCTCTTCATCAGTTCGGTCAGTATAGAGGCGACGGCCAAGGGGGCCTGATGGGGAGCGTCTCCAATATTTTCTTCCTGTTCATGGACCGGATCAAGTGAGTTCAGCGATAAGTGGGCTCAGAAAACGGACGGGCGGGCGGGCTGTCGGTCGCTGACGGTTCTGTGTTCTTGCAGGAAGCACGGCTTTCTCGGGTTGTACAAAGGCTTGGAGGCCAAGCTGCTGCAGACGGTGCTGACGGCCGCCCTGATGTTTGTGGTTTATGAGAAGATCACAGCCGCTACCTTCAGACTCATGGGCCTGAGTAAAAAGCTGAAGCACTGAGAGGTTCTGCTTGAATGTACAGATTTAATCGGTGCCCGCTACTGATTTCTATTAACGCTCGGATGTGTGTTTATTGTCTTACCTAACTGGAGTTGGACTTGACTGACTTCTGGGCATTCATAACATATTTATCCAAACCACCGATGGCGTCTGGGCTTTAACTTTATGACAACTTCCATCTATGCAGATTTTTTTTAATTTTATTTTCCTTCCTAAACAGCTGCTATATTACTGTTTTGTAATAGTTAATACAAGGGAGCATTAACTAAATAAAAGCAAGTATTAGATACATATTTAACGAAAAAAGAAAATCTAATACTGTTTACAAGCCTTCCTCCTCCAAAAAAAACAACTAACTATTACTAGTTAGTACTAGGCCAGGACCAATTCTTTTTGATCTGAAAAGGGCCAGTCTTGCTGTTTTTGATGTATTTAAAGACCTATAATTAATGACTTTATTAAAAGAGATGTGCTGTAATTTAAGGGAGTAATAATTATTTGTGATCTTATTTTAAGACCCTGGATATTTTCTTAACTTGTGCTTTAAGATGTGAAACTATCCAGTTTACATTTACTGCTTAGGAAATACTGCTAAAAATAGGAGATGCAGTGTGGATGCCAATGTCATGAATTAGCTTTGATATCTGTAATGGTTTTTAACTAAATTAATGGTTGAATGCACTTTTTCCAGATCAGCAATTATGACAGAAATCACTTCATTATTTTTTTCTCTAACAGTGCAAGTAAAGCTGATATTAACAGACGTGGAGGTCGGAGCTAATTGTACATAAGTGCCTCAGAGCTTTGGAACTATGTGGGGTTGCCATGGAAACGGTTTTCTATCCTCTGAGCATCTTGTCTTCCATTATTTAAGGTTTCCTGGTGCTGCTGTATCACAATGTGCTCTCGCTCTCCGACTGTAATACGTGTTTCATGATGTTTCTTTGTACCGAGCTGAAGTCTTAATAGAAATGCATACATCCAAACAAGACAAAAGGATTTGGATAAATACACACAAGCGTCAGTTAGTGTCTTATCTATTTTATTAAGAATAAAAAAAAATAGATTTACATGAAATACTGTTAAAGAAATACAATTTGATTTGACTTTTTTTTTTCATTTCAACTGTTAAAGATTTCTTTTTTTTTTTTTTTACTTGATGGTTTCTGGATCAAAATGACTGTTAAAACAAGGAAACAATAAAATAATCATGAAAAAATTACAGATTGTTTTATTTTAAATTACCATGCACAAAACAAAGGACAAAGTTTATTTAACAAAAATCTTCCCAGAAGATGATTAAGCGACAGATGCTTACGTTTGTTGAACTTTTCGTGTCGAGGAAAACGTCAGAATTCAGCGCTCCGATAAGATTTTCATATCAAAATTCAGTTTTCCAGACTTAAAATTTCTTCTTTTTTTCATTTTTATATATTTTCAGAAACATAAATACAAAACGTTCGTTTTCCACACTCAGGTTTAAGTTCTAAAACCTGCAAGCAATTACTAATGATAATTAAGAGGATGCAGCTTTCGGACAGAGGGGACAGGGAGTAGAATCTGCAAGTTCAAAAACTTCCAGATCTGGAAAATACTTCCATAAAATTCCATAATTTTCCAACATTGTAGGAATCCTGAAAGAGGACGGCTGTTGTTATTCTGGAGACCTGGTCATTTCCTTAATATACCAGTCGGGCAGGAAGGAATATCGAGAGTCCCGGTGGACTGAGTAGGTCACGTCGTTGTGTGGCTCCCAGGAAAACAAGTACACCACACTGAAACAGAAATATTTTACAAACATCAGACCTAACCATCCAGGAATAGTAAAGTCAGCCATGTTGGTAGTCAACATCCATTCATGTAGATCAGGGGTGTCAAACTCCAGTCCTCAAGGGCCGCTGTCCTGCAGTGTTTAGATGTGCCACAGGTAAAAAACAGTGGAATGAAATGGCTTAATTACCTCCTCCCTGTGTAGATCGGTTCTCCTGAGCCTTGCTAATGACCTAATTATTCTTTTCAGGTGTGGTGCAGCAGAGGCACATCTAAAAGTTGCAGGACAGCGGCCCTTGAGGACTGGAGTTTGACACCCCTGATGTAGATGATAAAATGTTGCAATGGAAAAATCCAGGCAGTTTTGCCAGACTGGACCAAAACAGTCCAGTCAGGCATGTCTCAAATGGAAACTGAACAAATAATCCTCATCCAAACTAAAACCCCTTCAGATGGGACATTGCCTTCAATTTCTGTCTGTTATCCTGCCACATAACTGTGAACAAACATGTCTCTTCATTTAAACTCACCTAGGATTGTCCTCAGTAGCTTCACGCTTCACAAAAGACAGGAAATCGCAGCAGAAGTTCATGCACACTGTTGGCTTCCAGCAGTTGTATTCGTTCTGGAAAAAAAACCAAGACTGTTCAAGTACTCGGATCTGCAGCCGGAGTTGACTCATGTCAATTGATGTCTGAAAAGGAAACAAAAAAGTCTGAAACCTTTTCATACCTTGATGAGCTGTGAAATCTTGGAGATCTGAAAAGTCTCCACAGAAACTACGGTCCCGTCATGATCCCTGAAACCCGCAACCACCCGAGGGACCCCGGGGAGAAAAGACTGGGCCCACCACTTCAACAGTTTAAACCTGACGCAGACACCAAAATAATAAAAGGCATCAGAAGCATCTGTTTAAGCAGATAAAGACTATCGGTCAGGCGATTCAAATCGTCTGTCTGACCTGTGGAAGTTGCTACGCTGTTTGGGAGTGCAGATCTCTGCAGAGGTCTTCAGCTCCACGTAGCAGGCAGGAGGGGGAGGAGCACCAGGATCTCTGTCCCGACAATCCACCTCACCAGAGAACAGAAGCTTGTGGTCCGTGAGCCGGGTCTGGACCACGGTGCAGAAGGCCTCGTTGGTGTTGACCACTCCGCTGGGGTCAGGCTCACTGTTTGTATCGTCTGCAGGAGAGGACAGAGGAGATTTCTACTGTGGTCCAATAGAATTGCAGTGTGCTTATATTATAATGCATCGATCCAAAAACAAACTGATCTGAAGCATTAGATCGTACTTCTAAATTTGATTCTAATATACTGGAACTGTCCTTATTTTTATCTAAGACAAATGATCTCACAAAAAAACAATGCTTTGATTTTAGTCGTTCTAAGAACATACCTTTGATTTGGTAAAACATTACTTTACAATTGCTTCTAAAGTGAAATTAGTAAGTTCTTTCAATGATTTGTGTCTTTTTTAAAAGAGATCTTTATGTGTTCAATTGGGAAAATTCTCTCTCACTAAGATGCTTTACATTTTGGTGTTCCTCAAGGATCCATCTTTGGACCAGCTTTATTTACTCCACATGTGATTCCTTTGGGTTTCTTTCTTGCTTGTTTTTAAATATTGAATTGACATCTGAATATATTTCTGAAGTGTCACCTCATCCCACTTATTTTCTTTTCCTGAAAATAACAGATAGAATCTAAAACCAGAAGTATTTACATTTGTAAATACTTCTGGTTTTAGATTCCATACAAAACAGCTGAATCTATGCAATAAGGAAGCCGGTAACGTTCACTGACTTACATAAAGGCAAAGTAAACAGCCCCTCACCTGCACACATGTACTGTTCAAACTTGTATCCCCAGTACATCATCTCCTTGTTCCTCTCTGGGCGGTTTTCTCGTTCCCTGCGAGCAGCTTCGGTCTCCACCTCGCTGATGTAGAGCGTGCCGTTAAACCTGGTCACCGCCAGCAACCAGCCCTCTCTGGTCTCGTACGGCGTAGTGAGCAGCTTGGTCAGGTGGCCCCGCCAGGTCACAAAGTCAAAGTCTAACGGGCTGCGAGGAGTAAAAGCTGTGGATCACTTTTCGGCCTGGTGTCACAGTTTATTAATGTTTCTTATATTATTCCTCTGTCATCTAAGAAACGCCAATATTTAACCAATTTTCCTCTCAAATTAAAAGTGTTTATTCTATATTCTGTGCATAAACTCACCATGAGGCATTTGTGGTCAGCTTGGATGTCAGCTTTGACCTGTTGGCTATGATCCACCGCAGAATGTGATCCAGCTTCTCCTTGACATTTTCGTCCCTCTTCACGTATCGTTCCTTGTACCCATCCCTCAGATCAAAATTGGGACTTCGCTCAGGTTCCACGTAGTATCTCATCTGCCTGCTGTCGTTGAAAAACCTACGCCGAGAGTCCAGAGAGAAACAGCCCACTTCCACAGGCTGCTTGTACAACGGAAAGTCTCTCTCATACGCTTCCCTCCTTGTGCTTAAGGTCTGGGACCTTGGTGGGGTTTGTCTTGGAGTTGCACTGGACTGATGCAGGTGGTGATTTGAGGGTCTGAATTGTGCACCGTCACAGTGGTTTCGTCTCCTGTTATCGCCTCCCCGTCTGTTTGGGGAATAGTGGTGGTGGGAGCTGGAAGTAGGGCTGCGGGATCTGTGCCGGTCCATTTCTAACACAGAAAAGACCTTGACCTATGAGACATACTGACCATGGATAATCGTAATCGTAAAGTTAAACATACAAAAATGAATCTCCAACATATCACAATCTGCCCCTTTATTTCTTGATTGACTTGGTTTTGACTTGCAATTGGCGAGTTAGACTCAGAAGATCAGATTTTTCAAAACTAAAAAAGTCAGAAGGCTAAATTTCACAGAAAACCAGCACCTTATATCAGTTAAGTAAACTCTGATAAGTGCATTTCTACATAAAATCACAAATAAAATCAAGCACATCTAAATGAAGCTCAGATTCCCATAATTGCTCATTTCTACCTACAAACATTAGATTTGCAAGATTACTACATAATAATTCATCTACTCTCAAATTATGTGAGTGCATACCCTGATTATCTCTGCAGTTCTAAACTTTTAAGTTGTAATCATGCTTTGATAATGTGTGCGGAACTAATAGATTATGCATGATACAACAATATATACACCTCGTAATTGTGTGATAAAAATCTAGCGTTCGCTGCTTAAAGATTACTTCCACTGCACCACCTGTATATGCATATATTTTTTCTATTAACAATTTTATTTTTAAAACATTTTCATTTAATTTTTATTATAGATGCATCTGACCAACTAAAATACCTGACGAGTAAATGAAAACCTACCTTCTGATCAAAGAACACAACACAAACTGCTCATCTGTCACCTATAAAATAATAAAATTGATGGATTTAACTATATAACATTTGTTCAGAATTGAACCAATAAAGAAAGTTAACGTATTTTTAAATTTGCGGGGGTGCTAGCTAGCCTTACATGCTACAAACAAACTTTACGCAACTTCCGGTGTTACTATTTCAAACTCGTCCACTAGGTGGCAGCACCGACAGTTTATCTTAATAGAACCAACATAACAGTGAAAAGAGGAAGCTTTACATTTTGTGAAATGAGAACATTTATGACGAACTAATAGGTTATTTAATTTAATAAATTGCAAGAAACGGCGTTCAATCTACACCGTAATTAAAAGGTAACTGTTTTAGTTACCTATGCAAAACGTTTGACTTAAGTTAGCGCCGCTAAGGTTGTTAGCTTGGCTAACTATAAACTTTGAAAAGAACAAGACAACGCTTCGAAAAAGGTTTTATGTATGAGACACGCTGGTTCTTTTAAGAACATCTAGTAGGTCGTACCTCGGGTAAGAAGATACCTAGCCTTTAAATGAAAATGCTATCCAGTCATCTTGGTGAATGGGTCATATCTGCATTATTTTTGTTCCAGGTATGAATAGAAAACGGGCTCTGGTTTCCGACGCTTTCAAACCGAAGAAAAGGAGAAATGGCACAGAAAAGTTTGGGGCTGGTGACGAAGGTGGTGGTGAGTGTCTTGAAAAGTGGTTTGTACTTTTATCTAAACAAAAATAATGCCACATGTACAAACGTCTCTCCATGCTCCCTCTCTTAAAGAACCAGCTGACATGAAATCGACCTTGGAGAACCTCATGACTCTATTTCCCAGAAAGCTCTTTAACGACACATTGCCTCCTATTGTACTGAAGCATCAGTTGTACAGCGTACACAATGACAAGACCCTGGTGGATAAGGAAGTGGTGAGCCAGCTCTTTGATTTTTAATAGTTTTATAGTTTGTCATACCACAGTCACACATTTCAATTCGTTTCATTGGGATTTTATGTTGCAGACAACACATAATAAATAACGTTTAGCAGATAATTTAAAAAAAACTAAAGCCGGTCAATACCTTCCACATCACAAGCATAGAATACTTTGTCTTGCTCTAGCACATAAAATCCAGTAAATCTTGTTATTGAAAAACGTTAAAAAGGATTTGAACTATTTTTGAAGTTCTTACTCCCATGCTTTTGTCTGAGCAGAATAAACTCCAGGAGAGTGGGGAGCTGCTGATGTTCCAGCTCGGGTTTGACTCTGAAGCATTCGGGCTGGTGTTTGCGTCAGACTACAAGACCAAAGTACTGGCCGGCGAAGAGGGGAAAGCAACACAAGCAACTGTTGAAAAGTTCCTGGAGAAAGTGGTGTCCTCCTGCACAGATCTGAGCTTCAGCAAAGACAAGATGCTGAGGGAGTTTCTCTTCACAGACTCTGAGATAACGTATGAGGAACTCTGACTGCGACACGCTATTGAATGTTGTTCCAAGATTTTTCATCTGCGTATAATTCTGTCAGACATGAGCACATTGTTTTTCTCTCCACCAAGGCAGCTGGTGAAGTCAGGGGTCCTGACTGTGAGGGATGCTGGCAGCTGGTGGCTTTCCATTCCCAATTCTGGCAAATTCACAAAGTATTTTATTCAAGGTTGGTATTTTAGGATGATTATTGCATCTTCACTGTAAATATTTCTCATTTCTGTAAGATTTTGGCATTCTTTACCTGTGGGGGTTTGTTTGGTATCATCTAACACATTTTTTTCAGGACGTAAAGCAGTGCTTGGCATGGTGAAGAAGTCCAAATACAGCGAAGTGTTACGAGTCAATCTAGAGGAGCGGCGAACAACCTCACACGTGAAATTTCCTATGAAATATCACGTCCATGACATTGTTGGGGCAGAATTGGTAGAAAGGTACGATTTAGTCTGTTCCTTTCCATTCAATTGATAATGCTTGTATGTTCTGTATAATGGTAAACGTACAAAACTCAGTCTATTCTTTTCTGCTGAACTTTTATGAGTTATTGAGATTATTTCCGGAGAGAGTATATTCAGATTTTCTAACGGTTTGTCTTTCATCTCTTCTCAGCATACCTACGACTTCGGGGACTTTGTTACGATTTGCAGATTCCTGAGCTGCTACTGAGCAGCTGGAGGGTTTCTGAAGAGGAGATATGTGAAAAACACCCAAAGGCTGAAACTTTTGGGATGCCACTAAATAAATAAACTTTTCACTTTAAGATGTAAAGTTTTGGCCACATGTATTATCAACCCAGTGTCGGTTAATGAATTGTACATTTTATTGACATGAGATTAAATGTTGGGTTATCTTGTAATAAAAAATTACTGTAGCCATTTCCCTGAGATGTGAATTTAATTCTAAGCTGAAAGAGTTTAATAACTGGTATGTGGTGCCAAATGCATGTTTATTTATCCAAGACATTTTAACTACCTTCAGTTTATAAAGTCTCGAGTTAAATGACTTCCCTTTAGAATCAGTCAGTATGAAATGTGGGTGAATAAATGGCTGACTTGACAGTTATATTGACATCCTCCACATTATAAGCCACATAAGGTCATAGTATAAAAAAACAACAGTTCTTCAAAATCGGCAAAGACAGTTTGAGTTTAGGGAATATTTTTAAAGAGTCCATCTCTTAACTCAATCGAGGTCCAAGAGTCTGGAGGACGAGTGGAGAGGCGTAGAATCCAGATTGGTTGAACTCCAACGTCTCGAGGGTTGGTGATGGAAAATCATTTCCCTTTGTGTCCGTTTCTCAAATCCAGCCCACATATTTAACAACATTCTACGATTCCCACTGCTGACAACCTTTTAAAATCAGCATCCTCTGCATCCCTGTTTATATTAAATTGGCTTTACTGTGGTCAGACTGATTCCTGAATATCCGATTTTCTTCTGTACGAAGGTGGCAGTTTGGGTCTGAAGGGTAAAACTGGGGAGCCGATCGAGTGTTCCCAGTGGACATGATCAACCTCAACTATGAGGATTTATACATGCTTAAAATGTAAATATGTGCCAAGGAATCAAAAAATAATATTTGTGCAACAATGTTTTAAAAATTAAAAATGCTAAATAATCATCCCATTCCAAAACAAAGGAAAAAAGGAAATGAATCATTGGTGTCCGAACCTCTAATCTGCTGGGCCAAAGTTATACAGCTGAACGTACTCAACCACAACAATGTAAAATATTTTTTAGTTTATTTTGGAAGTGGTGTGTTCCCATCTTATCAAAAGCCGAAACTGGCTGTATTTTAATAATAAAAAGTCAGAATGTTGTAGAAAATCTGTAACTTTGTAAAGTCAAAACATAAATAGCATCTCACATATTTGCCTTGTAAAAGGAAAACATTTAAAAGGCATTTTGTTTTATTTGTAACATTTTTGCTCTAGAAGAGTTTGTTATTTTTAGAAACAAACTATGGATGGATATCAGTTAATAGTTATAATTGTTTAAGGTATAAAAAAGAAGAAGTTAGAAATTCGGACAGATATTGTCAAATAATTACTCAACACTAATTTATAGCACAAAGGTGATGTATACAACAGAGGAAGTGATTTTACAGGAATTTATTGGCTTTTTCAAAAAGTGACAATAGTTTTTAATCCTCAAAACTAAGAGAGTCACAACATTGGCTTGGATAAAAGCACAGCTTGATTTCTGAATACCGATGAGCAACGTGTACTTAACCCCTGATCTAGTAGTTCAAATACATTTTGTAAATAGGCAAAAAATATATATAACTGTAGCAATTCTAATCTTAGTTTTCAGTATATGATGCACAGACATGCCATCAGCATTAATTACAAAAAGCTAGGCTTGAAGGGAGATTAAGGTAGCGTTAACCGTAGAGGTAATAAAAAAAAAAAAAAGATATTCATAGTGTTAGTTAAACAATACAGTGAGTGTGTAACGTCTGAAGAAAGATACAAAATAGACAAATCACGATTATAACAAAAAGATGATTACACTGTCTACTACACCATAACCGACAGTAGCTTTGTTACTGTTATTAGCAGGCATAGATGCTCTTCATTGTGACATTGCTTAGCCAGTAGTGATGCGTAAAGAAAATAAATCAAAAGTGTTGCACGAAAGGTATTCGGTAAATGCCCACAGAGCATTAAAAGAGATGTGCTCTTGTTCCCCACCCCCCCCATCACCAAGACATCCGAACATTTCTGTTCCAATATGTAATCATGTTTTCAGCTTTTGCAATCACAGGCAGCTGTCCGGCTGAGACACATTTAGGGAAAGCAGAAAGAAAACGACAAATTTAATTAGATGAAACATAGAAAATACTGGATTCATTACATTTTTGGGGGGAGTTATAGCACTGTTGGTGTCTGATCTTCTCCCCGTTTTGTTTTAGGCGTCATTAATCATTCTAGGGTTGACAGATTGATGGTAAGTAAGGAGGTTATGTTACTCAAGGACTCATCTGAAGCTGCACAGATCCTCCAGGTTACTTCATGCTCCTTGTTGTCAAGGAGGAAGTGAACTTGTGAGATAAAAATGCCATTGATGGAGGAGCTGAACGAACAGCAAACGTTACAGATCTGAATCGACAGACCTAGACTCTCATTTTCAGCTAAAAACCAGCATGTGTGCAGAATGTATTTGGCAATATTATTTCCACTTACAACAACCAACCCGACTGTATACAACAAAAAAAAAAAGAAAAAAAAAAGTGGACAACAGGTGGAAGAGGAAATTAAAGACAACCTGCAGTCCATTTTTTAGAAAACATCCAATCGGTTTTAGAAGGCCTCGAAAAGTTCATAGTTTTGTCTATACAGTAAAGAGTTATTAGGACTGCTAATCGCCCAAACCCTTCGCCTAAATCTGGATCTGATTTATTTTCATGAAAACTGCTTGAACTACACTTAAGGACAGAATCTGAAGTACATTGATTGTGAGTGTATACTGGTGTGTTTCTCCTGTGTCTTTAGCCACCCTCTCACCGCTAGCGTTCATGTTCCCCTGTAACCGTTCAAACTGCAGGCGGCCTTAGAGGAGAGAGCATTTCTTGCCCTTCTTCTTGACGGGTGGGGGGCACAGAACGGCCCGGATGGCCTCGTCGAACACAGTTTTAAGGCCACGCTGAGTCAGGGCTGAGCACTCCAGGTACTTGACGGAGCCTAATGAACGCAGACAGAGAGCAGCAATTTATTTACTTCTGTTTGTTGTGAATTATAAAAAAATAAAATAAAATACATGAGATCTAAGTTGGTCAAAAAGAGGTCAATGAAGTTTTTACCAATCTCTTTGGCCATGGCCAAGCCTTGAGGATAAGTGATGGGGGAGAGTTTCTTCTCCTTCAGCTTCTCCATGGTGTCCTTGTCGTCCCTCAGATCCAGCTTGGTGCCCACCAGGATGATGGGAGTGTTGGGACAGTGGTGTCTGACCTCAGGGTACCACTACAGAACAGGAAGTTACAGCTTTAACTTCTTTAGGTGATGCATTTAATCATAGACAAGGTTCCTTATTGTTTTTGTGTCAAACTTGTATCAAACTTTATGGCCGCAACTACAAAAACAAATGGTGGAGCCTTTTCTATACATATTTAAGCTTCTTTGTCTTCATTTAGCCCACTGAAAAAGTATTAAAAACTTCACTTTTCGATTGGAAACCAAAGTTGCAACACTTGCTACATTTTCACACTTACACTGTGTCAAACGAACCAAAACCTGTTCAACCCCTCGCCTGGGCTGCAACAAGAACAACTGAAGTAGAAACTGAGTGCAAAGTCCTTCTTTACAAAATGTAAACAAGAATAGAGTGGCATCAGATTTTAGCAGTTGTAGGATTTCTCATTGGTCTTTGACAAAAGATCACGAGTCATTTCTCCCGTTAATGCTGTACTGCACTATAATCCGCTTCCTGCTTTTGGAGTGGTCTCCAGTCCGATTGCCATTCTCATATTCATTTGAACTGCGCCAGAGTTCACTTCAACCGAACCGAGAGCTGGGAGTTCGCTTTTTGGTCCACATCAGAGTTCGACTGCGCATTCACACTTCCCCAAACGAACCAGACTTTCTAGGTAAACCAACTGAAGTTTAATTAAAGTGGAGCTGGTTATCTTGTTTGACAAAAACCAACCACCTTTCAATCTCATACAGATGTAGGTCTAATTTTGTGTACGTCACTTTCCACATTGCCAAAAGTCTTTCTTTAACCCTACAAATCATTGAATTTATGAGTTTGAATCACATCCCTGACCACAGGTGGATAAACTCCAGCATGTAAACATACACACTGCTTCTAGAAACATTTGTATTATGAAGTAAATCTTGAAATCCGAAAATGTACTCACCACTAATTATTCCACAGTCAGTGAGTAGTAGCGTTATGATAAAGTTACACAGGCAGAAAGTACTGTGCTGTGAATGTTGAGGCATATAATACACAGAGGCCATCGATTTCTGCAGAGTCAAACCACAAAATTTCTAGCCGCCACTAGACTCTAGAGCAGTGGAAACATTTTCTCTGGAGAGTTCTGCCTCTCTGGCTGCAGATCCAATAAACATGTCTAGAGTTGGCAGCTGCTAGGAGAACCGCATTGGCCTGGCTGCAATGTGTCAAGTGTAAAGTTTGGTAAAGGGAGGGTTATGATGAGGTGGTTATTATGTTAGTTTATCTTAAAATAACCATTAATGCTTCAGCAAACCCAGACATTTCAGACCATTTCCTTCACTCAACTTTGTGGGAACAGTTTGTGGATGGACCCTTCCTGTTCCAACATGACTAAGCATGAGTGCACAAGGCAAGATTCTGAAAAGAGTCAGATGAGTCTTCTTGTTGTGGAAGAACTTGACTGACCTCACAGAGTCCTGACCTCAAAAATACAGAGCAGGTTTGGGATGAATTACAATGGAGATTATGAGTCAAACCATCTCAATCAACATGAGACCCCACAAATGTGCATCTGTAAGGATGGTCATAAATGTCCACAAACATGCCTGACTTGGGCTGTTATAGCTGCAGTTTATGGGCAGACATAACATTCAAACTGCTCATGCGAGTGCAAAGACAGTGTGAAGTAAGCAAGTAAATACAATTCTAACCATTAGAATTAAGCCAAAAACAGAAAAGCAGTAGTGTAGTGGTAAGATGGAAAAAGAAAACAAGTGTTGGTTCCCTTCTTGTACAGCTGAGGAGGAACTGCAGGGGCAGATAATCATTTCCTGAGTGTTTATCACCAGGAGAAACTCCCTTTGCTTACAAACTATCATGTGATCCACGTCTGCAAGCAGGCAGTACTGTCCAAAGTACTGTCCAAAGTACAATAAAGATCCCTAAGGCACAATGTCTGGAAGATTCAGCTATACCATTCTATTTAGGAGAAATACTAAATGCATTTACTGTAAAAACACACAATCCTGATCTTTTTAAGGACTTGGTTTTGAAAATGTAACAAAGATGGAAGAAATATTTTTAACAATTCAATTATTTGTCTCAGTTCAAGTGTCCTTCATTAACAGGTGACGACGATATATTTGCTTTTATTACAACAATACAAGGCCTCTGCTGACTGTTATCCAGTAAAAAGATTATTACTTTGTGAGTGAACAAGATTTTTATCATGTTAAAAGTTAGTTTGAGGGCTAACACAAAGGTCTAGTTAAGCAACATTCAAAGTATAAAAAACAAAAAATACCCATTCAAAAATTATAATGGTAGCTGAAAATTAGTGTGGTACTATGTAACTTTTAAATAACATTTGTATGTTATGTATATACAAGAAACATTTCATTTTGTGAAGAGTCAGTGAGTGATTGTTTACCATCTTCACTCCGTGACAGGAAAGAAACACTGATGATCAGAGCTTATAGCTGCTTTAGACACGACTGTATAGAAATGACCTAGATTGAATGAATTGGAACTTTTGACTTTCAAATAAATATTTATTTAGCCTTACATAAATAAACTAAATTGACTATAACAACTATCCAATACTTTATGGACTTGAAGCAAACATATACAAGTGCTTTCTGTAGTTATTGCATAGGGGCATAAGGGAGCAGCCTCAATTTTGTTGCTTTAATTGCTTGATAATTCACAGAATAGAACAACAAAAGCACCAGTTTGAAAGATGTTGTGCATGTAAGATTCTGTTTCTGTCTAAAACTACTTGAAAATGATTAGTTAGGCAACGAAGATGCATGGTAAGTCATTCTCTGCAGGATCAGGCTCACCAACTGATCCTACAGTTAAGTTATGATGCAAACTGTCCTAATGCTTCTCTTCTCCTAAAACTTGCTACATGCAGATGTCCTACTGTGCCTTACAAAATGGAAACAAACTCTTTAATGATACACATGTTAATTGAAGGAGGCTAATATAAATAGATAATCTCTTCACATTAGTTGTATTAAATTTTGAAAACCACTTTCAATCTCCTCCCATTATTGTGTGTTGTTCTGTATATTAAATCCCAATAAAAATGTAAACCGCGGTTGTAGCATGAAAAAAAGATTTGTAAAAAAGTTGATAAAGTGAATATTGTAGATATAAAAACCTTCCATGTTGTTCACAGGGACACTTCTCACCTTGGCACGGACGTTTTCAAACGAGGCAGGACTCACGAGGGAAAAGCAGATAAGGAACACATCCTGACAAGACAAAGGAAGTAGAGCAATCAAAGCCCAAGACTTTCTTTTACGGTAAAGTCTTATTCTTATAAATGTGTGTTCTTCCTTCTTTCAAACTTCCTTGTTTGCCGTCTTCACCCAAACGTTTCAAGTGGATTATTCACAAAGGTTAATAAGTGAATTATAATACTGTTTTGTACCGTCTGTGGGTAGGAGAGTGGGCGGAGTCTGTCGTAGTCTTCTTGTCCAGCTGTATCCCAAAGGCCCAGGTTCACTGGTTTCCCATCCACCATAACATTGGCGGAGTAGTTGTCAAACCTGGGGAAAACGATGATGTGCAAATAAGCAAAAAACCATAAATCGAAATATGAATAGATCAACATAAATTCTGTAGCTTCTTTATGTTTTTCAAGAGAAAATCATGTACTACATTTTTTTTCTGAGAAAAAGGACCTGAATATAAAGTACCTTAGCGACTTCTCTAGAAACCAGTGTTAAAAAAAAAACATACATTTGATCGGATAAGGAGCAGAATCTCATCATTACATCCAGTAATATCTGCTCTCTTCGATCTCAGTTACAGTCTGCTACTTTGATCATTACCTCAAGCATAGAACCAAGACAATTTCTAGTTAGAAAAACAACAGCGGAGTAAAGAAGTCGCCTCATTGATTCACGGGCCGCATTAGAGACAAAGGGTGGAGAATCATGATGGACAGCAAGGTTTGTCATAAATAAATAAACAGAAACTGCACTGCAGTCTCTGACACTCACACTGTGGGGATGTACTCTCCAGGAAAGGCATTGGTGGTGTAGCTGATGAGCAGACATGTCTTACCCACAGCACTGGAAATGAGAAGAGACTTGATCAATGATTAGGGAAAAAGACAAGAAAAAAAAAACAAAAAAAACAAGAAAATCCTGCTTTAAACTGACTGGTCAGAGCAGTTCTGCATTACCAACTAATCTAAACATTTTAAAGCTCCAGTCCTGGAGGGCCACTGACCTGCAACTTTTAGATGTGACTCTGCTGCACCACACCTGAATAGAATAATTAGGTCATTAAGGCTCTGGAGAATTTATCTACACAAGAAGGAGGTAATTAAGCCATTTCATTCCAGCGGTTTGTATCTGTGGCACATCTAAAAACTGCAGGACAGCGGCTCTTGAGGACTGGAGTTTGACACCCCTGTTTTAGAGCCTTAAATCTTAAGCTAACTGGGGTCCCCCCCCTAATCCCTAAGGGTTTTTTTCCCCCTAACATTTTCTTTTTAAAAAGAAAAATGTAAAAAAGTTGCTCTTTTTTAAATCCAAACATCTAAAATTATTTAACATAAAGTTCACAAGTTTCTATAAATTTCAAAATTTAAAATTATGCACTTTTCCTAACTTACTTGATCTACAAGCTTTTTTTTTTAATTTATTTATTTTTTACTTTTTTTTTATTAAGAATATTTATCAAGCAGTGGTTTCAGTGCCTCCTTGGGGTCTGCACCAGATTCAGTTTTTAAACCATAGGTCAACTTTTAAACTCAGTAACTTAAGAGAGCAAACAAAGAGCAAACTGGATGTATCATTTAGCACTGACTCAGTAACAAAAGAAAAGTCAAAACAGTCAATGGGTTTAACTCAAACACTGATGTACTGACCCAACATGCAACTCCTAACTAATACATGCCTTGTTTTCTTTAAAATTGGATGGAACTAATTTTATTTTCTTTTAAGGAATACAGCACACAAAAAAGAACCCATGTATGAGTAACTTTAATGGAGGAAAATGGTTCAAATATAATTAAAATGTAAGAAATTATATGATTTAAACAAAAAACATGTCCCAAGCCTGCAATATATGTGCTAAAGCTAAAAAGATGCATCAAAATAAACATTTATGTAAAATAGTCTTGGCAAATCAGAAATTTAAAAATGTAAAAAAAAAAAAAAAAAAATTAAAAAAAAATCTGGAAACTTGAAAATGTTTACAGAATCAAGTTTCAGTCTCCACTATTTGTCCAGACCTGGAAATTGCTAAAAGAAAACGCTGTAGTTTAAGTTTGTGTAGAAACCTTGGATTTACAAATAAAATTATCATTGATTTTTTTTTTAACTTAGTTAAGCAAAATTAATAGCACAGTTAAGGATAATAAACAAGAGAAAACATGTCAGTAAATCAATGTAGATTATTACATTATGGACACCTGAGTCATGGAAATAATAAAATTGTTCACATGATCACATTTAATTTTTATGACTACTTTAATATTAACCGAAATAACAAAAACGCGATTTAAATTCAAATCATGTCGACCGAAAAAAAAAGAGAAAGATTCAAGGCAGAAATGAGCCCTGATCTCAGGAAAACTTTCAATGCAAACCAGACAGGGGTCAGTTCCTGTAAGACATTCACAGCTCCCAGGGGAACAGATATTTCCCAATTACGAAACTTGAGCTTCCCCTTTAATCTGAATCGAAAAAAGCGCCTCAATAAAAGGTCCCTTGAATGACTGCTGTGTGGTTGCCACCACACCCTGATCAAGAGGTTATATGCGCATGTTTACCTCCCACATACTATTACACTTCTGACTGGCAGTCTTGGCCAATCCTCTACTTTAAATTGGTACCTCATTTATTAGGAAAACGAAAGCACGCCCCAAGTTAACGTAGGTGCGAAGAAGACAATACAATTGAATTCCGGTTTCTTGGGTTTCTCATTAACCAAGACAATAGAAGAAGAAAAAAAAAACGGGTTTAGGTTGAATAAACAAACTACGCTATTAAGTCTGACTGATTCACCAAGTATGTGGAAACCCAAAGGAAATAATGAGCCATCTTCTTCTATGCCAACACAGAATATATGAACTCGAATGTCAAGTAAGTCAAAATAAGGAATAAAAAAGTTTCAGTAAACTGCAATATTCAAGCGGTACAGATTAACAGGTAGTTAGAGCTTGGACGCTAACTTTGCCCGTATGAAAAACTGGGAAGCAAAGTGATTTAACGTTAGCCAGTCTGGTGACAACATTTAAGCTAATATTACACGTTACCTTTCAAATAGAAAATGGTAGAAACAAACTTTTAGAAAGCCCGGTTATGTTCACTTACCCGTCCCCGACAACGACACACTTAATGGCCTGCATTGCCCAAGAGAGCCAGCTAGCTTTAGCTCAGGTTTCTTTTCCTTTGTCCGGAACTGCTCGCTGGAGAAACGTCCCAACAGGCTCCCGCTGACGGCCTCCGGTGTTTACCGCCGAGCTCCTCTGATGTTAAAACACCGTCTGAGCAACTTACGCTAACTTATTATACACTTTATCTCAAGTTTCCTCAGAAATCTCCTCGCAACATTCCCATGCTTTCGTGAGTTCGCTATGGGAGCTATGGAGCAAAACAGCGGCCACCACCCCTGAGAAAAAAAATGAAGTCAGCCACCAGCAGATGGAGCATCCGGTACACCGACCTGATACGCCCTCAGACACTCCAACTCGCTGCATGCTCACAAGAAACAATCAACCAGAAATGCACTTTTTTATTTTATTTTATTTTTTTACAAAAACGTGTAGGCTAGAAAAAAATGTTTTTTATTGACTAAAATAAAATAAAATGCTTACACTTGTAATTTGTGAGGAAATCTAAAAGACGGACGATTTAGGTTGTGACACGGGGAAGGAAGTGACGTTCTTCACCAATTACAATGGAATTCGTTCAGTTGTGTATTTCCTAAGTTGTGTCTTAAAGGTGCTTTCTAAAACGGAAATAAAAATAAAAAACTGCACATGCAAATATCAAATTTGCAGGTGAAACCAGAAAATTATTGCATTAACTTATGATATTTGTAAAATAATGGAAAAAACATTTAAATTACAGATTCACATATTATCTAAATAAGAAAGGATACTGCTGTTGTGTATTTTTAATGCAGATAAAGCATGTGCTATGTTGTGCATAGATTAATTGTTAATTAAATATATAAATTGGGCATTACTGGGAAATATTTAACTGGATAAAGAACTTTTTATCAAAGAGAAGTCTGCAACATAGAATTGGGCAAAAATTTTATTAAAAATATGCAGATTTACACAGATGCATCAAGAAATTGAAATTGGAGAATAGGAATACATCTTACTGTTCAGATAAAACAAGGAAAACGAATTACACATGGATTGTCAATAACACTGGGGAAATAATAGCATTATTATCATCAGTATAGCAGATAAAAGAAATTACCTTTAAAGCTGCAATAGGTAACTTTTATAAAAATGTGTTTTTGACATATTATGGCTGATAAAATGTATATACAATGGTTGTTATTCATTCCATTTTTTGGTTTTTGTTGGAAGACATTGAGAATAAAACAAGACTCAAATCACTTTTTCGTCTTTTTCTGCTGACTTCCACAATATTACCTAAAACTGTCACTGTGTCCTCCTGACAGAATAATATGAGAAAAAAAATCTGTCTCCTCTGTCTCCTCCCTGTGATCCCTCAGTCGTTTGCAGACCTACACCAATCGGGGCCAGGAGGCGGGTCTTAGCATTGTCAATCAATTTCGTGTACGCGCTTTTGGACGTGCCTGTGAGTCTAAACTCGGGGCGTATTAACCCAATTAGCCGTTCTCTTCCGTGTGTCGCACCCTCTTCTCTCCTCCTCGGAGAAGCTGTCGGGGTGGAGCAGCCCTGCCAGCACCTAATGTTCAAAAATGGAGCTCGGTGTCAGTCAGCGATAAGAAATAATGAAGAATTTCACACCATTTACCGCTTATATCGCATCGCCTTGTCAGTTGACTTAATAAGCCAACGTAGCGCCGGGCAGACTGATCCTATATGGCGGGTCTGTCGTACCTAGTGCTCCGGTTCTCGGGCTCCGCTGGTCGGACGTACGGAGTGTTTTGCAAAGGCTTGACGAGGACTTTGTTGATATTTTTTGATCTGGCATGGCGGCTGAGAATCAGATTTCCTTATATATACCTCGTCGCTTCTATGGTGTTTAATGTAAGACTCCAAGTAAGTAGTCTCTTACTTTCTTCTTGTATACCAAAACTTCTGGTTTGTCAGTCCTGCTTTGCTCGTCACCATGCCAACAGCTGCTAAAAAGGCCTTGGTGTTGAATTTGTGTTGTCGTTGTGGTTGCTGACTCAATGTCTGCTGAGCTTTTAAAGAAGTGTCTCCTTTATGCAGATTGAAGCTAAACTTTCAATTCATCTTAGATTAGTAGAAGTTAAAGTTGTATTTGCTTTAAGTTCTGGCTGTAGTTTAATTAATCTATACTCTTTGTTTTAATTTCTTATAATGATTTGCAAATTTTTTTTGATTCAATTTCTTGTTATAAACACGTAAGGATATGAATGTAATTGCGAAACACCAACTTTTTGCAGTATGGGATGTAAGATATTTCCTTTGTTCTGTTTAGTGATATGCTTAATTCTAAGATATATTTAACTTATCTTTTTACACTGAACCAAATTATTGGTTATAAATGTACGTTATAAATTAATTTTAATGTTCTTTTAACAGTGTTTTTGGGGTCCGTTAATGAAAGAACGTGCCATTTAATTTTAAGAATAAGAATTACATCCACAAGTTTCAATTTACTGAAGTTTTTCTGTAATCCTGGTTTTTAAGTAGAGTCCACAAATTGCTATTGGTTCTGATGTGGGAGCCATTTCAGAAGCCTAACATTAGCCTGTTCCATCCACAGTTTGTTCTGTGTTTTGGTGTCTTTGTGGTGTTTTAACATCCGATCATGTCCTGTTTTTCATCGTCTAGTAGTAGAGCTGAGGGGAAGCTAATGAGTTTCAGGATTTCATCCGATGCTTGAAATGTGCCATCAGTACATGGCCCTCAGCATGATGCTGCCAACACCAGTTGAAACTGTATTCTAACTGAGAGCTTCACCTTAGCTTCTCTAAAAGTGGTGGCTAAAACGTTTCTTCAGAGAGCATTTGGTTTGTCCAGGTGTAGTTGCAAACTTCAGTAGAGCTTGAATGTGCCAGTTTTAGAGAAAGGGGTTCTTTCTTCCTTGACTCTATCTCAGTCCTATTTAAGACTTTAATTGGGTAGTCATACTGGTTTTTCAGCAGTTTTTTTTTTATTTCATAACCTTCTTTAGCCTGGCTGGTACTTGCGTAGTCCTGAATGTTTTAACCCATTTCCATCTAGTTAAAACTCAGCAATGAGTCCAAACATCAGAACTGGTTTTTGGAATGGATTAATCATGCTTCTGGAATCGCCTTCCACAGCCCCACCTTAGTCTCATGGAAAATTTAAAGACTGTGTTTTAAAACATTTTTGAAGTAACTTTTCAAATAATAATAATAATAATAATAAAACAATTTTAACTAAATTGGAATACAAATGAGGAAAAGCGTTCATTCATTTCATGCCTTTAAAGATCATTGGAGTTAGCTGTTATATTATGCTTCCATTTTGAAAAAAAGGTTACCAAAAAATTAATTAAAATTAAATAAAAACTTACTGGTTTTCATTTAATATGTTACATTCATTTGTGTTGTTGTTGTTTTGAAAAAAAGAAAGAATTAATAATGACTGAAATTCTTAAACTTAAAAACACTTAAACATCATGGATTTGCATGAAGTTGGTTTACAAAATTCTGTCATACTCTTTTTTTTTTCTTTTTTTTTGACAACCTGCAAATAACCTCCAAAATGAAATGTAAACAAATACTTTATCTCTTCACAGGTTCATATTGAAATCCACTGAAAAGTCAACACCTACCTTTTTTTTTTTTTTTTTTCTTTTTACTTAAAATCTGTGAAAAGCGAGAACTGCCATGCTACGGCCATCAAAAGATGTGCAAGCGACAAATCCGAACAGCGACGTCGAAGGAGAGGACACCCGATCCTGCAAGCCGGTGTGACAATGCAAAACGGTGAGGCGGCTGCTCGCTTTCCGCAGTCGTCATACGAGCTCGGTGCCTTTGCAGAAGAAGGACAGAATGGATGTTTGTCAATGTGAGACAGGGTGACGTGACGGGCGATCACGTGCAGGGAAAAAGAGGCCTTGCAGCTGCTGAACCAGGAGCTGTTTGTGGGGACTTGAACATGAAATAAGACGATTGTGGCCGTGAAACTTCGTAGCTTGCACCCTTTTTAGTGTGCGTGTCATCAGTCATGTTTGTTTATCAGTAGTGTTGCATCTCAAAAAGAAAACCGGAACACAGTTCAGTTCACTTTACAACAGAAACATCTCAGCATGACATGAGCCTGTGAAGCATGTTTAATTTGGTCTTTGCGACACTGAGGTTGGCTTCAGCTGAACAAACGGTACATGTTCTCTCTCACACAGAGGATGCTCCAACTGGGAAGTTTTACAAGTGCGGTAACGGCGTGAATCATTGCATGTCTTGCACTGGGGATTGCACTTGCAGGTCATCACAGTTAACTGTTTTTGCAAACCAGTAGCACAAAAGAGGACACGTTAGTAAAAAATAAAAAAAATCATTTAAAAAAGCGCATCTGCGAAACATTTTAACGCTGCAGATTTATTTAAGCGAGTCTGTCTGGGGATTTGTACAGTCAGAGCTGATTGTGAGAATGATCAAACTGGAAGAAATAAATTTGTAAAAATCACAACTGTCTTTGTTTGTGTAGTAAATGTCTGATATATTTCACTGTTCATTTTTAATAATTGTTATTTTTAGAAACCTTTAAAGGAAAAAGGTACACGTCTGGAAAAACTAATACAAAATAATGTTTTTAAAGATAAAGTCAGTTGTAATGTTGAGATAGAATGTGTGAAAAAAAACATACTTTTTTTTCACAGATAATAAAAAGTTGGGAAGTTTCTTTCTTGTTAATCAGTTGACTGAAAGCTGGCTTCCGGAGCAGATAACCTGACTAATAAATCAGTTAATACCTTGTTAGACTTGTGCTACTTTTTAAACAGCAATTTTTTTTCTTCATTAACGATTTATTCTGTATTTTTACATGTCAAAATAAGAGCCATTTGTTTTTCATAGTAATATCTTAGGACATTAATGAACAGACATGAATTTAAAATGGGAAATATTTTTCTTTAACATTTATGAAGTTATGTTGTGAGCCAGTTTAATCAGATATGCTTTTCAGACATGATGTAGTGACATCAACTGACCACCAGAGGGAAGCAGTTAATCACAATAAGAGCCCCGTTTTTCATCTTTTAACGTTATTGTGAAGCTAAATCAGATTGGTTAAAATTAATAGTAGGATTTAGAATATAATAAATTTTCCCATTTAAAACCAAACTAAAACTGTTTCCTGTACTTAACTAAATCATTAGGCCCTACCTGAACAAATTTCCCATTTAAGTCAATTTAATAACTGCTGACTTCCTCATTTAGTTGGCAAAATGTTCTCTGTAAGGTTACTAAATTATTCTCTCTGATGGCAGACAGCAGCATAAAAACCAGCATTGGCTCCCACGGCAACTGTCTGTCTCGGTCTGATAGGCGACCAGACCTTGCAGCACGCTATCCACCATATCTTTTATTTTCTGTTAAAAACAGAATTTTTTTCTCAGGAATTTGGTGGAGGACATTTTTAGTAGGGTTATCAAAGAAGATTGATGAAAGAATAGCTCTAGAAATTAAGCATACATTGTGAGTCTTTATCCTAGTTTTTGCCAGCCACCATATGTACTCTTAGAAAAATGCCTTTATCCTTTGTAGCATCTGTAGCCGCTTCCATGTTTTATTTAATGGAATGAGTGATAAAGCTACAAAAGGAAATGGCAGGGGTTCGGTTACAACTGCAAAACAGATGTGAATTATTTGTTGTGTGACATATCTATTCACAGATTCTAAGACCTTTTTAGTATGAAATATGTGCAAATATGTGCATTTCAACATTTAAATGATCCCTTAACTATTTATTACCTGAAAATATGGTAATAAATACTCAATTTATTACCAACAAATATGGTAACAAGTCATCTCTGTTTAAGCTGTACTGTCAAGACATAGCTACAGTTAAAAAAACAAATTTGTATGTTGTATGATTTAGTTATCAAATGCAGTCATGGAAAAATATTATTTAAATAAATTCAGTTTATTTACAAAAAACTGATATGTAAATGTAGTCCCTTTATTACTTGCATGTGTTGAAGAGCTTACACAAATGCAAGTGAAAAATCCAAACAATGTCTCAATAATAGCATTAGTGAATCTAATCAAAACCCAAGAGATCTCTGTCTGCATTTGTGAAGATTCCCTCACCTCCGGATGCTGGATGCTTCATACTGGAAGTGGAACTAACGTCATGATCTATTTTCTGATTAACTGAGCTATATGATAACCCTGGGACTGTAATAGAGTTTTGAAATTAAATCCCCATATTCCTTAAATATGAAAAAAAACAACAAAGAAAAACAAAAGTAAATAAATCAGATGTCATGTACAGGTGATCTGGCACAGCTGGACACTGTGTATTTCAAACCCTTATGCCCAATGCATATGCCCTATTCAACTGTAAAACAGTTTTTCCAAATAAATTTTTACTTTAAAAACTACTTACAAATCCATTTCTACTCAAAGTTGGTTAATTATACAAAATACCAAGACAATTTTACAAATACGACCTTTATTTTTGTGTTGAGGATAATTGTGGTATTGCTATAAATCTTTTCAAAATAACATTTGCTTATTTGTTTAATGTAGACCATCATACATGCTTACTAAGTTGCCTTTTTCACAAAATGGCAAAAAGCTGTTGCTTTTTTCCCTTGAGATATTACACCTACCAAATGTACAGTGTTTCAGAACCAAGTATCATCCATATATAAGTATCGCCACTTGTCAGTCTTGTCTATTAAAATAATCTTTTCTGAGAATATAAATATCCGCGCTGACAAAATCCCCAGGTTGTGATTTATCTGATAAATTCAACAAACATCAATAATTTCAATTGACATGGCAGACGATGCACAATCAAAGGAATATCAGGCGTTATGATATTCAAAGTTGACCTAAAAATGAAATCAAAGAGCTGAAGGAGGAGAAGAGAAGGAAGCAAAAGGAAATGTGAAAGGGGGAGGTGGGGTATTTCTTATTTTTATTTTTTGCGGCAGTCACTTTGCAGGCTTGAAATAGGTCAGGGGAAAAAAAGAGAATGCAAATATGGGTGTATTTTGGTAGGTGTCGGTGTGACATTTTGTATTACTCATACTTGAACTTTCTTGTTTGTAATTAGAAAAAGCTGGACTGCTATAATCCAGTTTGTGTTTCTTTCTTTTTTTTTTTAATATGGTTGTACATTAATACTTTAAATCTTTTCAGTGATTTGTCTTCATTTAGGACCGTTATGTAGGCATTGATTCTTGCTGGGATGCTCTCAAGGTCTGAAATGTAAAGGTTATTCAATAATGATATGTACATATTTATTCTTTTTATAGTTTTACCATTCAGAATACAGCATATGTAAACCTGTAGAGACTGAAATATATGATTAGTATTGACTATATAGTTTGTTTTGTAATTGAGGAAGGACCTGAAAGGCGTATTCTTCAGATATAGGAGCTCACTCCCAGCTTTACGTTCAAGGTTTCGGACAAACACTGCTGCCTTTGTGAGCCCAAATAAAGGCTCCACTCATATGTGGCCTTGGACGCAAGAAAATCAACTCAACATTCCCCTTCAGTCAGATGGGTGGCAGGAAAGACATGGTCAAGAGTGCAGAGCTGGGCTTTAAAATGTGGAGACTGAAGGAGGAAATCCTGCCCCTCTGAGCGTCCTGTGACCTTTGACACTCGAAAAAACACACGGCATCACCCTAAAAGTCACCACAGGAAGGACATGCCAGACCCGGTCACATCCTTTGGTTTGGCTACATGTGTAGACCGACAAGGCAATGTTAAATTACACAGTTTATCCAAAATCAATCAGTATTATAATCTTCAAATCATTCTAAAAGAAAAGTTCCCAAACTTTCCATTGAGTGATCTTGGATTAAATAAATGAAGCAGGAGGAGATTTCTGAAGAAAACAAAAAGAAACAAAATAACAACAGAAGCAATCAAGGTTGTGTATTTGTCATATTTTGAAGATTACCGTAAACCACTTGCAGGAAAAGAGTTTTATTTTGACTAAGTCTTGTAGTTCAGCGAGGACATTTAGAACTGACCTGCAGAAAAGCAATTAAAGTAGTTGAAAAGTCAAGGAAGCGCGAACGAAGTGCATGTGTATTTACATCAGAGCTTGCTAGAGTTTTACAATAAGCTTCAAACTGAAAGACTTAATACATTTCAGCATAGACGGAAAACATCTCTGCGATTTATGGTGGGGTTGTTAGGGGGCTGATTGTATGACTAATTACTAACATGAGGGGCAAGAGGCTCTAAATGCAAGAGGTGATCAGCCTCTGGGCATTTCTGTGGTGATTGGAGCATATGAAGCGCTTTGACTGCTCAATCAGGTCACGTGAAATCGGTCAGGGGCAGAGCAGACGTTTCCCATGATGGCTGGCTTAATCTGCCAGACATGCTCCTCCCTGAGGGTACGTACCCTCTGCAGGACGCGACGCATCCCCACACATGTTCACTTCAAGCCCCTCGAACTGGGGTCACTTCAGGGCTCCTGTTTGAAAAATCTCAACACAACCTTGTAGACGTTACACAATGAGAACTGATTGTTAATATTACATTCTTTGTCTGTCGACTTTTGTTCACTGTAGAGCAGATTTGGGCCAGACAGATATTTTAGTTATGACTCACAAACACATAAACATTGCGTGAAAGCTCCAGAAATATGATTAGTCTTTTGTTGTTGTTTTTTTTTAATCGAAGAAGCATGCTCTTTGTGAGGGAAGTGGGCTGTAAAATATGTAACCTCATTGTTCTCCAACTGTGACACAAGTCCTAGTGGTCCTTTAGCTATCCTTAGAAATGTAGGAATCAACAATAATCAATTTAACAGCAAAATCAGGACCAACAGACAAAACATTATTATTAAAGCATATTAATCTTTGGTTCAGAAAGGGAATCTGAGGTTATTTAGAGCGCTCCCCAGTGTGAGTCAAAGTGGAAACAGTGATGGTAGCTTTTTATGCTGAGTTCAATCACATGAAACCCAACTTATGCGTGTTGTTGCAGCAAGTTGGAAAACCAGTGCAATAGCTAATGCATCTGGTTAATGACCATGCCAGCTGTGCAACAATACTAGACAAAGATTTGTGCAATAAATCTTTATCCAGCATAGAAACTGTTCCTCAGTCCCAAACTAATAGAGCCAAGCCTTTCCTCTGGTAAATATATTTCTATATTTTTCTGTCCCATTCCTTGCATGGTTAAGTGGAAATGCTTTTTTTTTTTTTTTTTTCCTGGATGCTTTTTCCCCCAAAACTATTTTACTGTTCAAGCATGATCCTCATCCAAGTGTAATTTCAGGATCTTGATTTGGGTTATCCAGTATAAACCAGGGTTGATTTAGCTGGACTCAACATGCATTGTCTAATTATTTGGACTTGCAGAAAATAAGTAGTTTGAGTTGTTCTGTATCTGCTCAGTCCTTTTCCGAATTATAAATAAATAAATAAAAATAAAGCTAAAGCTTAAGGTGAAGAAGATTGTGGACATTTGTATCAAGGATTGGGAATCTTAGTCTGTTGAAACAGAAGAAAAAAAAAACACTTTTCCTCTAAAACGGAGACAAGCAATCCTTCCCGTAGATGAAATAGTGTCAGACGGACTGCTTATGTTTGGCTGCATAATATCTTTTTTCTGTTTAGACTGAGGCGGAGACATTTTTCTCAAAGTGACACCTACGAATAAACGAATGAATAAATTAAAACATCTGTTCATGCTTGACCACTGGAGTAATGTGCACAGGAAGTGAGACCCCCTCCTTGCCTGTGGAGGAAGGAATGCTATAATTGAAGCCACGTGTGTCAAAGAAACAACTTCTGCAAATATCTCTCGAGTGTGGATGTCATCCAGAAGTGCCCAAAATCCAGACTGGAAATATCCTCTCATACTCTGGCCTGTGACCTATTTGTGTGTCTGCGTGGTACATGATGGCCAGCAGCAATGTGTGCAGCTGAGTAGTTAAATTAATTTGATGAATCACTTTTGGAGACATTTCTGGGCACCAGTGCTTCACAGCATCCTCAAAAATCTTTCTATGGTGGATTTGAAATGTGCTGCATATTTAAACACCAGAGCTCATTTTTTGCACTGAAATATTAATTGAACTCCTTAGACATTTAAAAACGTATTACAAGAGTTTTGATGCCTAGCACATTTACTTACATATAAGACATTTTATAAAGCTATTTAACTGCTGAATTGTTAATTTAATGAGATTTAATTCTAATAATAAAAAAGAATCTATTCTGTACAGTATATGTTGTCATATTTAACCAGCTAAAACCTGCCACAGCATATAAATGTAAAAGTTACTATGTTTTGGAGCACTTAATGTTTTCACAGACTTAAAAGTATAATACAGAGGAATATAAAATACAGAGCCGTTCTTTATCTTGACACATTGCACCATAATAAACCTTATTTCTGATCCCCAAACATTCACCTAGTATTGGTACCTATGTCCTTGATATGTCACATTTAATATTTTACCTAGTGCACAGTTGTTAGTTTTCCTTGCATTCAGAACCAACAAATTTGTTGCGCTCTATTGTTATACGGAAAACAAATAAATTGATCAATTTACTTGTCAACAGTGTTGAGGTAGAAAAAGCATCATTGAGAGGGGGTGCAGAGATATCTATAGATGGGCATGAATACGTTTCTAAGTGCCTGTTTAAGAGGAAAGGACTATGTGGAAAATCAGCTGAGACTCAGTGGTTTAGATAAATACAACCAGCTGGGTCAGACTGGACAGGACTAGAGCAGATCATGCCAACAGGCACAGAGAGAAGATGACTCCCCAAGTGCATATTGTTCTGAACAGTGTCCAGACAATACATATTGATAAAGAAGTGCATCAGTGGAGTATCTGCTTAGGACATTCACCGTGTCACACCATGGATTATGCTACGATTTAGAGAGGTATCCATTTAGTAAACGTTGTTTTTCCAGACTGAGACTGCCAGAGGCTGCATCTGTTCCCCTTTACGCTGATGTTCCCAATAAATGTCCAGTGAGTCAGTCAACCCACGTCTCCTTATTCATAAAAAACACGTAACGTTTTTGAAACTTTAGCAAAAAAAATGTTTATCAGTTTGCGAAGGTAACGAAATAGAAGAGTATCCCACAGCATATATGGAGGATGAAGACCAAACTTGATCAGTATTGATTTTATTCAAATTTCCATCTAAAATAAAATCATTTTGTACTTAGCTTCCCTCCATCTACTACCTGGTATGTCCTTGATCATTTTCATGACCTTTATTTTTATTTTTTAATTTTTTACTAAAAACAAGAAGATCCAGTCTTTTGATGACAATATCAGTTTTTATTGCTGTTATTTGTCTGGTAATGATAAATGACTAATTTCAAAGTTCTGAGATTAAATATATATATATATATATATATATATATATATATATATATATATATATATATATATATATATATATATATATATATATATATATATATATATATATATATATATATATATATATATTAAAAAAAAAATCAAACCATACATTGCCTAAAATATAACGAGTTTACAGTATTTTTCAGGGTGAATGCCGCTTTGAGTCACGTGACGGCTGATCAACGCTGACGCGCAGCTCGAGCTGTGCAGCATAGCTGGGATTGGGTTAACATATATACTCACAAAAACAATCAGGAACTGGTTTCCTGAGGAAAACTTCAAAGTAAAAGCCTCAGTTTTAAGACTCCGTCGCATACTGTATAGTGAGTCCCGCTGCCTTTATTCTGATGCAAACAGACTCAACAGCGAGCCCTATTTCCGGTCAGAACGTGGACAGCTTTCATGGAGCCGTCTCATCAGCCGCTCTGCCTGTACTAGTGGAGCGAAGACGTATTTAGAGGGATAACGAGCGCCACTGTGAGCTTAAAGACAATCTTCCGCCGCTGCAGAGACCCGTCGTTCAGTAACGGACGGACACACGGGCCCCGGAGGACGGGACCTGGGGCTGTGTGTGAGGGGTAAATGGCCACAATATCTCCTGAGAGGAGACGCTCCTGCCTGTGAGACTACCTGAACGCCAAATGCGTCCTGGAAAATAGGACGTTCGCCCAGGAGTAAATTAGACGCATCGGAAGTTTCTCTGTACGATTTTTCGGGAGATTTAGATTTTTGCCCGCTGCAGACATGGACGAGGATAACCAAGGTAGACTCAGTTATTCCACGCAATTCACACCTCTGATTTATTTCTGTTTCGACCTGTTTCCATCAGCGTTCTTGCTGTTGTTAGCCTTTAGTGCAAGCAGCATCACAACACGAATAGTATTTTCTAGGACTGACGTCCCAAATGGAAATGGTATTGTCGCTGTGAGATGGTTTCAGGTTCACTTTGGCGGGCTCGCTCCATGTGTGCTGGATGGGTTTAATTAGGGCAGAAAGGCTGACCCGGACTTTGACAGGTGATGATTAAGACTCAGCAAGGCCGTCCGGTGTGAATGGATAAGTATGCATGATTGACGGGGCGTCGCTGTCATTACTGAAGACTGTTTGCACTGAAGTGACTGGACGTGTTTCTCTGCGCCTTCGCCAGCTGTGCCGCTGGTGTCACTCTGACCCCAACAGGTCTCCTTTATGTTTTTATGGTCACCGGAGCAAATAAGGTGGACTCATACTGACTGAAAAGGCTTTAAGATCTTCAAGAGAAGGCATTCCAAAGATTTGCTTGGAAAATGTCAGTGTTTTTGTAGACTATACAGGGCAATTTTTGGAAGTGTAGCACACTTTTAAAGTAAACGCAGATGTGCAAGCCCCAGCCCTCTGACTAAACAGTATGCAATGAAACTAGATCCATAAATATTTGTGCTGCATCTCTAAATATCTTTCAGTCATGGCCAGCTTAGTAAGTAGGAATTCCCCCTAACCTGATTCGGCACAGGCTAGAGTCCAAAACTTAAATATTTAATAAACAGATTTTGCAGAGCCTTTTTTTTATAGTTCTGCATAAAGGAGCAGTGTCTTGCGAAAGTATTCAGACCCCTTGTACTTTTTCAGTTTGTCACAAACTTCAACGTGCCTCATTGTTTCCAGTACAAAGTTCGACTTGATCTTGAAGGACATTGATAGATGGTTTTCAAACATCTTTTCATCAAAAGAAACATATGAAAAGTGCAGCATTCATTTCGACCCCTTCTATCTGGTACCCCTAAATAAAATCTGATCCAACAGACTCTCTTCACAAGTCACAAAATTGTGTCCACCTGTGAGTAATTCAATCTAAATATAGACCAGGTGTATAAACTGTGTTTTAGCCTTTGTAGGTTTGTCAGAGAACATTAGTCAAAACTCTTTGAGATGTTTCACACATGTAAGCTAATGTCCCCAGGCATCTCGCGGCACATTGCTTTATCCATTGTCTGAAAATGTGAAGTGTATGGCACAAATACAAACATACCAAATGTTGGGCATAATCTTTCACTGACAAGAGAATATTTATCACACAAGCTGAAAAGGGGTCAAAGGTAACTCTAAGGTGGCTTCAGAGATTAATAGTTCAAGTGCAAGACTGTTGACAGGACAACAATTTTGATGGCAACTATAATGTAAAAATAAAATAAGTTTTGTTTAAAGTTTGTCATACACCACATATGGAATGTGCCAAACATGTGGGAAGAAGGAAGATGCTTAGGCCAGAAGAGGCCAAAATTATACTTTATGGCCAACTTGCACAACATATTGGTATTAAAGAAAATTACCTTCACAGTAAACAAAAGCATTCCCATTGTGAAACATGGTGGTGGCACCATCATGCTGTGTGGATGTTTTTCTTCAGTAGGGATTGGAAAACTGGGCAGATCTGATAAGAAGGTGAATGACTAAATACAGAACACTAATGGAAGCAAATAATCCTAAACAACAACACTTTAGTCCGAAATGAGATGGTTTAGCTTAAAACATGGACCCAGTCGACGTCCAGTCTGTTGAAAGAAGCTCTTTGTCCTGTCTGAGGAAAATTTCAGCCTCTTGATATGAAAAGCTGATAGATGCATCCTCAAAGACTTACAGCTGTAATGAAAGGTAGTTCTATGAAGGGCCGACTCAGGATTTGAATACAACAGCACACCACACTTTTTATCTGAGAAATTAGAAAACCACCTTACTATTCTCCATTACCTCACAGTAATGAGCTACTTCGTGTTAGTCTATCACGTAAAACCCTATAAAATCCATTAACATCTGTGAATGTAAGTTAATGAAGTATGAATACTTTTGCTATAAAATGTAGTGCTCCTACCAATAACAAGCAATTTCACCTAAAGGGGAACCTGTCCCACTTAACTGGTCCTGCTCCTAATTTGGCAAACTCCATATAGCTGTGTTATCAACACCTAGTCATAATCTCCAGGTGAGACACACTTACTCCAGTCATCTCTCCTTTATTCATCAAAGGTTGTTTCGCACCACATGTTTACTCCGTGCAAAGTTGCAGGGTATGACTAATTGCAGGAGTGATGCATAAGTTGCACCTGGACATAACGCTTGGATTGTGCTGCATTCAGCCCGCCTGACTTTCATTGGTGTTGCACATAAGCCTGGCCCTCTCAGAAAGACATATGCTGCTGTGATGATGAACAGGAAGTGCTGACAATACCCCGGAGCATGTAAACACACTGTCACATATTCAGAGCAACAGGATGAAGCACACAAGTGGTGTTCTGCTCCGGAGACTATGTGAATCACAAGGAGAGTTACCATTAATGTCTTTGCAAAAGTGTTAGGTAGAATATATAATCTACCACATGTTGCAAAAATCTATATTGATACATATGTTTTTTTGCCTACAAATTCCTTAATTTGTTCTCTTTATTCAAACAAGCTCTTATCAAACATGCCTACACCAGAGTCACCAGCAGAACAGGGAGCTGTGAAGGAGCACCGAATGGGGAGTCATTCTGGGTACGATTACAACACTGAATCCGTACAGGGCGATGCTTAATGTTGGTGGCCTCATGGTTGACAAGCTTCAGTATGTGACTGTCGTCACTACCCATGTGGCTCTCACTTCTCCAGGGCACAATTTGAGACCAAGGGAAGACTAAAAAGTGACAGACATAGTGAGGGACGGAGTGTCAAAGGGAGACAAGGGTGAAGATGGGAAAGCACGTGCAACCATGCAGGGTAAAGTGTAGTTGTTGTAACTTGGGTGGTGAGATGTTTTTCTTTGTGAGGAGGCGGGATGAAGTGCCAGAGCCAACATGGAGAATTGCCGATGAAGTATGGAGCAATGCCAGGGAAAGGCGGTGAGGCAGAGACGCAGTGGACTGGATACTCTGACTGAACCAATTCTGCAGAGTTTCTGTCAGTAAAAGTCCCTCTGCTCTGTCATAATTAACTCTGCAAACGGCAAGTGACCATCCATGACCATCTCTCAAACCAGGTCAGGCTTTCAACAGGGATTCATTTCTTTTTCAATTTCTCCCTTTATGACTTCTGCTTAAGCCTGAAATATTCTCTTTGACAAATGATTTGTGAAACCAATCTTCTGTTTTTACTCATTCGAGTAGCAGAGCTGCAATGTCTTTAGGTTGTTCTAGTTAGGTAGAATGGACTGTCATCAAGTTTTTTGTTTAAGGTTTCCTACCTTCATCTGTCCACATGTCCAAATGTCCTTATATATAATTTTATCCTAAAAAGACTGCTCAGGTAGTTTTATTCCACTAATGCAAAAAATCTCTTCCCTGTGTTTCTTTCCTTTTCTACCGTCCATCAGGTGTTTGTCATGTTAATGCGTTTGCCATTTCAAACTTCTCTACTAAAGTTACTAAAGATCCTTCTCTTAACGCTGAAATTTTCAAAGCACTTCTGACGTTTCTAAAAGCGTTTTCCAAGATAGAAGAATAAAAGCTCAAAGCTAAAACAGAGCAGCTTCATTCAGGTGGCAAGAGAGAGTAAGATTTAAAGCAGATAACAGAATGGCTGAACTGTGGACTTGTCTTGGCATGAAGCAGAAAAAATCCCTCTTTCTTCATTATTAAATGCTTTACTAATGCAAAACCAAGACAACTTTGAGAGAGCTGTCAGTGCTCATGAATATTTATCTCCATAATTCATCAGAATATTAAACAATAAAGAGACATAAACTGATCCAGAATGGTTAAGTACATGAATATGAAATTATTTACTGAAATGAAAAAGGGTTAAAATGGCAACACGTGGGGTCTTCAGTTATGTGTGTATTTTTTTTCCCTTGTACTATTTATTTTTCTGTCACATTACTGAATAATTTTGTCGCTGGTCATGGTAAAATAAGCAAAACTGGACAATTACTCGAAACAAGCTCTAAAGCTTTTGGTTTGTCCAACTTTCAGCAACACAATGGCTTCTTTTACTTGTTCTTTTCTTGACCTTGAATGCTCTACAGACAAACAAAAGTCAACAAAGTTTTGTCAAAGTCAGACAGACCTAGCAAAAATGGCATCCTGCAAAACATGTTGGTTTTGCGTGATCAACTGTGATAGTCCATCATCAAATGCACACACACACACACACACACACACACACACACACACACACACACACACACACACACACACACACACACACACACTCTTTTCTTGCTCCTGCTGCTTCCGTGTCCACTTTTAATTACCCGTTGAGCTGTGGAAGCAATTCTGAACAAGCGTTTTTATGATAAAGCCTTGCTTCTCTACTCCGATTCTGGCAGCAAACCACTCTGTTTACACCCTGTGGAACCAGACATTTAAAGTTTGCAGCTTTCAGTGCATTACAGTGTGTGGTTTGTAGGGTTTTATGACACATACAGGCGAACTTGGGCTGTTATGAGCTTGGCATTAAGATTTCAATCCTTCATTTGCCAGTTGTAGGAACAAGCCATTCTTGCTTCATGGAAAAAAAAAACAACTAATTTTGTGCAGTAATAAACAGAGGGACACGCTGAAGTGATCCAAGTAGCCTGCTATTAAAGTATGCTTTAATATAAGTTTCTAGCCTGTTTTCTACCTTTGTCCACATTAGACTCTTTAGGAGGGTTTCACCTGGTGTGTCTGCTCCAAAAGAACTGCGGGTTTGAGGAAGCTGATGGAGAGAAGCATGCAGACGGAGTCTGTGGAAATGCACGAGAGCCCTGCAGGATGTCAGGGAGCAGCAGTGGAGCATGTAGTTCAGCTGAGGATTTCTCTAAAGTCGTGCACAAAACACAAGGGGCCCTCACTGGAGACACATTTTTAGTCCCTTTCACTCACTACAATCAGCTGCGGGTATCTGACCTGGTTTGAATTCTGACCTTCACCATTTCAACAAGCATGATACAGTACTTCTATGAATCATTACTTGAGACCCGAAGATTCAGTGAATAGTGTTTGTCTCTCCGATTTACTTGCAAAGACAGCATGAAAATTATTTATTTCCCTAAACTGAACATTTGCTCTTTAAACCACTAGATTTATTCTTGCTTCTGAGATTTGCACATTTGGCTGTACCAAATAATATGCAAACTCATGCACTCTGTTAAAATTGCTAATAAAATTTATTTGGGCCTTGGTCGATTTCTGGTGTCGAGGCATTTTAAAAATCCTGGCTCCAAAACTTAAGGAAATCTTTCATCTTACCGCCACAGTCAATGCAAAATTCTCTGTCATCTCACTGTGTAGACTTGCATTACTGAACCGAAATGTGTTTTCTCTCCATCTACTCTTCTGCCCGTTCTTCCCAAAAGCTGTCCTTTTACCTGTACAAAGTAAACCAACATCTGCTTTAGAGGTTCCTGGGGGATGGCTGCATTTTGAACCCCTACAGTATGACTCCTCTCTGTTCAACAGTTTGTCCTGTCCACTGTTTTCACAGCTATTTTCTCTTGCTCATCTTTCCGCTTGGTGGCACCAAGCAGTCCGACTCTCCACAGCTCAGTCGATACCTAGATGTATGTTGCGAGGTTATAGATGTCTTGGCTTGATTGGAAGTTCGGCACAAAAGTTTGTGCGTTTCATCTCTAACGAAAAGGCCAGTTACCACAAAGAGCCCGTTGTTGAGCTTTGCTTTCAAAAAGATATCTGATCGCACGTGATAATTACCCATGACGTTGCCTGATTGGCTTACACGGGACTCTGCAGACTTTTACAGCAGACTGACCCATATGGAAATCAGATTTGAGTTTGCGTGCTTCTGTGCAAATGTTTCAGGTGAACATGAGGCCACTGTAAATTCTGAAGCTCAGTTCTGCTTTGTAAACAACTTTAAATCACTTTTAATATGTAGCCAATGGCTAGACCCAATATATATGTGAAGAATTGGAGAGGGGAAATAAAACAGTTTTCAAGTGAGTTTCAGCTTCCTCTTCATTAGTTAGCTGTGCAGCAAGGGTCTACAGCTCAACACAGTCTCACACTGGATTCTTTGTAACTTTAAGACTATCAAGGGGCTCATAGATGGGATGCAAACAGGGTTAATTTTCTCAGTGGAAAGTGTAAGCAGTGCCTGTGAAAACTCCCAAAAGTCATGCACAGAAATAAAACTTGGATAAGTAGTATCCTCCTCTATTTGATGGACCGACTGAATGTCTGGGTTCATGGCTTCCAATAAAGAGTGTGTTAAGCGTGTGTGTGTAGGAAAAGTAGTTTAGGTTTATTGAAAAAAGGAAAGAGAAAGCAGAGCTGAGCTGCCAGGAAAATGAGTGCTGGAACAGTTATGTAAGAGCACAAAGATTGTTCAACCTGCAGGAAAAGGTGTATTCCTTTGAGAGAGTTTGTGGATTCAGGCCTTTACACTCTGCAAATGCAACACATTTTTAGGATGTTGATGGTAGACCCTGGCCTTCACCGACAACTGGATTTTTGGGAGCCTAATTTGGGGGAGAAAAAAAAAAATCAAAGCTGGTCATAAATGAACTGATATGTTGCGTCTGTACAGGACCGTGATTATGTTCTTTGAGCAGGACAGCAGTTCTAAAAGACTGGAGTTGGAGTCAGAATTGTTCTGAATGAACTGCGTTCAATTTTACCATCAATTATGATATTTAGAGGTGACGGTGTTAAATGAGCTAAAAATAAAGACTCACGTGATATTCAGGTTCATGTTTGGAAAAAAAATAATAAACCCATTTATCAATTATTTTACACTTTGCACTTATCTGCTGCTTTTTGTTGGTCTACAACGCAGCCAGCCGCACAGAAAAACTTCTCCACAACCATATGCTGCACATATAACCGGCTCTATCAGACTTTATGGCCAAGCATGTCAGATTCTGTCCAAAAACCCAAAGTCTGTGGACTTCTGCATTTAGATCACAAATAGGAGAAAAACACTGCAGTTTTGTTCTGATTACAATATGAATCACATACTTGTTTATATAACAGTTTCATAAAGGTATTCTATTGTATGTATGAATTTTGTGCTTTTATGGGAGCTCAGGCTCCTTCTTATGGGGACACAGGTTGCAAAAACGGACTGATCCTTCATTTCAGTTCTACTGAAGCAAAGTCTGCTATCCCAGTTCACCTTTCTATGCATCTATTCAGCTCTTGGACATCTAGTTTATATACATATGAAGAGGCCCTGGCCGGCCTCCAGCCTCTCACCTCCCACTCGCCCTCCAACTTCTAAAGCCTGGTAAACCCATCCGCTAGTCCAGCTTTTGAGAAGGCATTAGTAACGCTCAGTGAATTACCAACATGCTTAATGTGTCAGTAAACTGTAACAAAATTCCCATAGCTTGTGCAATGGTCCAGATTTAATATCCTGCCTCTCATGTCTTGTTTGCTGTAAGATCTTAAACTCTTATTGGTTTCATAATGGGTGTAATTGCATTGCTGGTGCAGTGAAAAGATCTGACGATGCCACAGTCATGTAGTCGTGTCTCATCAATGACACCGTGCAACCGAGAAAGGCAGCAGTGCTCCAAGCGAGGAGCACAGACTCTTGGCCAACCTGTTACTGTGCCTTTCTGCTTGTGTGCGTGTTTGCAATGTTCTGTTCGTACCGTGAGACAGTTTATATATGCCCAGTGGAGGGAGATGAAGAAGTGGAACAGTTTAAAAGTGCCACTGACAGCTGCAGTCGGATCCCTAAAGTGGGTTAGTAGTGCAAGGCTCATCCTGGCTGTGCATGTCCTGTTTTGCTCTTATTTATATAAGCTTGTATGCAAAACTAAATGTATATGCATGTCTGTCAGTGTTTTCACATGCATTTATATTGTGTGCGTTCAAGTTCCTCTTGAGAGGATTAAACAAATCTAGAAAATCAAGTAGGGAAGACTACGGATGGGGGTGGATTATAGGTCAAGGACTGGAGACCTTCTTGGGACTTTTACATACACACACATGGATACATGCAGTCATTGTTTAAAGAACAGGAACCTATTATGAATTCTTGGATTTTACATGTTTTGATGGATAGAGTTTTACAATCGCCTTTTGCTGATGGAACACTTACTCTATTCCCATAACGTTTCACAAGGTCGGGACATAAAGATTAAGGGATTTTTGATAGTTTGACATGATTTAAGCTTGAAACTAGAAGAGTCCACCTGATTTTTAAAGTGTCCTGGTATGTCAAAGAAAATTGAATTTTCTGAAAATTGTTGGTTCCATAATCTATTTCATCACTCACTTTATGATAAATTATTGGTTAACATAAAACTCATGATTTTAAATAAAAAAAAATCAATATCTGGATTAAAGATGAGTTTATATATATATATATATATATCTCAAATTCTGTGGTATTATACAATAAATCATTGATTTATTCCAGTGACATTTTAAAAACATCTTTACCAGGAATGCCACCAGGTGTTGAGGTTAATGTACATGCTCACAAAGAGAAAAAAGATCAATACTTTCTGTAAGGACACTCAGAGGGGACCCGGAAATTCAACCACACACAGGAGTATACGAAAGGAAAAAAAGTTTATTTTCGGATACTGGTTTCTGCTCAGGGAGAGATCATCAAACACAGCACTGAGGAGAGAGGGGAGAAGGCTGGTGATGCACAGATAAAGGAGGGGTATCTTAGAAATATTCAGCTAACTGACCTGTAGAGCAGTGGACGGGTGGAGCAGAGGAACAGAGGGTCTGACAACAGGGTGATGCAGGAAACCAGTGGAACAGGCCTCTGTGGAGGCAATGAAGATCTCCACGAGGAGATCCAAAACGCAACACCCAGGGACTTTGTCGATAATAAGGCAGAGAGAGCAAATTTAGCTTTGAGGGGCAGGCGGTAATCGGTGGTCGTGAGGCAGAGCTTGGGTCAGGGTCCAGAAATCCAGAATAGGAGGGATCTGTGAAAGGCTTGGCAGGAGGGGTAAATCCATGGACAGAAAGGGGTCGTAGAAACACTGAAGGCTTGAAAGGAAACGCTAGATTTCTACTGGCTCGTGGCTGTCGATAATCTGGCAAGGAAGCAGAGGCTGAGGGGTGTTTAAGTAGGGCAAGGCCCAGGTGGAACAGGTAAGCAATCAGGCATGCCAGGTGAGCTGAATGAGTGCTTAACACAGCATGGACAGGACATGAATCATAACAACTTTCCCTGTGTTTTCAGTTTTTTCTGTGATTCATGACCTGTTATCATTTTAACAATTTAGAGGGTTACTTTTCCACAACCCTCTCAATACCCTTATACCTTTCAAAGAAAGATGACCACTGTTGGTGCTCTGAAGACTGTAATTTATTAAATTAATAGCCTTAAAGGTGAGGGGCTCAAGAATAAGGACGAGCTCTGATAAACACTTGTTTCCCTTATCCTTCCTTTGCTCTTCAGAATGTGTAAATTCTCTCTGCCTGTCCACATTTTCACAGTCGCAGTACATAGAGAACGTAAATCAGTGTCAGAGTCGAGGATTTGATGTGACTGATAATCTGCTGCAGATTCCAGTGGGTAAAAAAACTCACAAATACTCACGTGCGCCACTGTAAAGTGCCGCTGAGCATTATCACCAGGGTGAGTGATGTACTGTAGCTCCTGGTCACAGATCTCCTGATGCATGCATTTAATCTTTTTTGCTGACCTGTCATGCTAGTGTTGCATCACCATCAGTGACCATGGGTGCTATAAATATATATATTTTAAAATGCTTAAGGTTATTTTATATGCATGATGCAACTGCTTCATCATTAATCTGCTGATAACTTGTCGTCAGTGGGCTCCAGCTTGCTAACTATTGCGAATCCCATAGGGCAGAATATGCAGGGGTTACAGAAAACAGCATAGAAATCCCTGGAGATGCAGTTGTTATGCCTGCAAGCTATCAGGAGGCAGTGCAGATGCCTAGTTTAAACAAGAAAAGAGGAAATAAATGTGCTGGCGTTTGGTTAGATGGGAACAGTAGATATTATTATTATGACAATTTTGTCAGTACTTTTTAATTTTTTTTATTTTCTGCTATTGCATTTGAAGAGGAAGTGAATGTTTGCAGTCCTGTATTCCAGCCAGTCCCATCCTGTCTGTTCTGTCATCGTTTACAAATCCCTGGCATATTAGTTATCTCTGTCCTTTAACATGGTTAATTTGCTTTTGAGTCTCATTAACTTTTATATGTTAATGAAAAATATTGATAATCTCATTAATGTTACATTAAACCCTTTCTAACTTCTCAGCTGGTCAGACACGTGCTTATGCTGCCTTTCATTTACATTGAAATCAGTTTACTGATTATTATGACTAACTGCTGTTAGTTATACAAACCGTGTAATTTTAACTTACTGGGTTCACATTTAGCAGGAACATCTGGAAAAAAAAAATAGATAATGCAAGTACAGATAAGATAACAATGCAAACTGCTGTCCTAACACAGCTGTAAATAAATGTAGCAACTCTAAAAATAATATTATTAAGGTTCAAGTTAAAGCTTGCATGTTTACGTGTCTGCCTATGACCTTGCAAAAATCAGAAGGTTTAGTTTTATCATTAATCTGTGCTAAATTTTAATGGATGTTATGTGACCCAGCATCCAAACCATAATAAAACGGCAAGGCCTTCCCAGAATTTAAGGACCTGGAAAATAACTTTTTCCTGAACCTGGGACAGAGTGATCCGATCCACCCACATATTTTGTCTCATGAAAGTCTTGGCTTAGATTTTGAACGGGTTATGTTTTTCTTTCCTCTCTTTCTTTTCAATTTCTTCTCCTTTTATTCTTCCTGCTGTCTGGAAAAGATGAAAATGGACATTGATTTCTGCTTCATAGCTGAAGAATTTCTTCATTTTTTATTACTCCTTTTTTTTCTTTCTCTTAAATATCTGTGTACTGGGAAGTTTTTCAGATTTTAGACTCAGAACCAGTCAACAATTTGCACCCTTCTTTTCCAGTTGTGCACATGCCTGTTGTTGATATTCATGCTGTTTTGCTTGTCTGTTTATTTCCTAAATCGTAAACATTATGGAGATCTTTGCAGAAATCTTATGAGTTAGATCTTGTACAGTATGTATTTTCTAAGTCTGAAAAGAAAATAAAGGAACATTTTATTATCTCAACTTTACACTAATAAGCTGCGGTAAACACTTTCCCAAAACTGGAGTAATTCTCTGGTATTCAAAAGTCTCTTTTTTTTTGGACCGAGTTAAATTCGTTAAACGTAGGTGGATTGGACAGTTAGCATTTAAAGAAAAGGTTGAGCAAATAGCTGTTTAAACATTGTTCGGATTTCCTGACAGCTTCTCGTAACAGTGTTAGCCTTGTGGAAGCAGACTGCTGTGGTGATGCCCTCAATCGTACTTCAGAAACCAGTGTGAAAAAAGAAAAAAGAAAAGATTTTCAGATTGGCAACAGCAGCGTTGTGTGGGAGGTGATGATTTTCAAAGAGGGGGACCTGTAATCTCACCTCAAAACATCTAACTCTACACCTAACAGAAAATTCTTCAGGGCTTAGTTTGGCCCCACCACAGGCATGCTTTGTAAATTAGTTGGGTATTGTTGAGTAACCGTCAAATCCATGGTCAATTAGGAAAGTTCTTGTCTAGACAGGGTGTAAGATTGCACAGAGCATTAAGTGCAATAGAAGATGCAGAAAGAAAAGTGAAGCTAGATCAAGGATTATCTGAAAAAATGTCTCTGCTGCTGCAGTTGGTAATTAGTAAAACAACAGTATAATCCTTTGGCATGATGACCCAGAAACAAACCAATCACTGGAGGATTCTCTGATTCAAAGGAGAGGGGAAGCTTTAGAGTGGAGCATGGCATATGTAAGACATGTTCATAAATAAGTGACTGAAACTAGTGGGTTCTGTGATGAGACTGCGCTGCTTCAAGGGGATTGTGTTATGGAGTCTCCAAGTCTTTGAAGAATCAAAAAGGCCACATTGTGTTTGATGTTCCCTCTGATTTTGCTTTGTAATCTAATTTTCATGAAGGAAATGTTGTTTGTGTGTCCTCTAAGATGGGCTAACGGCAAGTGACAGCTGCAGGGTTGGAAACATTTATTCACTTCTGTATCGAAACAAGATTATAGTTGGACCTGATTTTGAATAAATAAGAGTTGCTTCCTGGGCTAGATGTTTCAAGTCTGTGATTAAAATTGCCTTCTTTCTGAGATGCTCAAACATCTTCTTGTAAGAATATGGCATAATAATCCTTCCAGCTTCATTATTTATCTGAAGTTGAAGTCCAACATATTTCAGCTTTCTTGTTCTCCCTCCAGGAGTTTCACAAAGAGCTCCCAGGGTATGCATGAGTCTACTGCAGGGTTCCCAGTCTTCAAAGAAAATGGTTCAGGAAGACTAGATGAGAGTCGACAGGTTATTGGACTTGAGTTTTATCTGAAGTGAAAAAGATGTCTGTAAACCCGGTCTTGAAGTGTCAGCGGCTTTGGAAATTAAAATGCAACAGCCGCTTTACGTAACCTCACTGATGACCTGACTAACAAACTAGAAGTCTGTGTTTCACAAATAATCCTTCATCTGCATCAGAGCTGAAGCAGCAGCTGTGGATTTATCTTTACAACATTCGGTTTGAAACAAAACTCAAGTGCACACATTAAACAAATGAGAGGATGGATACAAAGTGAGCACAACTAACCGGTTGGACCAGACTGGGCGTCTGTAGTTGCAGGAATGTCGGCTATTTTCATACCACCGCTGTATGTGTGTAGGCTCCTGCTTCTGTCAGGCTGTCAGCATGTGTGTGTATAAGTGCTTTTTATGCAAGTGTTTTGAGAGCTACGAGTAGGTGTAACACAGAGGGGGGGGGGGGAGACAATTATTGCACACTTACCAAACATAACTGCAAGCTGCTGCAGTTGTGTCAAGCTGTTAAAGCTAGTGTAGCTGCAATATAATCTTACAGTATGGCTAAATGGGTGGAAACGTTTATCTAAATGGAATAATAGTCAACAGTTTAATTTGTAGATTAAATGTGGAGATCTTAGAGGCAACAGGAGATCTGGCGTGTCTTCCTTGTTTGGAGGATGACAACAAAAATCCATGTTCAGTGACTTGGATGTGTGCGTAGAGGTTTAAACTGTTCCGTATTACCTTCAGTTCATGTCACACTGACTGGTTTCACTGTTAATTTGTGTCATGATTAAAAGCCACAGTTTCTGCATGCAGCCTTTCTTCTGTACTATTGAAAGCCTGGAAAAAATCAGCAAATGTTTCTTTGGTTTGCTTTGCTGTTGTCCTCAGTCATTGTTATGATCAACACTAAACAGAGCAGGGCTTTTTTTTTTGTTTGTTTCTTCTGTGAGTGGTCATTAATTATTAAATTAATTATCTTGGAGCAGAAACTTCAGATTTTACTTTTATTTTAAAACAAAGACAAGGTAACTATGGAGCTGATATTCTAAACTATCTATAGGTTGAAACATTAGCAAGTGAGCACAATAAGCATGACCAAAATTCATTCTAATTGTCAATATAAGTCCAACACTTTCCACAACACTATGTTAAAGTTTAAGACTATAAGATGGACTTTGCTGTACTCTTTTCAGCCTTCCTCGTTTCTGATTAAAGTTTTGCTTTCCCTCATCTATTTGCAGGCTAAATTAACTGCAAACAAGTCTAAATATATATTTTTAAATATACTGTTACATTTCTTTGCTTCATTTGACTTTATTTTGAAGACCATCACCATCATCAATGCTGCATGTGGTAATCTTCTTTAATCTCCAGCAGTGTCACCCTAGCCTAGCGTTGCTGCCAATATGACTATAGTACGGTACATTCACCAATCAGAAAATAGATTTTTGAAGTTCAAATTGACTCATAACCAGCTCGTTTTGCTGTGCATTTCTAAGCAGATCTACATTGACAGCCCCTGCAAAAATGACCTAGCTGAAAAACCAGACAGTCATTAGTTTTGCTAATAACTAAAGACAGATGAAATTTGAACAAAGAATCTCTTTGAGGATATAAACGTGTAGGAGTGCATGATTAGCAGACCGAAACGCAGCCTCTTTTATCTCTGACATGAATAATTTGCATGTGATCTCTCTTCCTCTTTACAACCTCTGTTAAAATTTAGAGCAGGATAGGTCACTCATTCTGGTTAAAGTTGGGTCATAAGACATTATTAGTAATTCCTGATAACCCAGTTATATTCAGACTGTTGCAAGTGTTGACAACGATATGACTGAAAAACAAGAGGAGCTATGAAGTAGCTACTATTTGTTAAAATTTTAAAGTCCAATTTGGTCAGTTATTGCCCGATAACTGACCAAACATAAAAACCGTGTGAGCACAGCCAAAACAAAAACTTTGCTTGTCTCTAATGAAAAAGATGAACTCCCTGGCATTTCTCTGTGCATAAATGATTGGTCACCGTGAAAAGGGGGAAAGAGGCTAAGCGTGCATGTTTGAAATATTATAATGATGTATTGATTGCACCACAACAGCAGCTCCATATGCCACTAAATGAAACGGCTGAGCAGTCAGGCCTAGAAAATTTATGTAGATGTGCTTGGGGTTAATTTTAGAGCGTTTGTGTATGACCTAATATGGATTTTCTTTTTTTGTTTTTTGTTGGAGGTCTTCTCTCTGTGGAAATATAAAGACATTAACACATACTCTGAGATTCTCAGGCTTTCATGAATGATGCATCAGATGTGTGTCGTGGGTTATAGTTTGTGTTTGTGTTTAAAATCAGTTTGTGTTTCCTCAGTTTGTCTGCTTTTCTCGTCCAGCTGGGGGCTTCCGGTCAGAGTAGGAGGGCTGAAGGGCTGTGCGCATTACAGACGTAGGTGGCCTGCAGGGTCTCCTTTCTTTACAATTGCTGCATTATGAAGCAACTTAACTGAAGCCAACAAACAAGAGGAACAGATTCAAAGAGTGTGAAGATGCCCAGTGGGCTCGAATTTGTTCCCATGTCATTCTTTGCTTTTCTCTGCTCTTTGGCACAGGAACTTCCAATGCATAAAAGGTGGCATTTTCTTTTCTAAACTTTTTTTTTTTCAGTTGCCAATATGAAATTGCAAACTGAGTCTAATCTTTTTTGTTTTTGTTGCAGGTTTGGTTTTGGGGGATTTTAATTGGATGCTACACATATTACTGCTAGTGTTGAATTACACGACTGCAATTTAGAGTAACTCAGTCTCCTGCGTTTTATTATTAATTAATGTAGCGATCAATCTGACGTGAACGATAAGTATATAATGAAAAAGACCAGGACTCAACCTATTTCTTACCACTGTATGTTGTTTCTGTCAGAGGTAACACTTCAACCAAAGCCAATAATAAGAATCATCAGGAACTATTACTTGAATCAGAGTGTAAGCTTGTTATTAATCAGGCTAATCTATATTTACAGGTAAATACTGGTGAGAAACATAACTAGCATGGACTAACACACAGATATACAGAGGAAAAAAATAACATACCTCTACTGAGCAGAATAATAAAAAAGTACAGTTCTCATTCAACTACTTCAAGCTCCAAGACATTCTCACACCCTGAGTAGAAAGGTTTCTTATTTTTTTTCTGCTGCATAACGGGGAGACAAGAAAGAACAATGGCTACAGCTACAACCCAGTAGGCTTATTTGTCTATTAATCTTACTATACCTAATAAATCTAAGCAATCCCACCTGTGTGGCTGAGGGCATCAGTCTCTCCTCTGTTGGAATCACAGCCTGCCAGTGCACTCCAACACCTCACCTCCATCTATTAAAACTGTGAAATATTAGTGCCACATCATGTAATTCCTCCGTGGCGTATCTCTTGACTGAAGGTCAGCCACACTTTCTCCTGCTTTCAGTACAGGTGACTGTGGCTTCAGGCCACTCTTGACCCGTTACGCGGATCAGTGAAAGTGGGGACTGTTTTGGTGAAATCTCCCCATATAGAAAAGCGTAACACAGAAACTCTCTCATCAGGATGACAGAAATTGAAAGCAGACACACCAACAGCAGATTTTCTTAACGACTAAAGGAGAGCAACAGACAACATGTCGTGTTGAAGACCTGAGCTTTATCGACCTGTGTCTTGGTCGTCAGCAAAAAACAAAATCTTGCTCCAAAAAGTCCATGTCACACCAGGAAGAACAAAAACCAGCCAGCAGCAGAAACATGTCAGATATGCACTTCAAAGGATGTTGGAGTTCTAAATCCACCTAATCTTTTTCAGGTGCGACTCCAGACTGCCGTATGGCAGATCCAGCTGAACCAAAATTAAAAACACTCGATCTACTCGTCTTGTTTGCTTTCCGTCTTTTATGTGTGGCCATGGGATGTAGATCATGACCAAAAGCACAATGGATGAGCACAATAAAACTATATGGATGAAGATAAGGGGTTTAGAAAACCTCTGGAGCAAACGCATCAGCATAGCCAGCCCAATGCATTAAATAATCTGGTGGATCACTTTAAATTGCATAGTAATCCACTTGTAGCAATATATTTATCGGTCTTTTATTTAATAATGATGTATTCTTTGTTAATAAAAACAGTGAAAAGAGGACACTCGTAAAGCCTGTCACGGCTTTCAATGTGAAATAAGATTTTCTTCACTGCAGCCAAGCCATTTAAAAAGCTCCTTTGACATCTTTACATGCGAAGAGTGAGTCATCAGTCTTGCTTTGCTTATTGGACTTGGCATTTATAAGCCATTAACTCTTGGCCTACTTTACATTTAATGCACAGATAACCTAATGGAAAAGTTGCTTTTCCCTGTGAATTTTTTTAATACAGATATTTAAAATAACTGCTTCACTTCTCCTCTCTGTCCTTCCTAACTTGTCAGTACTTTGAGCATTGGTTAGTTTGTGAGTGACTGACTGCAGTGCCTGCATCCATCAAGGTTTCCTGCTGTCATGACCAACTGTTTCCCTCTGATAACACAAGATTCATGCCCTACGAACATAATAACCTAATAGTCCTTGCTACTTCTGTCACTTTTTTTTTTCCTCACAGCGCGAGACAAAGAAGGGGGATTGAGTCAAATGACGTGAAAAAGAGATGCAGCAGAGAGATACAGAGGGATGGAAATAACTGTCCTTTTTTTTCCACCATTATTTACAGTCATGGGGGTGTGTGCCTGGATTGTAAAGCTGCTTAGTGGTATGATTTAGCTGGGGGATTTGAATCTGTGCTCACCCCCACTTCAAGCACCCGGGTGGAGGCGGACAAAGAAAGTGAGATGGAGGGGGAGTGTGTGCATGTGTGTGATAGTGGGAAACGGCGTAGGAGAAGCGCAATCTGGTTTGGCTCCATGTGAAAATGACCTACTTCCTGTTAGCTCGCTCGCTCTCTCTCAAACCGAATTGCTGTTTTCTGATGTGCAGAAGAGCGAATGGGAGATCCTCCGAGGGCTCTGTGGGGGGGGGAGGTGAGGCTGACGTGGCATGGCAAAATGAGGGATAAGTAACTGGCCTCTGGGACGTTCTGTGTGGAGTGAAATTAATGTAATGTGTGTGAAATGTAAATTCTGCATGCGCTGTATATGCAATGTGCACTTAACGCTCTATGTGAGCACACGCAGTAAAGCAGACGGGTTGCACGGCGAGATGCTCTCTGCGGCCTTAATTGCCCTAAAAGAGGGGTTGATGACAGCTGACTTCTCAGTAAGCCAATATTTGAGAGAGCCAGCCTTGCCAGATGTCCGCCAGTTGAGTGTGAATACAATGCCTCACAAATTCACCCCGTAAGCCCTGCAGGGGGCACAGCCAACATGCACGAGACGGTTTTCTAATCAAATAAGACCTTAACTCGACCTGTTAACTCAAGCCTAATAGACCAACAATACTGTGAAACATGGTGGTGGCGGTATCATGCTGTGTGGTTGTTTTTCTTCAGCTGAGACCAAGGATTGAAAAATTAATGGAGCTAAGTGCAGGGCGTTTCTAATTTGATGCACCGTTTTAGGTTAGTCTTAAACATTAAATCCAAATAAAACGCACTATTGTCCAAGCACCTGGTAGTGGCAGCATCATGATGTGGGAAGTTGTTGTTCAGCAGGGACAACAGAGCTGGTCAGGGTTGCTGTAGGGGCTTGACAATTATGTACTAATTTGTCTTGTTCTGTGGCATAAAATCCCAGTAAACCATATTCAAATCTGTGGCTATAATTTGATGAAATGTCAAAAAGTCTAAAGGGGTATAGAAGTTTTTTAAGAAAATTTGTGTCCAACCCACCGCAGAGTACCTCTGCAAGTGTTTTTTTGTGGTGAAAAAAAATGCTTCAAAGGAAACATCTACCCTTGCTTTTATTGAATAAATGTTATGGTTTCACTAAAGTCATTATTATTTCATTAGGTACGGTCACTCGTCCATGTTATGGTTTTGTCTTTTTAACTTTGATGCCTCAAGTGACATGATTAGATCCAGTTTTGAAAAAAATCTGACTCCTAACTGTCAAATGATGATTACTGATCAGTAGATGAAATCATGAAATCACTCTTATTTCCCAGTGTTTTTATGATAGAGACCGTTCAGGCTCTCTCAAAGGGACGGGATATGAGTCCACTTGTTCAAGTCCATATGCAGATTTCTAATCTTTCTTTCACTCTTGATCATAATATTTCATAAAACAGTTTATTACACTGCAGACTTGAATATTTGATCATGAAGTCTTAGATATGGCGGGAAGAAAGCCACAAGAGATCATTTTTAGAGTTTGCAAAAAGTCGTGCAGGCAAACAGAGCAAAGATTAAAAAAAAAAAGTTGCTCTAATTATTAAAGTAAAAGTCAAACCTATCCATGCACATCAAACTTAATAAACCATTCACACAGAGGTCATGGTAGTGGCAGCATCACCCTGTGGGAATTCTTTGGAAAGCTATGAGAAGTTCAATAGAGTATCACTACTTGTGCAAGGCGTGGTTTATGATTTATGGTGTATGGTTGTACTACTAGCGTGTTAGCTCAAAAGCCAGGATGTGTTGCCCTGAACAGAGCAACCACCTGCTGGGTTAGATAAAATTTGCAGAAACAGCATGGTGCCCCACAGCCGCCTGCTTTCCAGTCTGTTTGCAGCATTTAATCTTTGTTTTCAAAATTGAATGGCACCTCCACTCGTTGGCATGTTAATGTAGGTCATATGTAATATCTTTTAGATGGATTCCCTGACCAGGTATGCACTGCCGGGCTTAACCCCCACGACTCTGACTGGCTGTTCAGAAAATGAATTCATTTAATCCATCGTCATAACCCAGCCCCTCTCTCTCTCACTCAAATGCCATTTCATTTTTCCCCACTTTTTTTTTTTTTCTTTCTCCAGTGCCCGAGGACTTGTCTTTGGAAGAGAGAGATGAGCTTTCGAACATACGACGCAGAAAAAAAGAGCTTCTTGATGATATCGAAGTAAGTGACACAATTTCTTTCATTTAGCTGCGATTGAAAGCTGATGGTTTGGATTGGATGAACATTTTTGAACTCTTTTGATGTGACGCTAGAGGATAATGCGTTGCATTAAACCCTGCATGCAGCTTCTCCTCTTCTATTTGCATGCAGACACACGTCTATCATATCACATGAAGTCTCTCAGTTGTCTCTTAGAATATTGTTTTAGCAAGGGCCAAATACATATGTATATGAAACTGTCAACTGAATCCTTTCTTCTTTTTTTCCATTGCAGCGGCTGAAATTTGAAATCGCTGAAGTAATGAATGAGATTGAACAGCTTACCTGTGTTGGGGAGAGGTGAGTTTGGGTTTATTTTGGCGCATATTGTACAACTGAACTGTATAGCAAACTGAATTCCTTTGAGTCTGATAGTAGGGGTTATGTTAATTATGATGAATCGGATTATATATATTATTTTCTGGCCGATACTTTCCTCATTAAAATGTGAGAGAATTATGAGGGCCAACAGTGTTTTCCTGAATCCGTAAAGAAAGGTTTGCGATTTTTATTTTGTCCAGCAAATCCTGTGACACAAGGGGATTTTCACCTTAAAATTTGGTGAAACTTGGAGCAGCTTTCATTTGATCTGCTTACCATCTTTTTCTCTTTTTTTTCAAAAGAGTTTACTTCAGCATCTGTTCTAGTTCCTTTTTGTATTTTTTTTTTTTTTTTGAGAGGTACCGGTAGTTGATTTTACTCCCAGCATCACACCTGTCATTTTACGTTTTATGTGAACAGCTTAATCCTCTATTGTTTGATTAGTGAAGTAAAAAATAGCCTTTATCTAAACATTAGTCAAACAGTCTTTATGTGGATGCTTTCCTGCGATTGGCTGAGATGGAGTGAGGCCATGTGTCAGGCTGTGTGCGTCTCAGGTGCAGCTGGTGAAACTTGGCTCGGGTTATTTTGGGCACAAGGGAGCACTGAGAGCATCCACTGAAAGATAAAGGTGCAGATTTCCATGGAGTTTAAATTCTGTGTGTTTTCAAAGCATTGAAATGGGAAATGTTACTCTTCTGAAACTGTTGTAGAAAGGGTTGATTGAGATGTGTTGCTGCAGCTGTCACAGAACTGCACTTTGTGCTGTTTACTATCTATTTTGGTGTCTGTAGATTCAATATTTGACTGAGCAGTAAAACCTAGAAAACAGAATTGACCAACAGAGCAAACACAGCAGCTTGACACAACTTGATGTGAGATAATTGCACTAATCAGAATTTTGTGGATGATTTTTGACATTATTTTTTCTTTATAGATACAGTTTTTCTATGTGGTATACAGATTTTAGGTGATTCAGAGGTTTTCAAAAGATACAGTAGTAGAACAATTTTCACAAGTCACAGTCAGGGCCAATCAAGCTGAAAATCATCAAATTCTGGTCACTTGCTAATTTCTAATATCTCATATCTAATAGTTTTTTTATCATTATTATTGCAGCAAAACCTCACAAAGAAACAAACAGATTGCCATGGGAAGGAAGAAATTCAACATGGATCCTAAAAAGGTCAGACAGGTTTCTAAGCTTCCAATGAGACTTCAGAATCAACATAACCTTTGCTTTTGTATGAAGTGATTTATGTTATACTAAAATGATTTATCACATGTCTCAAAACTACTGAACTGAAGAGTAATATCTTCACAGGGAATCCAGTTTCTTCTGGAAAACGATCTTCTCCAGAACACCCCAGAGGACATCGCACAGTTCCTCTACAAAGGCGAAGGGCTCAACAAAACCGTCATTGGCGACTACTTAGGGGAACGGTAACCTCTCCAGTTTCCCTTCTGCTTTCTTTTTACCTTCCTTTTCTCTCTTCCTGTCTTTCTGTAAGCTCTGCTTGCCTGTGCTCTGACCCAACCAGAAATCTCCTGGAAGTCAGTAGCCTGAATTTATGAAGCAGAGCCGTGACAGGAGGCAGTGCAACTTAAAAAAAAAGAAGAAAAAAAAGAGAGAGAGAGAAAAAATCTGGGCGGACATGTGGTTTTTATCTGAAAGATGTTGGGGCAGGGGTAGAGCTGTCAAAATACAGACGCAATAGTGTCTCGCTTAGACAGCTCAACAGTTTTGGAGCTAAAATAGGTGCTGCATCCTAGCTGCCGCATTCGACTTTCCTCCAAGAGTCCCAAAATGCACCACTATGAAGTGTTTATCTCAATTTAACTCAATATAACTTTCTTTTCTTGATTCTTTTTTTTTTTTTTACAGGGATGACTTTAACATCAAGGTCCTTCAGGCATTTGTGGAGCTTCATGAATTTGCAGACCTCAACCTTGTTCAAGCCTTAAGGTGAGATATACAATACTAACAAACACTGGGTCACACTTTAATTTGGTCTTTCTGTTATGTGCCAGATGTCAGCATAAAAGGTATCGTCTTTTTCAGTACAGCAGTTTAATACCTTAGCATTTACTCCTGGATAAAAAGGTGTCTTTTTTTATTACTGCAACTTGTGGATTACGTGCAAATATTGCTTTTGGGGGACGATGTTACACAGCCGCATGTATAAATGTATTAATGTTGTGGCATCTGGCATTAGGAACATCATTCTGCTAATAATTGTGAATCAATAACTTAAAGTATAAGGACAGATAATTTGAAAAAGATCAAAATAAAAAGATGCAGCTTTTACAATGATTGAAACTCTAAATAATATTTTCCTTGAAACTTTGTTGGGATTTCAGGAAAAAAGTGTTTCCCATGTTGCTGTCAAATTTGGTTAACAGGAAAAAAAACTATTATTTTAAACTTATGATAAATGTTAATCTGTTCATCTGGCAACATTGTGTTGACACTGACAACCTTAAATTTAAGACGTTAGAAATCTGTGTGTCTCTACTAAGTTAGTACACATTGAGAAAGAGATTTTTTTTTTTTTTATTTCCAAAATGGCTAAAGCTTGGAGGGAGAATTTTTTAACTTTTTAATTAAATTTATGCCTGGAGGCTCAAGTCTTTGGCAAGCTCTAATCAGTTTTCTTACTGCAAAGCACAACGTTTAGCTACATAAATGTTCCCATCATCATCGTATTTTACCATAGCAATGGTGTTGAATTTCTTAACATTCCTGCCAAAAATAGCGTTTTAAACAATCACAACAGCATTGTTACCTTAACTTCTTATTCTTCTTGGTCGTCGTCCTCTTCTTCTCCTATTAGACCAAATCCTGTGCTGGCTGGCACCAGATTTGAGCTAAAAATCCAATATAAATTTTGCATCAAAAATATGTGATGAGATCATCATGTTTCTGTTTTCTGCTGTTGCAGGCAGTTTCTGTGGAGCTTCAGACTTCCTGGTGAAGCCCAGAAGATCGATCGCATGATGGAGGCGTTTGCCTCCAGGTACTGCCAGTGCAATCCTGGTGTCTTCCAGTCCACAGGTACACACACACGCACACACACACACACACACGCACACGCACGCACACACAGCAGCACCAGCATTGTCATGACTCAGTCTGGATGGATAACTTGAGCCAGAAAGACCTCTGCAAACTCAAATCAATTATTTTGACTGTTTTGTTCCCAGTAGGCTGCCAGGTCTGGATGTGAAGTATAAATTTTACTTTGGTCGAAGCAAATCTTTTATCTCTTCGCAAAGATAAACGTTCTCTCTCAGAAAATAAGATTAGTATTTCAATCTCTGTATAAAGTTCACTTCCTCAGGCATAAATTTACACTTCTCAAAATTTCAGCTAAAGTTAACATGTTGGTCTTTAAGCAGCAGCTTTCCCCCCCGACCCCTGTGTAATCAGCGTCCGTGTCTCCAGCGGCTATAACTGTATTGATCTCTGCTCAATGGCGGTCATTAGTACAGTCTTGTCTCGTTGCGTCCCGTGTGGAGCCTCCTGTGTTCAGGTGGCAGCTCAGGTCATCACTATTGAAGCAGCGACACACCCAGACTAAGTTATTGGCCATTTCCTGAGAACGGGGTGTGCAGTGTTATAAATCAAAGTGGAGAGGATGTTGGCTGGTGGTGTGTGGATATATGAGGTCCAGGATGGTGAGCAGGAGTTATGATCGTGGATGTGTTTGTGTGTGTTTGTGCAATAAAACTGGAGGGAAAGTTGTGTCAAAAAACTAGGCCCTTTTGGCTGATTATACATCGGTTTTTATTTCACTAGTCTCCCTCTTGAGAAGAAGTTAGTTGTAATTTTTACTCACAAGTCCTGTCACTCTGGTTCTTGTTTTACAACAGTTGCTTGTTTTGACAGAGTGGACTGTGCAAATGAGGTACATCTGCCTCTTCATTTTCATCTTAACTATGCTGCTGTAATTTAGCAATATAAAGAAAAACATACAATTTGCACAGTAATATAGACACAGTATGTGTAGGATGATTCGTTAGCTGCTGAAGGGGCTGCTAGCCCCCTTGTGGTGTTTAAATGGACAGAACTGACAAGTATCAGCAAGAATCGCATTTACTCAGCTGTTAGTAGCTGTACTGATGCAAAAACGGGGAAGGGAATGAAATAAACACAACTACAAGTGAATCTCTTTTACCTCCAATCTATTGTTAGCATTGCAGCTCAGCTAACTGCTACAGGAAGTTAGAAAAAAATTTCCAAAACCTGAATGTAAAACAATATATATCATTTGAACAGACAATTATTGTAATTAATTATTTTAGTAGTTTTTGCTATTGATGTTTTGAAGCGATGAAAGCTCCTCCAGCCTTGACTACTTTGCAAAAGCATTCTGCCATCATGAACATGTACTAAGTAACATTTAATGCTGGGAATTGATATGCATTGTGTCAAGAGTAACCCCTTCCAAAAGCAGGACAAATGTGTGAAACTGTCCAATTTCCTCCACAGACACTTGCTACGTCCTCTCATTTGCCATTATTATGCTGAACACCAGCCTTCACAATCCCAACGTCCGAGACAAGCCCCCGGTGGAGCGCTTCATTTCCATGAACAGAGGGATCAATGAGGGAGGAGATCTCCCCGAGGAGCTACTCAGGGTAAGAATGGTGACTTATTTAGTTTGAATGTCTGGACTGACTTAGCCCTGTACTGCAAATCACTGCGCTGGTGAATGCATGAAGTGTTACTTTTTTTTTTAAAACCGTCTTTCTTTAATAGTTTGAGTTTATATATAGACTTTATGAAAAGCAACAGAGAAAATTGACTCTTGTCAACAATTAATTTTAGATTAAACTTAATCCACTTGTTTTATTAAATTGTTTTATTGAAGATAACGGATTAAAAGTGTTAAAGATGTTTTTTTTTTTTTTAAATAAAAGTTCATTTTCATTATTAACCTAGTTTGTCAGAGTTGGGGTTTAATAAGCTAAATCTGATGTAAAATATGTTTTCCCTTTTCTTTTTCTAGAATCTCTACGACAGCATTAAGAGCGAACCCTTTAAGATCCCAGAGGACGATGGGAACGACCTGACGCACACGTTCTTCAACCCAGACAGAGAAGGATGGCTGCTTAAATTAGGTTAGTGTGAGTCTCCCTCTGTTCAGCTGCGGGGAGAGTGTAAGACATCCTGGATGAATTAATTTGTTTACTCTTGCATTTTTATTTGCCTTACAGCTGGAGATTTTTTTTTCCTCACGAAAGCTTAAACTGCAAAGTGTTGTCACGCAGGGTGGAAGTGAAGTGTCACGGTACACAGACCAAATGGCAGCAAGAGCTTCTTTTTTTTTTTAAGTAAATGTCCTCTGAAGGGTAAACAATCAGAATAATATTAAGATTGAAACAGAAATTGAAAGCTTATAAAGGTTTCATGTTATTATGAGGACTGCGCAATAAAATACTTATTTTATGGAGACAAAAGAAGTTTCAAAGTTCAGTAATTGATTTGATATAATGGATAAAACTAACACTCCTGGCTCAAATGCAGTATGTTTAGTCTACTTATTCAAGCAGTTTTACAAGCTGATAAAGACCTACTAGTGTAGACTTTGCATACAATATTTTATGCTTGTACTCCTCTCAAACAGTGCTACATACGGTTTTTGTGTATCGGTATGTTGCTAATTGAGAACATTTTGTTTTGTTTGTTGGGATCCATAATGTCCCACAATGCTCAATTTATCACAATTTTTAAAAATAGATGCTAGCTTAGGAACTGGATTATACATTTAAGAGTGATAATTGTTGAAATCATTCAGTAGAAAAATATATATTGTTATTTTCTCTAGTTTTATTTCTTCACACTAGTTCCACTTGATCCTGTGTTTGTAAAGCTTAAAGAAAAGGTTTCTTTAATGTGATGTTTTGCTTTGAACATCATAAATTTAATGGGTAGGGTTTCAGATATGCTTTCCCCAATACCTTTGCAATGCCTTTCAGTTTTCTTCAAATTGAAAGGCATTGCAAAGGTCAAAAAGCATGCAAGGTCAAATTTACCAAAGTATTTGTGGGGCAACTTAAACATGAGCATTTTTCTAATTCTGAAACAAAATGCTTCTTAAATAGTTTTGGTGAGTAGACACAGTCTCTCTGTGAAGACACAGTTGACCTTAATTTGGGGGGGAAAAAATATACATCCTGTATTTAAGATATTAGAGTATTTTTGTCAACTACAGTCTTCCCTAAAGCAAAGAGCTATGTGTTTAATGTAGACTGTCCAGAAAACAAAACATTTCTTCTGCTGAAAGCTGGATTTATTGTAGGTCAGGAAAAGAAACAACTGTGCTGCTGGCTTTACAATTGGGTCAGGAGCGCCACAGAAGGTGAACTCATTTTCAAATGAATAATTCCCAGAAAATTATAACAACAGCAGCAGAAACCGATATTGAGAGTTGAGTTCACTCAGGGACCCCACACTGATTTATTTATGCGCAAGTAAGTGGTAATTAAGTAACATCTGTAGCTGATCACAAGGGGTCTGCCAGTTTCCTTTGTGTACACCGGTGTACCATAAAGATTTTTGGAAACCTGATGTCTGTCAGTGCCTAAAGAGACAATAAAGTATCATTTAAAAGGTGCTGCTTAACACATAAAAATGACAACAGGTGCTGTAGATCAAGAGGGGGGAAAAAACAGGCTTCTTGCTTTGAAGAAAAACCACGACAGAAAGTTGGTATTTCTCCTTCCAAATCAACATAAAAAATAATTTTCTTCTTTTGTGATAAAGACTGATGAACCCGTGCATCATCACCCTCTGCAGTAACAGTGAAAGCCACAGACCTGAGCATCTATTTTTGGTTTAACTGACCCATAAATGGTGTGAAAACATAAGTGTGCAAAACAGCAAAGGCCCAACAGCTTGTTTAAGCGGACAGGAGGAAGTATGTGGAGGCACCTATTGCATGTAGTCAGAGTAAAATCATGATTTTAAGTAACATCTGAATATCCTTCTTAACACTCCTCCCACTTACCCATCATCCTACTAAATAATTAGTTATTTGAAACCTATTCGCTACCTTACTAGTGGTATATTGTTATTGGTGTCATGTCATTTAACAATTCTGTTGCTTTTGAAGGCATCCTAATGCATTTAAGGCAGATAATTGGGATTTTGTGTGTAAAGGAACCCTTATTCCACGCACCCTTTTGCCATTTCCTGCTTTATAGCTTCATGTGTTTCTAATTTAGAGTTTACTTCATCACCTAACGGTGGCCCCAGGGGTTACTCCATTCTTAAATTACATAACTAATTATATATCTGTTATTTAACACTGAGCTTTATAGCCAAATATAAAGAATGTTTAATGGCCGGCTTGCAGTTTTCTCATGCGGGCTAAGCAGCAGATTCACTGCAGGTGCTTTGGTTTATGACCCCATTCACACACCTGGCTTCGACCTGCACATTCCTCTAACTCTGTGTAACGTCTCAGTGGTCTCATCTAGCTGGTGAGCGCGAATTCGTAGTGTCCCAGTGTGGCTCGTAGGCCTAACATGATTACATTATGGTACGGCGCCCCCCTGGAGCCATTTCCCCGTGCCAGCTTTGACAATGATATGTCTAATTTAACTGTCTAAAAATAAATCTTGGAGGATGCAGAGGAATAAATGCCTTTATTTTATTTTATTTTTTTGTTAAGTATATCTCTGTGCAGAGTGGAAATTTGCCCATGCTAATTCAACAGCCAGAGTCTATTGATATGTAAGGGAGTGGAGAAGTTTTGTAATTACGTGTAGCCCTGCGGAGACTACCGGGATGCTGCAGTGAAATCTAGAAAGTTTAGGCAATGCAAACACAGTTAAAGGAGGCCCAAAACCGTGATTTGTGTTTTATGCAAAAGGTGCAATTATGCATGAACTGAGAAGACACCAGAATCCTGGTATTAGAGCCTCCTTTTTGCTCCTACTTTAAATTTCTGCAGCTGCTGCCAGAGGCTGAACTTGCTTGCAAACCTACATTTATTTTTACTCTTCTTTTGTGTCTTTTAACACACGAAGTGGCAAACTTGCTCTGGGGTTTTGGTTGCTTCTGCCGATGTGTTGGGGTTTGAACCTCGAGGGGATTTTTCTTAACGCCAGGTTGGGTCCGCATCAAACCTCTTGCGATCCCTCAAGAGGGAAAAACAAGTAACAAATACGCAAAGTCAGTAACAATTTAACAGGTGTGTGAGTCATTGTTTGACTAAGCTTGAAGCTCGGAGAGATCACGGTTGTAGATTGTAATCGTAAAATAAACAAGCCAGCGTAAAAGCTTCTGAAAGTCAGAGTGAACTTTCTTCTTATCATTGGATAACAGTTCAGTTTCTATTCCATAATAATAGTTAAATATATCACCCCACTGACACGCTGATAAATACAACTCTAAACCTCTTACAAAAATAGCTTTGTTTGTTGTTTATAGATAGTAAATTATAATTATGTCTGATTTTAGTCTGGAGTTATTAGCAATTTCCCTGAGCACAAATCTTTCATTTAGTTCCTCATACATAAGGGGAAATGACTCCTAGATATGTATGTGGCATATTACATGTTTATAACACTGAAAGGAGAATGTTGCATTAAAGAAACAAACTCATTTTTAGTATTAATGTAATTATAAGAAGGAATAGCTGTGGGGGTGTAGATCATTAGAGCGCCACATATTCTGCTCTTTTGTCCTGACGGGGAGACAGCCAGTCTGTCACTAGTACCAATGTGTCACTTCCCGTTTCCTCTGTCTCTTCCTGTCAGGGGGGCGAGTGAAAACCTGGAAGAGAAGGTGGTTCATCCTCACGGACAACTGCCTCTACTACTTCGAATACACAACAGTGAGTCTTCCTCCAAGAACGTTATTTTTTAAAGGGAGTTTAATCATCTCTCGTTAGAAGAAGCACAACAAGTAACTGAGTGAAAATTTTCCACTTACAGTTTGTTGCCAAAGTATTTAACTTTTTTATACTGTCACGTTATAACCGGATTTTCCCCAAAGGAAAATTAAATGTTGATGCACCTCATAAAATGTCTTTCTTAACAATGCATACTCTTACATGCATTACCAGCTGTATGTGCTGACTTCTCCAGAACCGAAAAGTAGGCAGATCACCTGTTTGATTAAGGTGTGTTACAGCAGGGACATGTTCATAATTTGTAGGATTTGTAGTCTAAAGGACTAGAGTTATACTTTTTATGCAAAATAAGCATTTTTTTTTCCTGATCTCAACATTATGTGGAGGGAATTCTGCCTACATTCCAGGTTTAAATGTTACTAATTATTGCTAATATAACTTTGCTCACTCATTAATTGCTTGATATCACCCTATTGTACCAACAACATTTTTTTATAAGCGGCTGTATGTGCTGACTGCAGCATCAGCAACGTCCTCTCCGTACCCTGGTATTATCCTTCAGCTTACTATCATTATATCCTGTCCTCTGTCTGACTGCTGGAAATACGCATTATCCGCTTCAGCATCTGAGCCGTGAGGACACGTGGAGGACAGAACATGAGGTTGATTTCAAAGCTAGTGGACCATGTCAAACTCAATTTCCTCTTAACCTCAAAATTTCTTTTCCCCCCTTTTCAGTTTGTGAACTTTGAGTATTGATTCTTCATGAATTTTACTTTCTATTCACTTGCTTGCTTAATCTTGTCTCGATTTTGCCCTCCTAAAGGACAAAGAGCCTCGTGGGATCATCCCACTGGAGAACCTCAGCATCAGGGAAGTGGAGGAGCCCAGAAAACCTGTGAGTCTTTCCTCAGTAGAGACCACGATCTGTGTTTGCATGTCTGTCTCACAGTTACAGGACAATATTACTAGGCGAAAAGCGAATCATTTGCCCTTTTCTGTTCCACCAGAACTGCTTTGAGTTATACAACCCTAATCACAAAGGCCAGGTGATCAAAGCCTGCAAGACTGAGGCAGACGGACGTGTTGTCGAGGGCAACCATGTGGTCTACAGGATATCAGCGCCTACGCCTGAGGAGAAGGAGGAGTGGATTAAATCCATCAAGTAAGTTTCTTCCCGATAATATTGGTATAGTCTACCTTGAAAACATATTTGGTTTTTACACCAATAAATGTTGAGTTCATCGGCCGCTGTGGTTGTTGGGTTTGCTCGACTGAGTAAACAACGTTTTCTGTCAGAATTGTCATACATTAAAGAGCGATAAGATATGTGTCAACGTCTTTATGGTTTCATACGTGATAGACGTTTCGGTTTAATTGTCAGGTTTGAGCTTTTTCTGAGTTTGTGCTGCAAAATCCTTATCTTGTTTTATGAATGTTGAATTTCTCTGAGGATGGTTTGCATTTGATGCGTTTTTCAGCCATTTCATCTAGCACTAGGTGGGATCAAGAAAGGAAGATACAAGCTTTTTGCACTGTATTCCTTTCACTGTTTAGACAGGCAGTCATTGACCTAAATACTGACTGCTGTGTAATTGCTTCTACTGAAGATGGTGAAGTCAAAAGCAGTTTGCTCAGCCGAACAGAGCACCTTTTGTGCTGTAATATTCTGCAATTCCTCATCCACCGTGTACATACCATTACAGCCTATTCACTCTGGAAATGATGAAGGGATAAGTGACTTTGCGTGGCACATAGGGGGGAGCCAGCAGAGCAGCTCCGAACCGGGTTTGATGCATTCGCAGCCTCTGAGGGTAACGAGCCACGTCTTCACCAGAGGGGTCCACAAGACTCTGGTCCTGGGGAGATGAAAGGCTTTTTATGGAAATCATCATTATTATTTATTTTTTCCCAGTCTTCTAAGAAGATGTGATGGCAAGGGAAGCACACTCTGCTTGTCCTGAGTCACAAGCATTTAGATCCAGATTATGTTGAAACATTTAGTCAATTTCTTCAGCTTTGACATTTCCTTAGATGCATTGGGTTTCCAAGGACACAAATGGGTGGTGGTGACATTTGGTCAGGGTTGCCTTGCATGTGCTTGTTCCCTCCACAGTAAGAGTAATTGTTTCATTAGAAATGACAATAAACTTTATGAATCAGGGGCATGGTCATGGTTTGCAGCATGCTTGTTGGTGCTGTGGAGTTACAAAGGCTATCAGCGATAAGATCAGTGGGGGGTTTAGCCTCTTCTTGCTGCCGGTGCTAACAGGATTTAGCAGCCGTGAAACTGGGCTCCTCAGCAGAGCCCAACTGGCTTCCTGACTCACTCTTGTTTGACGCTGCCTTTCCGTCATCGCTCTTTATGGAAGAAAGAAAAGAAAAACCTCAGTAATCTTGAGCACAATTGTTTGCCCTCCAATGAGGCCAAAAAAATCTGCAGGGGAGCAAGAGGGAATGTGTGGGATTGTATGTTTTCCTGCGTTCCTGGCAGCGTTCTGGAAGAGGGAACTCTTAAGAGGTTCTTCCAAATTGGAGTAAGAAGAAAAAAGAAATAACTCTGGATGGGGAGGGAGCTCATCTTCTGAAACCATGGAAACCTAACTAGGTCACTGCGCAAACTTTTTTTATTTTTTTTCCCCCCCTTTTTATGATCTGGTTAAGGCAGGGGTCTGCATAAATGTGTCCCATTTCCATATCAAAGACGTTTGAGACCCTTCTCTCGTGTGGCGTTGTTTGTTTGATTGCTGTCCTTTCATTGGCTTCTCCAGGGCAAGCATTAGCAGGGACCCCTTCTACGACATGCTGGCCACCAGGAAGCGGCGCATCGCCAACAAGAAGTGAAGGGAGACAATCAAGTCAAGCTCCAAAGTGCTCCATCTTCCTCTCTCTTGGTTCACGAAGACACAAATGGCATGCCGCTAAGCTGGTTCACTTGGGAAACTGAAGACCCGAAGACAAACCTGGACACTCTATATGTGAGGGGAACATATAAATCTCTACTGTAATGTAGAAACCAGTTGAACCAGCCGGTTTGTGTCCTCTTCATCTCATTTACCACCCCCTACTCATATCAAAACATGTTTTAGTTGCCCCCTAAAGCACAACTGCCATGTTTCAGGTGCACATGCATGTATGTGGCTTATTATAAAGAACTATGTTTGTGTTTTGTATGTGTGTGCAGCAGTGTGCATGTTAAGTTTGTTTGCATACAGTGTGAAAGTATTTCCTCCACTGTGCTTTAAAATAAAAAAACAATAGTTGTTGAAGCTACAAACCAGAGTTCAGGTGGATGGCCATCAACACCGAGGTTAAAAGAATAAACAGGAGGAGGAAACAGATGGACGTTTTTAAGGGATGGAGGCTGAGTCGGTTCAGTCGAACCGCAGCTGGACCGCGGCGTCTTCTCATTCTGGTGCTGAGCTCGTCTCTCCTGGTGCCCTGCTCAGAGGAACCTCAAAAACAGTGTCAAAGAATAGACTATGTTCTTTTCTTTGGGAGCAGAGACTTGAAATGTGCATACTTTGTTATATTTTGATTTAGTAACGGTGCTTTTATACGAGACTTCAAAATGTAACCCTTTTAGACCTGAAGTCGCAATCCTTATTCCCCAATCAGACTTTTGGACACCAGCTTTTTGTTTTGAAAATGCAAGCTCTTCAGCTCTCATGTGCCATGTAAACGGCACCTTTGAAGATCCAACGCAACTGTGATTCAGTGACCCAATAATGACATTGCACATACTGACGGTTTGACTGAAGGTTTCAGAATGAAAGTGAAGCTTCGGAAATTAACGTCCGTCTGATTCGTTCAGCTAATTATAACCAAGATGGTGACTTCTGGGAGAAGTGATGTTTCTACTGTTGCTGGTTTTCACACAACATAAAACAAGAGTCCGTCAAAATAAGCACAGATACCTCGAAGGTACAATAGGACTCGATGTTCCACAAAATCTTGCATATTTCCTCAAATTGATCCCCGGATTTAAAAAATGACAGACTACATCATTCCAAGATCTGAAATAGTGCATAAGTAGCTTTATATGATTGGTTTCAAAACTGCTACAACCTTCTGTTATACTGTCCCTGTAGTCTACAAGCTTTATAATGAGATCCTAGAAAAGTATCACAGAGCTGCCCCTTTACCTATTCTACTTTGGCACTTCACTCGATTGCAGCACCTAAAATTTGCATTTAGCTTACTTGCCCCATGCTTTGAAGACAAATTATAATCAACAATACCTGGCATTAGCTGGTGCTAAAATATATCAAGAGATCTGATTCCTGGGGTATCTTAAGGATTATGATCTCAAAAGCGCTTTCATTTTCAGAAAGCCTTTTCGGTCTAAAAGAAAGGTTTGCTTTTCTCTCTGCAGCAGCCCAGTTGGTACCAGTCCAATTAAGCTCTTTCCAGCTTTTTAATTTTTATTTTATTTCTCTACTGCGTATGTTGGTGAAGGTTGGTGTATTGTTGTGATCCTGTTTGAATTTGATTCTTGCTTGCTTTTGTGTTCCTCTTTAAGATTTTCTACTTAAAAACCAGCTATAATTTTTTTGTATTTATTTTTATTCGTGAAATGATTTTATTTTTACTTCCTGTAAATCTTAAATAACGTATGCCTAAGTTATGTATGTGTATATATATTGTATAGGTTTTAGTGTCTTTGTTGTAGTATGCACACTAACATTTTTGCATCTTGCTAAAGTTTGGGATCTTCTTGGCAAAAGCCTTAAACAATCATTTGATTAAAAAAAAAAAAAGACTGATGGAAGTAATGAAGAGAATCTAGGTCGACTGTGACAAAGCTGTTTAAAAGCCATGACTAATGAGAAAAAGATTGTTATATTTATAAAAATGGAAAAGATTATAGTGAATATGATGTTTCATGTAATGGATGATGATTATATAGTTGATAAAGATGTCAAAAAACACCAATAGTTTTGTATGTGATTGTAAAATAAAAATGTAGGCCTTGTGAAATAAGGGCATAATTTTATCTTCTGCAGCCCTATGTGGGCATGTGGTCGCATTAATTTTTATATTCTCTGTAAGAGCTGTTTGGTCACGTTGTACATTACGTGTATCCACATAAAGTATACATAAAGCTTGGGATATTCATTATTGACGCTCGTCTTGACCTACTTCTTTGCATAAATGAACTTTAAGTCACGTTGCAGAAAGGTATTAATTACTTTTCAAGTGCAGAGAAAGACAGTTTTGCAACGTGGCTGACTAAAGGCAACCAAGGTAAGCAAACAGGAAGCAGAACAGGATACGTTGGGAAAAACCGGTTGTGTTTCTGCAAAAACACTTATTGGGCAGGACATGGAACACTGGTGCCCCCTACAGGCGCTTTCCTTAAAATTACAATTTGAAAACTGTTCAGTTAAATTGGCAAAGAATGATCAACTTATAGTGTTGCACAAGGTTTACTTCACTATACAGAAATAGTTTTACAGTACAACATATCTTGTTCTTTCACAATATAGAATAAAAGATGACAATGGAAGCTATTCATATAGTCTCTAAGATAAATTTAGCTTCCCAATCAAACAAAAACAGACCCTTCCGTGACTTCAACTCTATTGCTTTTCACGAGTTTTGTCCATTGTCTGGAAACGGTGTGAATTTGCACACATTTTTCAGACCTGGATATCTGGAGAAAGGACATGTCTGTTACTATCATGTGTCCAATTCACTGAAATGGTGCACAAATCCGCAGATTATCCATCCATAGAAATAAACTGAATTAAAATTGATAGATTAGCACATCTATCCATCCATATTTTTTATGTTATTTTTGTTAAAGGCTCACTGCTATAAAAAAGAAGATATATATATATATTTTTTTTTCCTTCAACAATTGACTGGAAAGGACTGAGAAAAAAAACAAAAAGGAACACAGAGAACAATCAGATTCAACCAAAATCACAATTTAGCCTCTTAAGATGATAATTTCTGTCTCTTGCAAAAACTGTGGCATGATTATGCAAAAAGTTATATTTTTCACAATTTCTGCTATTCTTATGATACCGCCTCTTCGTGCTGAGCAGTGAAAATGTGAATTGTAGAGGATCACAGTTTCCACAGTCAGAGATCCTGAATGATTCCCTAATCAAACCATTTCAGAGTTGAAGTTTAGGTCTGTGATAAAAACTAATTTGTAAAAATAGGACTTCCCCCCCCCTTTTTTTTTGCCCAAAAAGTTGTTAACTAAGTGTTCATGGAATGAACTCACTCTAAAACAATGTCAAATGTGTAACCTAGTGGCTGAAGTGTAAATTACACATGTTAATTCTCAATAATATAGACCACTGCATGCTGTTGTCCTAAAATCATTTATTACCTAGGTGATTTAGTGTGCTACACACTTTTATCACAAAAATAGTTATACCATGGACAATACTCAATAATTAACATCTATTCTTGTTCTGATTTCTAACATCTGTTATCAAAATGCTTAATCTATACAAAACAGACATCTATAATTTGCCAGGGCATAATATCATTGTTTCTTGTTTGAAATGGGGGGCAATACTTGACCTTACCAATAACACCACACAAAAAACCCTAGTAATTTATTTTAATATACCACACATTTTTCTGATACAGAATGTAATTTGATTGCAGAATCAAATAAAAACTACAGATGTGACAGAAACTAGAACGATCAAATTTAACACAAATTTTAGGATAAAAAAACATATGCATGTCTCCAGGACAAAGATCATTTTCCCTAACGGAAAAACGGAAAATAAATGCTAATATTCTGCATTAACTGGATGCTATGGTGTCGTGATACATGTTTTTAGAGCTAACCGTAGCTAACTCCTTGAACAATAGCATTCTAAAATACAAAGTACATAGTCGTTTGTAAAGGAATTAACTCTCAAACCTCTCCACATATCGTCACCTTACAATGTCAAGATTTATTATGTTTTATTGAGTTTTGCATTGTGGACCAAAGAAGGTCATTCTTTGAAGTGGAAGGAAAAAATATGGTCATCAGACACCTTAGATTCTCAATGGTGTTTGAGTAGCCAAGAGAGAAGAGTCATCTGGTTTTCTTCTCATCTGATTGTCCTCAACATCGGTCACTAGATTGAGTTTTTAATTAATGTTTCAACCAGCTAATGATTTTAGATGTATATATAACAACAAATGCAGGTTGTAGCAGGTTCTTTCATGGGATAATTGCATTAATTTCCACAACTGAAACTAAAAATTGTACTAATGATATATTTAGATTTATTTTTCTTGTCATTAAGTTGGAAACTGTGCTTTTTTCCAATTCGTTTTCCGCAAATGTCAACACCTCATTAAAGTTGGAAAGTTATGTTTTTCCTAATTGTAAAACCTAAAAATAGAAAAAAAATTGTGGCTCTTTAAATTAATTTACTATATTCAGTAAGATTTTTCAGCATTCAAGTTACAAACACACTGTGACTATTTACAAAGAAATCTTTTCTTCCTAATAGGAATTAACTCAACTCAAGTCTTGTGACCAAACAGCACTCACTTATTTGGAGGGTCTCTTTTCAACATAATGAAACTTCTTTGTTTCACTTTGCTATCTGATTCTTTAAGAGATTGCTCAGTGACCTTTTATCGACCTCTGTTGACTCAGCAAGGTGAGGATGACACCTGGTCATAGTCCGGACATTTGAGGAGAGCGGGGTAGCTGGCGCTCATCTGCAGTGACGCTTCGCTCGAAATGTCAGAGGGGCTTCGTCCACGCGACCAGGACTCTGGATGGAGGAACTGACCGGAGTGGTCGGAGCAGTTGCTGAGCCGAGGCCGATAGAAATTGGGGCGGCGAGCCTGGTAGATCTCCTCTGCTGTGTAGCGCTTCATGAACAGGTAGACAGACATGACTCCCGCACTCTGCAGTGGGAGAGAAGAAATTATTTGAAATAGCTTGTGGAAATAATGTAGTGTAAATACTATATAAATTCAATCAATTTGAAGCGTGGAGGTATTTAAAACATGAACCAGGGCAGGGAAACACTGTAGCACTACAGTTCCTCATTGTGACCAGCAGAGGTCACTCTACCCATTGACCACATCTTTTTAGCAGGAGTTGTTTTAAAGTGGTGGAGAGAGAAGATTAAGATCGAAAAAACGGATAAAATGTAGTTATTTTAATGGTCCATTACATTTTCCTGAGTAATTAACTTACTGAATATTTACAAAGTGCCAAAAATAGGCACAATGAAATAAATAGGTCAACAAGTCAAGTGTTGTATTTTAAAATGGGAAATACATCCATTGGAAAAATAAATAAAAAAATTCAATGATATTTTCAAAGATAATTAATCAAAATGTGGAAATAATTAACTGAAAGTTGAATTTAACATGTTTAAAACACAATTGCTCATTTCAGTTTTCATTAAAAAAATTGTCTGCATTTAATACAGCCGTACAAGGAACCAATAGTATGTTACTTTTACCACAGCTCAAATGGTGCAAAGCAAAGATCTTGCAGTCATTTTTGTACCTCAGTGAGCAGGAAGGAGAGGGCAGCGAAGGCGAAAGACCAGCCATACTTGTAGGAGAAGTAGGCCTCACTGCTCTTTGTTCTGTTCAGCATCTCATCATTTATGCTGGAGATGTACAACACCAGACCCACCACTAGAGCCAGCCCTGAAACATAGAGAATCGTTTCGTGAACATGGTCAGGAAATAAGAAAAAAAAAAAAAAAAACTTCAAAAACTTAAGACAAATAATCAAGATCTGTGTACCAGAAAGGATGAAGAAGATTCCTGAGACAAACGCCAGGATGGTGCGGTGAGGACGCACGTGTCCAATGTTGTTGAGGACAAAACCGATGAACATGAAGAAGAGGCTGACCAGAGGGAATGGAGTCGCTGAGCGGATCATCTCTGAGAAGACGAAGCAGAGAAAAGAAGTTGTAGGGCATTGTTTTCGTTCATGTTGATGTGGAGATAAGTTACTTCTTTACTGGATTGAACTTGTAAACACTTTTTCCTGACATTTTGTCCTCAGCTGCACTGAAGGACTCGTGACGTTGACTGTGTGTGATAAGTATTCTGGAGAGAAACAGGCAGGAACTCAAGGTTTCTGATGACTCATTTGTCAGAAGGCTTTCAGATCAGGTATTTCTGAATGGACATGCATTAGAGAACAACAAGCTCTCATCACAGAACAATACTCCAGCTGGTTGCACAAGTGCCTTGAACAACACCAGAAGGATGCATTTGCCTTCAGCTTAGGTTTTCTTTTTCACTCACTGAGTACATTTCCTGTGGACTCCGACGTCAGCTGGAGACTCGTTGGCATCATGTACTCGATGGTGAAGCAGCGGCCGGATTCCTCACCTGAGAAAAGAGGATGATAAGCAAAGTAGAAAACAGAAGATGAGCTCTGATTTGCACTGTTTCGCTAGAAATCTTAAAATCAAGTGAAGCAGTTTTATATTTAAAAACAGGAAAATGTTAAAATGCTGCAAGGAAATGAGTTGATTTCTAAAATTTTGATTGTCTTTATAGTGAATTTATTTTGTTTACTGAGGGAATTATGCTGTGGTGATCCATACAATTTCAAATCACCTGCATTCAACCTGAATAATATTTAGCTGAATGTTTTCACTTTGTACATCATTATGCTGCCACTGCCATGTTTGACACTTGCTGCTGTGTCTTTAGGTTAAAAAGCCTCCATTTGACTCTTCCAAGCATTCTTCTACATGTTGTGAAAAATAATTGTATCTTTTTGTCGTCTTTTTTGAGCATAAAACGTCTCTCTACAAGGCATTTTGATTCTCTATGTGAGTATCATGGAGTTTAATCCTTACTAATTTCTTTTAGGCATGATATTTTTTGTCAAATGATTGACAATGATTGGTAATTTTACTTTTTTTTTTAATTATTTTTTACAACTGATAATACATCCTCCATCTGCTCTTAGTTACTGCAAAGCTCTCCTTTAGCTGTGGATAAGAAATTGATTCTCAGTCTGCCTTCAGTGCATTTTTATTTTTGCAGAAGTGTGGATTTACACGGCATTAGGTGGAGAGAGAGGATGTGATGCAACTCAGTCGACGTAACACAGAGTCCAGCTGGAAACATCCTGTCTGCTGCACAGCGGCGTGGCATCGCTCTCTTGAAGCTCGTTGTTTATGTGTAACACGGCGCATCACTGAAATCGCCTCCTCTTACAGCGTGTGACTGAAACCGGACTCAGACGCTCCCAGCCGCTGTGATTGTCAATTAAACGACTGTCGAAGCTGCGGCGGAGTGACGACGCGTCGGTGTGACACGATCGGTTACGAGGCGAACATCTTTCAAAGTGAGAGCGTGAAATCCGTTTTCCACCAACCCTGATTAGCAGACGGCTCGCTGTCAAAACTCATCACAAATCTCTGCATCACCCCTTTAAGCATGTTAATGTTACCAACCAGCCAGAAAGCAGACCCTCCAGAGACCTGAGTGCAGCGACGTCTTGATGTCAGCCGTCTGGTTCACAGCCATGATGACTCCCTCCTCCAGGTAGAGCCAGTAATCTGTGCTCACCGCCACTCCCAGCAGCCCCAGGCCGCTGATTGCAAAGACGCTGCTGAGTAAAGTCAGAGCCTTCCTGCTGCACGCACTCATGGTTTCCAGAAGATGCTTGTTAAAATAATAATAATAATAATAATAATAATAATAATAATAATAATATAATAATAACTGGGTCCTGGAGTCTTCCTGGAGGGAAGGAAGGAAAGAAGGTGTTTAAGTGATGAGAAGAATGTTAGAAATATGTTGAAAATTAAAAGGGCGAAATCCATCGGTGGAAGTCTAAATTTAACTTTTTTTTTTTTTTAGAATAAATTCCAAATAATTTAATATTGGTCATATAAATGCATACAATAAATAAAATACTTGTTTTCATACATGAAAACCCCCCCAGAAAAACAGCAATTCTGATAAAATCTTACATATGCGTTCAAAAAAAAAAATTACGCAGTCTCATTCATTCAGAGTTTTAGATGTGTCTGCAAGTGTTGAGCTCTGTGAACTCATCTGAGCAAAAAGCGGTGAAAATTTGGAGCAGGAAAGATGACAGACAACTGACTTAAAGGTGAAGATGAAAATCTCTATGAGCGCCAAGTCTCAAAGCAATCTCATCGAAACGTTGCAGGGTTAAATCAATAAAACTTAATGTTCATTTTAGATCTGTTTTCAGTCATGTGCCAGAGAGCAGACCTCTGCCATATCTATTCTCCTTTTTAAATTCTCTTCATGTCCTGCCTAACTCCAGGCAACCTGCCATGAAAGAAAGAATAAAGTGGAAGCCATTTATGAAGCCTTTTGAGCCTCCAGACTAAAAGACCTGAAATACGTTGCAGACTATGAATACAAATGCTCGCATTGTTTAAAATCCACTCCTCGTTTTTGACATTTGCAGGCACTGAGTAGAAGCCAGTCGCTCACAGACACAATCAGTCTGCAGATATGGGTGAAGAATTGCACAGTAAGACGTCATCTGGAGAGGAAAAGTGGTAATTTAGACCTCCCACTGGGACACATACGAATGTGGGCTGATTTGCAAAGGCACAGAGTATCAGAGGGCAGTGCAAATCGACAAAGGACTTTTAAACATGCACTTCCTAAACCTTAACTTTGTTTATTTCAAAACAGCCTGAAGACATTCATCTATCAACTTGAGATATTAGCATCTCAAAAGTTGATGATTTTTTTTTTTTCCTAAATGAAGCAGCTCTTTAAAGTTATGTGGATTTAGCGTCCCAACCTCCGGTTGTTATGCATCATCACAAGCAAACAAGACAGCTGATTAAAGTCCTGCACCACCTGGGTGCCAGCTGGGAACGCTGTGATCACCAACTCAGTCAGATCAGCCAGACTAGGAAGCTTTTTACCTCTTTATTCGGCAGAAATAAGTTATTTTATCTCAAAATGAATGCAAAATAGGCTTAGAAAATATAAAAAATTAAAACAATGGGATAAAATGCATTAAATGTTTTATTGATGTACTTATGAATCGTTTCTTCAGCTGTTTGTAAGTGATGAGTGTGTTATCTACAGCTAACGCACTGCCAATGATTAACCATCAAATTTAGCTGTGAACAATTATTGACACCTCCTGTAAAGCAGTGTAAACAGATTAAAAGAGAGTTCAAATTTAAAACAGCTGCAAAAAATTCAATACAAAAAAAATGTAAGCATAAATTTGCTTTACATTGAGTGTTTTTTTTTATTTATTTTTTTTTTTTTACATAAAAACACATCTCCAACTGAGAAATAATTGTTTATACAAAGAAAAAACCTACTGGTGCCACACTTATTGGCACCCTTAACAGTTCTGGCAAAGTAAATGTGACTGAAACCTTCATTATATAAAAAAGTTATATATTACAAGTATCATTCTCTCCTTGGAAATTGCAAAAGGAAAATGCATACTTGTGCATACGTGTTAGACGTAGCCATAATTAAAAAGTTTAAAAAACACAACTCAAGGGGACACGAAAGGATGGACGAGGATTCATCTTTATCTTGATAGCACACACACAGAGCAGGATGAAATGGAAGGTAAAAAAAATTCTTAGTATGCATCATTAGTTATCAATTACAAGTTAAAAAGATGTGAGGAATGCCAAGAAAACGTCTCTCTGTTCAGCCATCAGGAACGTGAGCGTGTGGAGTTGGCTGGAATGAGGCGTTTTGGTCAGATGGGACCTGGATTGAAATTTTTGGGCCACATATATTTCAGCTGGACTTGAAAACCAAACACTGAGCTTGTTTCAAAGTATGGTGGAGGATGTGTGATACTCTGGGCGTGTTTCTCATCCCTGTAATTCATAAAAAATGTATTTAATAATTTTGAAATACTAAATAATAATCAGGTAAATTCTTGCTATTCACCAAGAACGGATCATCATTAGATGATTCAACAGAATAAGGAGCTACAATGACCAAATGATGCAGAAATTTCCCCAAATGTCTTTATATTAAAAGGGTAGACATTACAAGAAATTCAGAGAGATGATGTTGCAGCACTAAAATATATATTAAAAATTCTCTGACATATTCTTTTGCTCATTATTGTGGCATTTAGCAAATAGAAATAAATTTGGTACTTCTAGAAGACCTAAAATTATAGAAGTTTGTTTTGATTTAACAGTTTTTTTTTTTTTTTGCAAGTGTTTAAGTTAATTTAGAAACAAATTCTAAAGTAGTTACTTGAAATTCAGGTCCTCCAGGCTGGACAGTACAACAGGAATGAAACAGCCAACTTAACAAGAATGTCTGACGAGTTCAAGGTGAAAACCGTCAAAATACCCAAATACGTCCAAAAGCATGTGACGTTTTTCACAATGACTACAGTGTTCAGTTTTCTCCTACCTGTTTGTAAAAAGCGTTAACCACAAAATCTTGCAGCTCAAGGTTAAAAAAAAAAAGTCCTGATGGAAGAATAATGAGGTAAATTCAGCACTGATCAATAAAATCCACCAGAGAACAGGGAAATGACGGAGACGATGAAGCGGCGAGTCGATGCTACAGTCCAACGGGTGAGTGAAAGACAGAGAGAGAGAGAGAGAGAGAGAGAGAGAGAGAGAGAGAGAGAGAGAGAGAGAGAGAGAGAGAGAGCTACTTGGTCCTGCTCTGCTGTCTGATTTCTGTTGCTCATTGTGCGAAAACTCACACACAGAGAGAGAGAGAGAGACTCAGCAGCTGCAACTTCAAATGACTTTGAGCATCACTATCAAACTCCTAGAGGAATTCCTAGATTTTAGGTAAAGGCTTTGTTTTATGTAAAGATGACCTGACTCCAAATGAATCTTGATTAAATTATGAAAAAATGACTGTAAATGCAGCGCTCACCTGAGCTTCCAGGCTGATGTCAAAACCTAAAGATGGACTTCATGCTGCTTTGTTTTTTCACACCACCCAACCCATAAAATATCTGGTTATTTTAAGATCAGAGAAAACAAATGTAGCTTTTGAAAGTTGGTTCTTTTTGCTGTTTTGCATAAGTCGAGAATCAAACACATTTGAGCAGTAATACCACACAAGGAAAACAATCAATAAGACATTATGATGTATATTTTTATATATATATATATATATATATATTTCATACTTTATTTATACACAGTATCCGTCATACCACAGAAGAACAGAGGGACAAGAAGAATCAGGTTACAAAGCAGGAACACTGAGGGGAAACATACAAACTGCTCTGTAGCTCTAAATGTAACCTGCAGTAATTCTTTACCCACATAACAGATTGAAAAAGGTTTTTCTCCAATCCAACATAGTTTCTCAATATGAGACATGTAAACGTTCAAGTTTCTTTTAAAAGATTTAATTTTGGTCCAGATACATACAGTGCCTTGAAACAGTATTGAACTTTTGTTGCTTCGCAACCCCAAACTTCAATTTATTACATTGTGAAGTCATATAAAGACCAAGGTCATCAACTCATGTTCTCAAAAGCTGTTGTCCTGCAGCTTTTAGTTGCATCCTTGGTTTGGAGCTCCAGTTTGTAACATTTATGAGAACGTTTTATTTTATTTTTTTTACACATTTATTAAAACTGACAATTTGTCGTCAGAGAAGTTTATAGTATAGACAGATAATCTGTGAAAAGAATAAAAAATAAAGCCCTTCTACTACCTTCAGAGATATAAACATGAGGCCGACTGATTTTTGTAGATCACTGTAGCTCAGGAAAAAGGCAGAGAATCTATCTGTCCCATACGATACTGTATTAGAGAGGCAGTTTTAACAAATGTGTAAAAAACTATTTTTTTTAAAATAATATTTACATATTGTAGCTTTAATACACGTGAATGAAATGGTTGAATTTCCTGCTCTGGATATCATCTAGTTCTGAGAAGTTTGTTTGATTCAGATGTGTTGAAGCATCTAAAAGCTACAGAACAGAAACTCTTGAGGATCTAACATGTCCGCGACAGACCAACATAACATAGTGTGTAAAATAGTGAAGCGAAAGGAAATACCAGGCAAGAAAAACCTTTATCAGACACTGGAGGAGCTGCAGGGTTATGCAGCTCAGGTGGAAAAAATCTGACAGCCACTCTACACTCTGCCTTTAAAGGAAAGTGACAAGAAATACGTTGTTGTTGAAAGAAAGACTTTGGAAGTCCCATTTAAAGATTATTACACAAACAGGACTCATGCTGGGCACCGTAAACACAGGCTAACCCCTGGCGGTGGCAGCATCATGACGTGGAGATAGTTTTCTTTGGCAGAAACTGGAAGGCAGGTCAAAGTTGATGTGCAGATGAATATAATACAAAACAACTGGATATAAACCTGTTAGAGGCTTCAAAAGACTCAACCGTGGCACAGAGAATGACTTTCCAACAAGACATGACCCAGTCAAAGTCCAGGGGTAAATTCAACTCAGAATCTGCAGCGAGACAATTTGACGTTAAAAGGTGATTTCAGTCTAATCTAACGAAGCGTGAGCGAAGCTGGTAGACAAACACCCTGAAAAGATCGAAAAATGCGCCATTTTTACCTTACAGTTATGGATTGGTGTGTGTTACTCTGCCATGTAAAATCTCAGTAAAATACATTGAAGTTTGCTCGTTGTACAGAAATGAAATGTGGGAAAAAAAAGTCAAGGTGTCTGATTACAAGTCACTGTACGAAGTGCAAACTCAGACAGCATGCTGGGATTTAATTCATGGGTTTTGAGTTGTGCGAGAATCTAAAAATGGCAGCTTTTTGAAGATTTTCCATTAGAAGTTAGTATCTCTCAGCGGCAAAGCGGACAAATTAAGTGTGCTGAATACATGAACATGTGCTTGGCACCAGAGAACACAAACAGCCACGTCAAACAATTCGCATTTCTTACACTGCTCAAAATCGTGATATTTCAGCCAAACAGATTAGGCTACATGACAGAGAAAGAGGAGAGATATGACAACAACAAACAAACAAAAAAGAAAATTACACATTGCTGGCTGGTTTTCTCATTCTTCACGACATCACGGTCTCTACATCATGCAGGGGCCTTTTTTCATGCTCGGATCAGGCCTCGCCTCACGCATGCACACAATATAAATATAAAGACATGACACGTTTCGGCCACAGGGCGCTCCAGAATCGTTGCACCGTTACGGCTCGGTTTGGGATTCAGTTCGTCTACAGAGGGTGTTGACCCTGTCAGGACCAAGGCAAGAGGGGCATTCGATCGCTCCACGCACGGGTAGTGCTGCATATTCTCTATATGACACTGAGTAGTAGAAAACAGCGGATAAATACTTGGTATACATACGTGTAAGACAGGGTTTGCTGATACCAAAGCTACCAAAGAATCAGCCAAACGTCATATAGATCCGTTTCCAGGACTAATCTAAACATAGAAATGTTCAAACCGTCTATGGTAGTAAAAGCACATTCATTTTGTTGTATAAAATCGGCAAGTAACATCTCTTCTTGAACATATTTACACGGGGAAAAAAAACGACGACGACAATAAAAATAACATTGGGGTCGGACCTCTTTGAACGCAAAAGTCAAACACAAAACCTTTATCCCAATAAGAAACTTTTAATCCGAGTAAACATGTATATTGTTGAATTTTATACCAGTATACTAAACTTTACAGTAATACAAGACGTGTACTGCATCCTAGACCCTACAGCTCATACAGAGTCAGAAAATAAGCATGCGACAGAGATCTGCTTTGTGCATATGAAAATAGCATCTCGCTAACTCAAATTTTTTTCCGAACGACACTTGCCCACTGCAGCTAACACCTGCTGTGCTGAAAAGACCAGGATGAATTGCAACATTAAAACACGGTCTGTCCAAATCGAGTCAGATATACTGTAGTAACACGCTCTACAAAACGACAAATACAAACGGCCTCTTGTTGAGACGTTTTAGTGAGTCGACAGGATAAGGAAAGGCCAAAGGTGGAAAAAAAAAAAAAAAAAAAGCAATAGAAATGTATTTTCATCTCTACTTTGGCACTCGTGTAACAGTGTACTAACTCTTTTCTCAGTGTAGAAATGTAACAAACATGTAGATAAAGTTCAGGCAGAACGGGGGCCAGGGGGAGGTGTGATGCTTCAGTCTTTTTGTGCATTGCGGGGATTGTACCTTTAACACCAAAAGAGATAGTAACTGATACCGAGACACATTCGTTCACAAGATAAAAGGCTGCAGGTCTGCAGAAAACCACAGCTGGGAGTCTGGAAACACGGAGTTGGACTAAGTAATGCACCACAGGACGGAGAGTTGGAAATCAGTGCCAGTTCCCTTAAATTGCATGATTCTCAGATGCAGAAACTAGAGGACAAACTGAGTCGGTTGGCCATGGGACGCTTTAGATGTTTCCTCCTCATACCACGCTGTGCAGAGACGGATGGATAAACTGAGGGTTGATGAAGGAGAAGCCAGCGAACTCGCTCTGGTCGATGTTGGCGATGACCAGCTGGTCTGGAGGGGTCAGTACGGGCTGCGTGCGCGTGAAGAACTTGTCGAAGTTTTCCGCTCCCTTTCCACACTGCAAGAGATGAGAAGATAGAGCAGAGAGAGGAGTGTTATGTCAAACATCCTAAAGTTTTCTGCTTTAGAGGGGTTCTCAATGGACCCACAGGGAGGGTGAAATTTCAATGTTCAACAAGTCAAAAGCTGCAATGAGGAAGACCCAACAATGGACATTATTTAGCAGGCACTATTTAAAAAAAAAAAAAAAAAAAAAAAAAATATATATATATATATATATATATATATATATATATATATTTTTTTTTTTTTTCTTTATTCTGTCCACTTTCTGTATTCTGAATGACAATGAAGTTTGTCTAAGTTCAAGTCAGTGTAGAAAACCCTCCAGATGTAATTACAACATATTTACTCAGTGGGAGGCTGACTGCAAATGCACAACACACTTATACACACACTTTTTTTTTTATTTCTGGAAAACTACCTCACAATTGCACAATAATTTTTCTTGGGCAATCCCTATAAAACACATTGAAGGTGGTAGTATAACAAAATATGAAAAAGTTCAAATGGGCCTGACCACTTTTTGCAAAGCATTGCATGCTCTTTTATACAATGAAATACAGATGATACACACAGAAAAAAAACAATAATTTCAGCACTTCTTCTTTGCAATGCATCTACTCAGGAGACACCAGGAGACACATTAGCTTTCCAGATATTTTCAGCTGCTCCATAATTTAACACAAGCAGAGCCTTAAAGGCTCAGATGGATCAGTTTGCTGTCCCTTCAGACCAATTTATGTCACAGCACACGATCTCACAAATGTAATAAGCCACACAGAGCAGCTCTAATAGAACCACCTGCTTTTAGAAGTGTTTTCCTCTCCTTATGTGTGGCATCCAGTGTGCAGTTTTGTGTTTATTTGGTGTGGAAGTAAAGGGCAACTCTGCTATTTTTAACCATCAGTGGAAATGCTTCAGACTTCCTGGGTGCTGAGGGGATGAAGGATGGGGCGGTCAGCAAGCAGAAAATGAGAAGTTTCTATCACAGGATGTGGTTTAGGAAGTGCAAGCAGGCGCTAACTGCTGAATTTTCAACCTTCAGCTTCTCTGGGTGAATATAAAATATTACAGTTTAGCAAGATAAACAAATAAATGCATAAAAAAAAACAGAATATACACTCAGATTCCTGCATTCTCACTAAGGAGCCGTGTTTGCACGAAGCAGTTTCCTCCAGGAAATTATTTAAATTATTCAGCAGCGATTTAAAATGACACACATCACACTCTGTGTGTGGCAGAAAATCGCTACGCAGGATGCTTTCTGCACATTTTTCGACCGCCGACATCTTTTTCAGAAACCAGCGAAACAAAAGTTACAAAGTATTTGAATACTTAGAGACTGACAATCCTGCTGATAAGGATGTAGTGAAAACCTGGTTGCTCAGATGTCCAATTCAAATCAAAAGACCAGAAATGTATCAAATAATTATTTTGATCCTATGAAATCAGGCAGTAAAAACATGGTGGTCAATAAAAATTTAGCTTTTAATAAAACAAAAAAACAAACTATTCTTAGTATGTATGCAGCTGCCTGGAAAGCTGAAATTGTGAATAATTTACATTAGAGGACTCAAAGGAGATGATGGAGTGTTTTCTGAGTCATTTTCTCATTTCCTAACGTAATCAGAATGTAGCAATTAAGAGCAACTGAAGTGGTGAATGCAATGTCTGAAAAACTGCAAATAAATATCCTGCTAACATAATACAGTCTAGGAAAATCAAACTAAGTTTTGAATTAAGACATTCAATAATCCTATGGAAAAGGAAATCAAAGGGAAAGTTTTTGGTCACTGTGAGGAAATGTTTTATATCTACAGTACTTTGTTGGCATTTCCTGTAGATGAGTAAAATGCCTTACAATATTCACTGGACTGGAGCAGCATAATGTCAAACTGAACACAATTATTAACGCCTCCAGTTATTCCTCTATTACAACGGTGTCGAAGCAGCACTGCAGCTAAAGGTGGCATTTGGTTTACGAAAGTCTCCATAACAACAAATAGATGGCATCTAAATGGCAACTGGTTGTTTCGGGGTGGTGCCAGAAATGTATTTCCGTCCTACCATTACCAAGTTTTTAGTTTTCCAAACTGTAAACCAGTCAAAAGAAAAACTTAACCTTCTTGCATCACTATTTCAGTCTGTAAATCTAGGTCTTATTGAAAACTTGAACACTGGATGATCTAAAAAAAATTATTTAATGGAAAATTGTAAAAAAATAAATAAAAAAATCCCTTTCTGAGCCACCAACATGTGTTTAATATCACATAATAAAGCATGGCGTTGGCTGCGTCATGGCTTGAGTTCACAAAACAATTCTGCACCAGAGAAAATGATGAATGAATTTATTCAAATCAATTGGCTCTCAAATATCTGGAAATTACTACCAAATAACTTTACAGACCTCAAAATTGTTGTTACGTCATTGTGTCCCCAAAGAAATGCTGCCGCTAGACTCTGAAGCATGTTCTTGGGATTACTGGCATTTGATCTTGTGCTCAGACAAACATCCACTTTACTCACCACTTTGGGTTTAAAAGGCGGCTGGATCTCTCGGTTTGCGAGGCGTTCCCAGTCGATGCGTCTGAAGAAGGCTTGCTCTCTGATGTCCCGCTCGCCCTCCATGCTGCAGCCGAGACGCTTTGACGGATGCTTCGTCATCAGCTGAGGAGAAATCAAATGAGAAATGGCAGCTGAGACAACTCCAGCTTGGTGGTTTAAAAAAAATAAAATAAACAACTAAATGACAAAGCTGAAGAAAAAAAAAGGAGAGTAAACTAAGGTATTTTAGCGAAACTGGCAGCAAATGTATTATTACACAAAGGAGATTCAATCACCTTCAATTTCCACCATGAATGATTCTTTGCTAATAAATAGTGAATCACACAATAGCAGGAGGGAAATCTGTTTTGTCAGCCGTTCTCGTGTTATGAAACATTTTTTGTGTGACAGGCTAGAGGATATAAAAACATAATAAATGAGGCTGTGATGCGTTAATAGAAAATGCTATCAGTCTGCAGCCAAATCACTAAAAACCAAACACTCTCTAGTTTGTAAATTAACTCTAAAAGCTAATTTCCTTGTCAGTAAATAACCACAATACATAAATCAACACCACACAGCTGCTGCGTGGCATTGAAATGAAAGCACAACCCAGATGTAAGGTGAACACATAAATGCAGGGATATTTTTGAATGCCTTGGGAGTTTGTGACCCGGCAGCAGCAGCAGCAACAGGGCAAAACAACTTCCAGTAATAGAGCCGACTTCTGAGCCACAGGGAAAAAGATATCAGATAATATTAATATATAATCTACAGCACTAAGCTGTCATTAACATACTGACAAATGTTGTTTCTTTTTTCATGCAGAGCGAAAAATCAAATCATAGTTTTAGTTTGATGGAAGAAACTGCTTCTGGTTTTCAACTTTGGAGAGTTTTGCAGTCGAAATATAGTTTCTAAAGAAAGAGAACAAAAAATGGCTCAATGGCTATGTGGCAAGTCAAATGAAGACTAAGATCATTTAAAAATAAATAAATACTTTTTAGATCAGCAAGCAGATCTATTGCGCAATCTTCTACGTTTTGCAACCTTATAAATCTGTGTTTCCATTGAGACAGGTTTTTTTTTAATCAAAAAAGTATTTTAATGTCTATTAAAGTGATTGATAGGGACACGTAGACCAGCACCTAATGCCCTGCTATGTTTGATATAAAAAATATGAGAACCCACTGAAAGATGACAACAGAAAAAGTTGATGTAAGGTGCAGACCCATGTTGACGAATATATTTCTGCTGAAGCAACATTAAAGGGTAAGAGATGAGCACACAGTATATCTTTGCTTTATTTTCTAATTTCTCCTCTCGAATTTTGCCAAAATGGAGTGAACTGCAAGAATACTTGGTATTCTGAGTCATTATCTTATATTCATAAAACAAATAAGAAAAATTGTCTTATATTTGTAATATAAGTGCTGTTTCATCTTGTTTTTTATTATTATACAATGCATATAATAATAAAAAAAAAAGTTGATACAGCATTTGTGATTATTTCTGCGTTTTGAGCAGAATTTCGCTCCGCAGCCAATGAAAAATGTATGGACGTGTGAATCCCCTTGATGATTACGTAACTTCTCCCGAGCCAGCCGTTTTCAGGTTGGCGCTGAAAATTACCTGTCAAAGCAAAATGTCCGCTGTCACACAGAAAACTGGCTCATGAAAGCTGCAAAGCTTCTGTTATTATGTTCTCAGTTTCTTTGGCTTCCAGATGTATGATGAACGGCGACAACTGAGCTTATCGAAACAGTGCTCCTCCCTGTTGAATGTCGAAACTGTTTTCAAGCAGACCCGACTCTGCTGTTGTCACCAAGCGATTAAAACACGAGCCTTTCTGCAGTGCCACAGGACAAGACCTGTTACACAATCACAACCTACCGCCACTATTTCAAGGTGACAGTGTGGCACATTCAGGGGAGGTCGATAATTGGATTTAAAATTGCTGTCTGTGTCTTTTTTTTTTTTTTTTTTTTTATCAGATTAAACAAAGTTGCACCAGGAACATTTTGGAAAACTGCGCATCTTTCTTCTCACTGGATTTATTCCTTCTCCTTACCCCTTTGCAGATGGACACCGCTTCTTTAGACATGGACTTTGGGTAGGACACGTTGTGCTCCATGATGGACTGGAAGAGCTCGTCCTCGTCTTCGCCATCAAACGGTGGCTAGAAACGTACAGAAGCAGAAAAGTGTTAGAGAGCTCAGGCAGAAGCTGCAATGACGACAATTTACGGCTTGTTATGTGCATCACTCCGAGGCGACAACGTCTGCAGACGAAGGTGACGCTGCTGTCAAAGTGTCTGAAGCTCTGCAGAGAACAGTGACATTTTTTAGCGTATCTTGAAAATAAAAGGGAACAGGAAATTATGTCACTACTGACTTTAGATGGATAGTTATGTAAATAAGAATATCTGTCAAATTTTTGTTGCTTCAAACTATTATTATCATTGTATTTAAAAAGCATCTCCCATTTTAGACATTAAGCAGAGTAGAAGCTTATTTCTCTATAACTGTGATGATAAAATAACATGATGACGGATTTAAATGAGTGCCAGTTTATTTTTAATCCTGAAATATAACTTGCTTTGTTTGCAAGTCGATTTTTGAAAGATAAGATATTTTATTTTAATATTTTATACTAATTTTGATTTGTATAAAATTTGAATAAAGGCAGGAAAGTCTGGGAAGGGATAAATTAAAATCTAGATAATTTCAAAGGAAGCATTTATCTAAGTCTGAATAAATTTACTCTTTTCCCATTTATTAAAAAAAATACTTTTTCTATCCCAGGACAGCTTTGATGTATGAGCTCTCTTCAGTGCCTCTGGTGGTAGAAAGGGGAACAACACAAACTGTGATGAGCGTTCACATATATTGTATAATCTACAATTTTGTGAAAAGGGCAGAGGGGCAGTTTCAAATTGTTTCTTTTGACTACAAAAATCTGATCAATAGATAAAATTTACA